>NC_142026.1:18110454-18427121 GCF_982192425.1 Myodes glareolus
GATCTCGTCTTTTTCTCCTTCCTATGTAGATCCATGTATGTCTCTCCTAGGGTCCTCTATGTTGTCTAGGTTCTCTGGGTTTGTGAACTATAGGCTGGTTTTTCTTTGCTTTATGTCTAGAAGTTCATATTATATTTTTTTTTCTGGGTCTGGGTTACTCACTCCATATGGTTTTTCTACATCCATCCATTTGCCTGCAAATTTCAAGATGTCATTATGGATCAAGGACTTGAACATAAAACCAACCACACTGAACCTTGTAGAAGAGAAAGTGGGAAGTATACTTGACTACTTTCTAAATACATCCCCAGTAGCACAGACACTGAGAGCAACAATTAGTAAATGGGACCTGGTGAAACTGAGAAGCTTCTGTAAAAACATGGTCAACAAAGCAAAACGGCAACGTATAGAATGGGAAAAGATTTTCACCAACCCCACATTGGAGAGAGGACTGATCTCCAAAACACACAAAGAACTCAAGAAACTTGACATCCAAAAAACAGATAATCCAACAAAAAAGAATGGGCTATAGACCTAAACAGAGAACTCTCAACAGAGGAATCTTAAATGGCTGAAAGATACTTAAGGAAAAGCTCGACATCTTTAGCCATCAGAGAAAAGCAAATCAAAACAATTCTGAGATTCCATCTTACACCTGTCAGAATGGCCAAGATCAAAAACACTGATGACAACTTATGCTGGAGAGGATGTGGGGTAAGAAGGACCTAGTCTTATTATAAGGGACTCGGAGACATGCCGTCTGTGGATTCTAGCTCCTCTATGGTTCTTCACAAAGGGCTGGCAGGAAGGCTAACAGCTCATGGTGAGCATCTGTCAGTGTCTGTTAGCATTTGGTGGAGTGGGTGTTCGGAGAAGTATGCCAGGGTGACTGACTTGTGGAAGAACAGAACTGGAGTTTTAAAACTGAGGCTTTGAAGCCAGGTGATGTTAGCACACGCCTTTAATCCCAGCACTCGGGAGGGGAGGGAGAGGCAGGCAGATCTCGGTGAGTTCAAAGCCAGCCTGGTCTACAGAGAGAGTTCCAGGACAGCCGGGGCTACACAGAGTAACTTTGTCTCGAAAAACCAACACACACACACACACACACACACACACACACACACACACACACACACACACACAAGGACTTTGAGATCTCCCATGAGTAATGACGGTGCACCCATGCCAATGTATTAGACTGACAAGCAGCACAGAGGGGTGTTCTGTAAAAAGCATTCCAGACCGGAAGCCAATTTCCAGCTCTGTCATGTTCTTATCCAGTGTCCCTGCGTTGCTCATACTGAGGATTCTCTAAAGGGTTATTGTTGGAAAGCCCCTCTCCTTGTTTCTGTCTGTCTCTGTGCACTTGTTTTTGGGTAGGCATGATTGTGTGTGCACACGAGTGTATAAGACACTGCTAAGAGCCTGTCCAACTTTTCAAAAACAGGGTCTCTCGTTAGACTGGAACTCAGCACGGAGGCGGGGCTGACTGGCCAGCTAACTCCACGGATCTGCCTCTTTCAGCTTCCCAGTGCCGGCATGATAACCACACACGACCACATTCAGCGTTTTAAAATGAGGGTTCTGGGGGTCTAATGCACATCCTTGCTACTGTCTGAAGTATGTCCCAGCCCAAGAATAATTTTACACATTTGAATGATGGTGGATGCCATTGATGTGATTATAACGATTTTAATGATTGGCTTGAGGGATATCTCCCAGGCAAGAAATTGTTGCTAAGGGAAATTTAAGATTCTCCTCTCACTGGTTTGGGAGACATGGTCTCAGATGTGTCTGGGGGCTCCTAATGTGTGCTGGCATAGGATTACTTTTTCCTCGATAGACTATTTTATGCCAAGCCTGTGCTGGTTACTGTGGGGGCAAATTAGAGCAACGAAGCAGGTCATCCCTTGCATCGGAGGAGAGAGGCCAACAGCCATGGCTATGTCAGGAGTGACCAGGACCATGTGCTGAATTCTACCTCAGGTTTGTGTCAGCTCCCTGTTACTGCTGTCATTGGAGTTTATGTGAAGGAGGTTTTCCCTTTGATCTTTGTAGATCACAGAGAGGCACAGACCTCTGAGGAGCAGTGATTCAGAGATGGGCTTTGCAGCGTTGGTATTTTCTTTTGGCTCCCACGGGGGACGTGCTCACGGAGGCTGTGATCATCTTTCGTGACAGTTTCCCATAGGATGGAAACGTACTTTGCCACCCACCTTGAGAAGGTTATTATTATTATTATTTTGAGGCATTTGCAAGCAAAACAAAGCACTCTGCCATTAACGGAAAGCTAGACTTCTCTATCCGCAGGTATTTGTGACAGGTTGGTTGATGCCGTCAGGGGCGACACGCACCTTTTCCAAATGCAGCTTTTGTAGCTCATTCCTCTTGGGTGGATTAATCCCTAGTGCTCCCCTTTGACTTGCTCTTTCCCTGCACGGACAAAGCAATGATCGCAGGTTTCCCCCGCCTCCCTGTGCCGGGGTGTGTGTGTGGGGGTGTTGCCCTCAGACCTACCCTCCCAGCACTGCCACATCTGTGCAAGCCTTCAGCGTGCACCTGGTGGTTCAGGCCTCACAGAATGGGGCTCTCAGCCTCTTTGATGTTGGAAGTGCCACATGCTCTCAACGTTCCACGTTTCTTCTCTTTTCCCGGGAGACTGCTGGTGGAAACTTTTTACAAGGGGCATGGAACAAATTTTGCCTCATCTGTCACAGAGCTGAGGGGCAGCTAGGACTGCGTGGAAGCCTAGGACCAAACTCAGGGGCACTAGCAGCCTGAGAGTGAATTCTGATCTCAACATGGCTTTTTTATATTTAAAATTATTTATTTATGTTTTATGTGGTGTATGTGTGTGTAGTACATGTGTATATGTGTGTGTGTGCGAAAGTGTGCACATCACAAATAGGAAGACGTTGGGAATCCTGCCCTACCGCTCACCTATCCGCTTGAGGCTGAGTATCTCAATGAGCCTGGAACTTCCCATTTTTGCCTAGGCTGGCTTGACCAGAAAGGTCAGAGATCTTCCTGTCTCTATCTCCCCTCCCTAGCACTGAGTTTGTAGGTATGCTTGTGGTCACACCTGGCTCTTTATATGGGTCTGATCTCAGGTCCCCATCCTTGTGCACCAAATGCTCCTACCCACTGAGCCCTCCAGCCCTGATCTCAAAACATTTCTTTGAACAAATTGCTTTTTCTTTTCTTTTCCCAGAGCTGAGGATCAAACCCAGGGCCTTGTGCTTTTATTAGGCAAGCGCTCTACCACTGAGCTAAATCCCCAACCCCTGAACAAGTTTCTTTATTCCTCTGAGACTCAGTTTTCTCTTCAGTGAAGTGCGAAGAAATGCAGCTTCATAGAATTGCTAAGATTATGGCAAATAGTACCCACTAATTGTGTGAATATAGGAAGCGCTTAATACAAACCAGCTGTTAGCTTCATAGCTGGGATCTTCGTCACCATGTCCAGCATTGCCACTGCCACCATCACCATGGCCGTTGGCATCATCCCCAGGGTCATTCGCTTACTAAGTGTTTGGCATGATGTGGCAGGATCTCGTGATGTTCAGGATAGCCTTGAACTTCTGGAACCCAGAAATCCCCCTGTCTCAGCTTCCCAAATAGCTAAGACTACTTACTATCAGTTCTATTGTGCTGAGCCTCCATTGCCACCCGACGTGAGTTCTCATCATAGCTATGTATACCTCTATCACTATCTGCATCACCTGCATCATCTGCATAACCTGCACCACCTGCATCACCTGCATCATCTGCATCACCTGCATCATCTGCATCACCTGCATCACCTGCATCATCTACATCACCTGCATCATCTGCATCACCTGCATTATCTACATCACCTTCAAGCCTTCTGGAGCACCCGCATCAGCCGTCTCACTGGGTTCTCTGTTTCCCAAGAAAGGATCTGGATTCTAGAACATAGAAGGGACTTGCCCGAGTTCATGAGGGATCCTCTACCCATCTTTGGGGTGGTTTTCCTCATGGACTCCTTGGAAAGATCTTCTTTCTAATCCTTTGCATCTTTAAGAAAGATTTCCCTCCCCCTTTAATCTTTAATATGGAGCTCCCCCCATCTCACTGTAGACTGCAAATAGACATATATTTGGGAAAAGTGAGGAGCATTGTATCAGTGGAAGAAATTACTTTTTATTGCAATGTGGAAGGTTGCCTTGTAGCTAATCACAAATGGTTTCCAATATGAGGTTTTCTTGCAGTGCAGCCCACTGATGACTTTACCCCATCTGCCTTCCAGGTCCTCTACTGAACAATGTCAAAGAAATTGTGCCGCCACAATAAAACCAGCCCCGGTGTCCCCGCCCCTTCTGTCTGGCGAGAGGGGGTAAAATCACAGTGTGTCAAGCAGGCTGTAAACATATGAGCTGCTTTCTCCTCGACTTTTGCAGGGCTTCTTCAGGATGACAGGAGGACAAAGGGCTGCAGTGGAAATCACCATGCAAATTGCCACAGTGTCTGAACTGGAGACACCTTTGCCTGCGGCGGCTCAACAACGGAGCTTATGTGACTCCCACTTAAGGGGCGACGTGAAGTGCTTTCTGAAGCCGAGCGTCTGCACCACCTAAACAGCGAGCCTCCTGGGCTTGCCTCCAGAGTGCTTTGGTAGAAATGAGCACCTGGAGAGTATGACAACCTAGACAGAGTGGGCTCTGGTAGGTGATCCTCCCTGACCTGTCAGCAGGCTCTCTCTGTAAAGTCCGGTCCATGAGGGCAACTGGGAACAGTTTAGAGTATGACACTGTATGTGCCTTAGAGACACGATACCCGCCATCTTTAGGGATGTACCTGTAATGCCTTTCTTATTTTTCCTGTTTTCCTCTTTCATTCACTGGGTCAGGGACGCTGCAGAAGGTTGCTGTGGGAGGCCTTCTTCTTCTCTGAAGCTTCTCTGAACACACTTGGTGTGCTGTTCGTCCTGTCTCCATGCTTGTGACCAAGAGGCATGACTCCAGAGTCTGCTTGTGTCTAGACATCTCTGACTTTCGTTTGTGGCCTTGTGTCCACCCCGTGACTACGTCTGCAATTGTGGAGGCTTTGAAAGAGTTGATGGTTACTGACTGTTGCTGGCCCAGTGTTCTCTCGGCCTCTTTCCTCTGGAGGAAGTGACTCCATAGATGCACAGCCCTCTCCCAAGGGCACATAGAAGATCCTAGAAGTGTTCTGAGACATTTCCTTGGATCTAAGAAGCAAGCAAACGTGGGCTTGATGTTGCCAGTTCTTCCATATTAACTTAATGTCCACGCTGGTATAATGACACTTCACATAAGGAGGCTCTGTGTGTGTGTGTTAAAATGTACAATATCTGTTGAGCCCTAAACACATGCAGACAATACAAATTAGACTCTCTCTCTATATGTATATATGTGTGTATATGTAATATTTATGTATATATTATATATAATATATAGGTATATATAATATATAATTATAGAAGAAGTCATGAATTTGAGAAGTGGGCGGAAGGAGGGACACAGGCGGAATTGGGACAAAGAGAGGAAAGGTTGGGAATGATGTAAATATAGTGTACTCATGTATGAAATTCTCAAAAACAAAAATAAAGCCCTAAAATATTCAACACTCTATTTGCTATTTATTGCCTTTATTTGTTTTAGTGTTTTAGGAAGTATACTGAACAGTCTGTGTGTTTTCACCTCAATACTGACTATAAAACTTCAACTCTATTTTTATCAAATCTACTTGTTTATCATTTATTTGTTTTTTTAAAGGAATTGATTGATGTGATTATTGATGCTAGGAAGTTTGAAATCTGCCTGGCATGCTGTGCTGGAGACTCATCAGGAAGAGCCTGGAATCCGATGCTTCAGGCAGAGTTGGAAGGTTATCTACAGAGAGACTCCCTTCTTTCTTGGGGGATGTCTTTTTTCTAAGATTTATTTTATTTTTAATTATGTGTGGCTTTGTGCACATAGGTGCAGTACCCAAAGAGGCCAGAAGAGGGCATTACATTTCTGAAACTGGAGTTGCAGTTGGTTGTGAGCTACCATGTGGGCTTTGGGAACCAAATCCAGGTCCTTTGGAAGAGCAGTCAGTGCTCTAAACCACTGAGTCATCTCTCCAGCCCCTTGAGATGTTAGTTCTTTAACTGATGGGGCCGAGGAGGAGGCTCAGTGTATAAAACACTTTCTGCACAAATGTGAAGAGTAGAGATCAGATCCCAGAATCCATGGAAATAGATAGGAATCCTAGTGCTTGTGGTGGGGATGGAGTAAAGAGAAGGGAACACAGAACAGGAGGGCTGGCTAGATGAGCTGAGTCAGTGAGCTCTGAGTTCAGATGAAGACCCTGTCCCAATGTATAAGGTGGATTGCAACGAGGAAGACACCAATGAGGTCAGCTTAGTCTTTCTCTATATGTATACATTCATATTCACACACACACACATTTGAACAGGAATCCACACATTGCGTGCACACTACACACATATACACATGCAAAAAATATCTTGAAGTGATTAGGTGGTATTTATTGCATTTTGAGGGATAATCATCTTTCAAAGCCCATTGATTTAAGTGCTAATTGGTTTAAAAATACTTTCTCTCTTAGGGTTTTTATTGCTGTGAAGAGACACTCCGAGCATAGCAACTCTTATAAGGAAAACATTTAACTCAGGGGGGGGGGCTTGCTTACAATTTCAGAGGTACAGTCTATTATCATCAAGGTGGGGAGCATGGTGGGAGGCATGGTGGGAGCAGGCGACATGGTGCTGGAGGAATAGCTGAGAGCCCTACATCTTGTAGGCAACAGGATGTCAACTGAGACCCTGGGCAGTATCCTGAGGCTAGGAAACCTCAAAGCCTGTCTCCACAGTGACACACTTCCTCCAACCAAAAAGGCCATACCCAGTCCAACAAAGCCACACCTTCTAATAGTGCCCCTCCCTGTGAGATTATAGGGGCCAGTTACATTCAGACTACTACATCTTCACAGTGATATTTTGACCTACTGTTTGGCTAAGTACCTAGGGGCCATGGCACTGCCAAATTGATACATTTAACCAGGTTTAGAATCCTCTGTACAGGTGAAGAAAATGCGTCTCCGAGAAATGGGCTGGTTAGAGCTTAAACTATATCCACACCCTACCCCAGGACTTATATATATGACCTTACGCACCAAAAGGAATTTTGTAGTTGTGATTTATTTAAGGTCCTTGAGGTAGCGAGGTGGCTCTGAATTATTCAGGTGGCCCCAGAGATGTAATCAAAGGTTCTTTGATGAGGAGCGAGGAAAGTTGGAGTCAGGCTAGCATGGTGCCCATTGAGGACACAGAGGGGGCTCTGGCTCAGGGGTTCAGGGGGCCCACAGAAGCTAGAAAAGGCCGAGAAACAGATTCTCTCTTAGAACCTGCAGCGTCACTCACACCTTGACCTCAGTAAAACCGACTCGGGACACTTTTACCTCTAGAACTTAAGAATAAATTTGTGTGCTAAGCTGCCAAGTTCGTGGTAATTTGTTATAGCAGCTGTAAGAAGCTGATAGGTTTGTCCAAGGCTGCATCGTGAGTGGGTGCCGGAGATGAATGGAAAGTCAGTCCAGGCTGACTCGGTAGCCTCAAACATATCACGGTCTTGTCATCATTCGTCCTGCTGATTGTTCCCAAGCAATAGTTCTTGAGTCTCTCTCCTCTCATGGTCCTTGTCCACATCCTAGCCACCCTGCCTCGAGGGACACATTAGTCACACGGGAGAGAGGGACTGGGGGAGAGCCTGCAGAAGGAAATGAAAACAAGAGGCTTTATTTCTCGAGGTCCTTCTCTGCGGCGGGCACTTCAGGATCCTTGTATTTGTTTTCCCCGCCTTCTTATAAGGTTACCATGCTTGGTTCATAGTTGAGGAAATTGTGACCGAGAAAGGGAAAGTAAGCTGCCCAAAGTCCCACAACTGGTCAGGCAGGCTGATGCCAACTCTCCGGGCTGCGCCCTTGACTTGCTTCACCGTCGCTCAGCAGCAGCACGGGAAGGAGGTTGTTGGTTCAGAGCAGAGAAAGCTGAAGATGGAAGGCTCTGTGGTCTCAGAAGTGTGTGAGCATGCCATGCTTACGTGCAGGGTCTGTGTCGTGCCAGGGTGACTCCAGAGCCCTCTGCTTGCCTTTCCTTTCTCTTAGCCTGCTTGGCCTTTCGCTTCTTTCCTGTGACTCTTGACTGCTTTTAGTATTTGCAAATGTTAATCTTCACTGTCAAGTTCCCTGGGTTTAGAACGACCCAGGAGACACACCTCTGTGTGTCCATGAGGGTATTTCTAGGGAGGGTTACCTGGGGGAAACTCACCTCGATGTGGGCATGGTCTGGAGCCCCAGACAAGAATGAGGGAATAGGGAGGAGGCCAATTGGGCAGCCGGTGTTCATAAGTCTCTGGATCCTGACTATGGATGAGATGTGACCAGCTGTCTCACATCCCTGCCACCATGCCTTCTTCATCCTAAGGGACTGGGTACTCAAACCCTGAGCCAAAGCAAATCCTGAAGTATCATTTTGTTTTTCTTTGGTCAGGTGTTTGGCCCTAACCCAAAGAGACGTAGCCCCAGTATCCGTGCAGAATCTTGTCCCTCCCCACTTCCACTTTTCCCTTTTCATGGTCATTGCTGCCTCCTCCTTCGGCTCTCCCATGCTGGCCACCCAAAGAAGGTGGAGGAATCAGAGGAGGTGAGCATGTGGATGGTGCTCCCCCAGGGGACTGGCCAACCTCCCAAAGGCACAGCCAGTGCAGGTGGGCTGGGCACTCAGGGACTGAAGAGCATTTTCAGGAGTGAGCTACTTACTGTAGACATGGAGCTGAGCTGACGACTCAATGAACCAGGTTATCAATGGCCCTGGGCTAAAAATGCCACGTTTAATTTTGGAATAGCCCGTTCGGGGTTACAAATACCCTGTGAAGTCAGCTTCAAATGTGGTCTAGCCGCTCTCAGACACGTGAAGAATATTTCAGACGCGCCCATTATTTTCTATGCAGCCCAACGTACAGTTTCCAGAAGACCCTCTGTTGTCCTGATGAGCGGAGAGAAGATGGGAAGCGGAGAAAGCCGGAGCATAACCATCTCAGTGAAGGGTTACAGCCGGGGCTCTCAAGCCGAGAAGCTGACTTAGGAGAATTTCTAGGGGAAAAAATGTGCAAGGGAGTTCTCTTTGCTGCCAGAGACATCATTGCGCGTGAGAAGCAGAGAGCCACAGTGAACCGCTGTGACATCTTTCTGCATCCACCTCCTCTCCTCCTCCCCCACCCCACTTTCTTCCCATGTCACTTTCTCTCTTCCCCTGCCCCCTTCTATCTCCCTCACTGCTTTTCTTTTTTTTTTTTTTAAATCAATCTGCCCTTCAGATATTAATCGAGCCTTAACCATGTGCCAGGTACTCTGTTGGCTTCCCTGAGCAAAGACAAACAAAACCAGCGGTATCTGCCGCCAGTCATTACCCTCTCAGCCCTACGTGGAGTTTCTGATTCATTATGGTGATTAACGAGCAAAAAAAAAAATAAGTAATTAAAAAACGTGATTCATGCTCGAAGGGATAACCCGAGGGAAGGAGAGGGGCTGGCTGGGACATCTTAGATCGGACAGGATGACTTCTTGAGAGGGTGGCATTTTCGTGGAGAATGGAAGGGAGAGAGAGGAGCTCAGCAGAGGATGGACTGAGGCTTCCGGCCGAAGAGCCTCACACAGGAAGGACTGGGGAGGAGATTGGTGGTCTGATTGGCTTGAGGCAAAGACTTGGTACAATCGGGGTGTATGTGCATGCCCGCGGAGGGCAGAGGTTAGTATTAGGTATCTACCGCTCTCCGTCTTTTTTTTTTTTTTTTAAATTTACTTACTTATTTATTTATAAAAATTTCCACTTTCTCCCCTCCTCCCAATACCCTCCCATTCCCCCCACTCTCTCTCCTCCTCCCTCTCCAGTCCTAAGAGCAGTCAGGGTTTCCTGCCCTGTGGGAAGTTCAAGTCCTCCCCCCTCCCTCCAGGTCTAGGAAGGTGAGTTTCCAAACAGACTGGATCCCAAAAAGCCAGTACATGCAGACGAAACAAGACCCAGTGCCATTGTCAATGGCTTCTCAGTCAGCCCCCATGTCAGCCTCAATCAGAGAATCCGGTTTGATCACATGCTCGTTCAGTCCCAGTCCAGCTGGCCTTGGTGAGCTCTCATTAGATCAGTCCCCATGTATCAGTGGGTGAACGCACCCCTCGCAGTCCTGACTTTCTTTTTCATGTTCTCCCTCCTTCTGCTCCTCATTTGGACCTTGGGGGCTCAGTCCAGTGCTCCAATGTGGGTCTCCGTCTCTATCTTCATCCATCGTCAGATGAGGGTTCCCTCTGATCCTGCCTTCCTTGCTCACGTTCTCCCTCCATCTGCTTCTCATTTGGACCTAGGGAGTTAAGTCCAGTGTTCCAATGTGGGTCTCTGTCTCTATCTCCATCCATCGCCAGATGAAGGTTCTATGGTGATATGCAAAATATTCATCAGTATGGTTATGGGCCAAGGCCAGTTCAGGCACCCACTCCTCTGCTGCCCAGAGAACAATCTGGGGACCTCTCCTTGGACCTGGGAACCCCTCCAGAATCAAGTCTCAAGCAAATCCTAAAATGGCTCCCTTAGTTGAGATATATACCTCCCTGCTCCCATAACCATCCTTCCTCCCTCCCCCATCCCATTCCCCCAAGCTATCCCCAATCCTCCCCCTCTCCCTTCTCTCTAGCCCTCTCCCCTTACTTCCACCCCTCCACTCCCCGTGCACCCAAGTTTACCTGGCAATCTTGTCTACTTCCAATATCCAGGAGGATAACTATATGATTTTCTTCAGGTTCACCTTCTTATTTAGCTTCTCTAGGATCACGAATTATAGGCTCAAAAACCTTTAATTAAGGCTAGAATCCACTTATGAGTGAGTACATACCATATTCCTCTTTGTGGGTCTGGCTTACCTCACTCAGTAAAGCGTTTTCTATTTCTATCCATTTGCATGCAAAATTCAAGATGTCATTGTTTTTTACCACTGAGCAAAACTCTAATGTGTATATGTTCCACACCTTCTTTAACCATTCTTCTATTGAGGGGCACCTAGGTTGTTTCCAGGTTCTGGCTATTACAAATAGTGCAGCTATGAACATAGTTGAACAAATGCTTTTGTAGTATGATAGGGCATCTCTTGGGAATATTCCCAAGTGTGGAATTGCTGAGTCCTGAGGGAGGTTGACTCCCAGTTTCCTGAGAAACCGCCACACTGATTTCCACAGTGGCTGCACAAGTTTGCATTCCCACCAACAATGGATGAGTGTTCCCCTCACTCCACATCCTCTCCAGCATAGGCTATCATTGGTGTTTTTGAGTTTAGCTATTCTGACAGGTGCAAGATGGTATCTCAAAGTGGTTTTGATTTGCATTTCCCTGATCGCTAAGGAGGTTGAGCATGACCTTAAGTGTCTTATGGCCATTCAAAGTTCATCTGTTGTGAATTCTCTGTTCAGATCAGTACCCCATTTTTTAATTGGGTTAATTAGAATTTTAGTGTCTAGTTTCTTGAGTTCTTTGTATATTTTAGAGATCAAACCTTTGTCTAAAGAAGGGTTGGTGAAGATCTTCTCCCAGTCAGAATGTAGTCTTTTTTCTTACTGACAGTGTCCTTTGCTTTACAGAAGCTTCTCAGTTTCAGGAGGTCCCATTTATTCATTGATTCTCTTATTATCTGTGCTACTGGGGTACTACTTAGGAAGTGGTCTCCTGTGCCTATGTCTTGTAGACTACTTCCCACTTTCTCTTCTATCAGGTTCAAAGTGGTCAGATTAATGTTGATTTCTTTAATCCATTTGGACTTGAGTTTTGTGCATGGTGATAGATATGGATCTACTTTCATTCTTCTACAGGTTGACATCCAGTTATGCCAGCACCATTTGTTAAAGATGCTTTCCTTCTTCCATTGTATACCTTTAGCTCCCTTGTCGAAAATCAGGTGTTCATAGGTTTGTGGGTTAATATCCGGGTCTTCTATTCGATTCCATTGGTCGACTTCTCTGTTCTTATGCCAATACCAAGCTGTTTTCAATACTGTAGCTCTGTAATAGAGTTTGAAGTCAGGGATGGTAATGCCTCCAGAAGTTCCTTTATTGTATAAGATTGTTTTGGCTATCCTGGGTTTTTTTGTTTTGCCATATAAACTTGATTATTGTTCTCTCAAGGTCTGTGAAGAATTTCGATGGGATTTTGATGGGGATTGCATTGAATCTATAGATTGCTTTTGGTAGAATTGCCATTTTTACTATGTTGATCCTCCCAATCCAAGAGTAAGGGAGATCTTTCCATTTTCTGGTATCCTAAATTTCCGTCTTTTTGTGTGTGTGTGTGTGTGATAGGTCACTTCTGAACCTGGAGCTCACCAACTGGCTAAGCTCTCTAGCCAATGAGCTCCCAGTGAGCTTGAGCCTCCTATGTGTACCTTCTAGTGCCAGAGTTGCAGGTACAAACTCTAACCTGGGTTCCTTGGGTCTGAACTCATGTTCCCACGCTTCTGCCCTTTACCAGGACAGCAGCCCCACTGACACCAGTGTGAGCTGGCTGGGGCTGCTTGTTGCATTCCTAAGAGCTGTCACTGATTCCTCCCCTCCACTTTCCTCCTGTCCTTCCTTCCTGCCATAGTCTAAACGTTGTGCAACGTGTGATTCTGTGTAACATGTTCCTTCCTTAACACTACACATAGAACTACCGAGTTCTGTTTAGAAGCTGATTTTTTTTGAACACATTTTTTTTCTTTTCTTTTTCACTGTAGCTCAGCCTGACCTTGAATTTGCTGTGTAACCTGGGTTGTCTTTGATCCTCCTGTTCCAACCTTCTGAGTCCTGGGATTACAGGCATGCGCCACCAAGCCTGGCTCCCGTTTGTAATCTTTTAATTATGGAAAAGCTGAAAGCATATGCAAAAGCAGACAAGGATAATATAACGGACCCTTTGTGCCAACTGCTCACCTCCGACAACCGTTATCTCCTCCAGTCTGGAACATCTGACCCTACTGACACCACCCCCTTTAAAAGTAGACCTTGGGCACGTCATTCTACCCATCAACAGATTTACAGATGCTGAAGGTTAATAGCTATTAAAAACATGAACATAATGCCATTGTCACACTTGAAAATAAACAATCCCTTAGTGTCGGTCTTCACTTAGTTTAAAGATTATTTAATAGGTTCTTGCTAAGGACTTCGCATTGCAATTGGTTAATGTCCCAGTCTTTTCAGTTGGCCCCTCCCTTTTTCTCTCTCTCCCTCCTTTCCTTGCATTTCTTTGGGGAGAAGCCAGTGCTCTCAGCATAGGGTTGCCCAGTTGTGGGGATGCCCCTCAGGATTTATTTCTGTTGCTGTCTTGTTGATAGGCTTTTAGGTTGTTTTCTAATTCACGCTGTCATCGTATGCTGGAGAGAATGTGCCAGTAACATCTTCCCGCGTTTTTCTCAGCAGCTCCTAAGGAGTGGATGTGCAACGCTAAAAGTCAGACAGATTGTTCTCGGTTGAACCATACGTAATGGTTATAGGCCAAAGATGGTTGAATTTTGTATGGCTCACCCCAGTGCATTTTTAACTGGGGGTTTTCACTTGCATGAATCTATCCTCACCCTACAAACTCCTAAAGGTACCCATCTCCCTACCTCTATTACCGCAATTTGAATGAGCAGTGTTTTAAAGGTTCTGCAAAATCAAAGAATGGCTTTCTTGTGTTTGTCACAGAGTCTCAAGAGCCATTGCAGCTGGAGGAAGCTATTCCTCACCAGAGCCAGATTTCTTGGGCACGCTTACCCCAAAGGAGCAGCATTTCCTCAGCTGGACCCAGCAGAATGAGTGCTCCATCAGCTGGGTGAACTTCAGGCTGAGAAAGGACTGGCTACAATCTCATGCAGATTCTTCCCTGGAGTGAGCTCACCTCGGGGCAGGCTTACACCTGGTCCAGTAGGAAGCCAAGATGTTGTGTGGTGGATCTCTCTTCCCCCTTCCTCCTAGTCTTGGCTAGGAGAGAAAGCTGATGGGGGTCGAATGCTTGGAAAGGTGATTGGAGATGCAGGGATGAATTCTTGTTGTGCTTTATACTCTAGCTTTGCTCGTTCCGGTGCTGCCTCCCTACCAAAGGTCTGTGGGAATAGGAAGGCATGGGGAGTGGAGGCAGAAGGATCAGGAGTTTAAGGTCATTTTTGGCTATACAATGAGTTTGAGGTCAGTCTGGGTTACATGAGACCTTGCTTCCATAACCTCAACCAAAAAGACACACACACAGACACACACACACAGACACACACACACACACACATAGACACAAAGACACACACACAGACACAAAGACACACACACACACAAACACACACACACACACACACACAAACACACACACAGCGTCACCAAGGATGCGGAATAGGAGGTTCCCTCATAGAAACTTCAGCTAGCATCTACCCACAGACAAGAACACTTGGTAAAAGCCCCAAGGGTTAGGAGTAATCCTGGGATACCTATACGAACCAGAGGGCTGGATGTTGCATTAGAATGAAAAGAGACACGGTCTCTCTTCACTATGTTGCTCTTCCTCCTCTCAAAAGCTGGGGCAATGACACCACAAATTCCTTTGGGGCATTAAAGAGAAGTTGAGGTGGGCATCCAGCCTCTCCAGCATCCTGAGTGCCCACTCCTGTGCCACTGCCCAGGAATTGTGAAGGTTCATGACACAGTCAAGCTACTTGGGAACAGCTAAAACACAACAAACGAACCAACAAAAACCACTGAGGCAGCGTCCACAGTGACCAGCACACAGATCATGGTGGCTCTGTGTACTCAGAAATGCTGGAACAGTCTACCTGGCTTTAATCCCTACCTGCTGGTCTTCAAGGCTTAGATGCAACCCCGAGGCTCTATCCAGCAATAGACACCTGTCACCTTGAATTCCAGCAAAGGTCATGGGTGTGTCACACCATCCCTAGGAGCTTAATCAGTGCTCAGCTGTTTCCTGGCCCAACTCTAAGATGCTATCTAGGCAGTCAGCCCTGACTGCCCTTCGAATGGGTACAGAGAACAGGACGCATGTGCACAGTCAAAAACTGCTCTGCCTTCAAAACGAAAGAACTGTCATTTGTATCAACACGCGGCACGGCTGAAATGAACCAGACCCGGAAAGACAAACACCACGTGTTCTCCCTTGTATGTGGAGGAGCAGGGAGTGGAGGGTGGGGCACCAGAAGTGGGGAGCCGATGGTGAGAGGCTAGGAAACCTCAGCCGGACAGGAGGGGTAGGTTTTATTTCGAGGTGGATTGCCGTTTGATAGATCATTGTGTATTTCTAAGCTGTCAGGTGAGTAAATTTCAAATGTTCTTATCAAAACTGTGATAAGTGTTTGAAGTGGTGGATATGCTAATTGTCTCAACTTGATTCTCCCATACTGTGTCCCTGTTCTCTGACACCTTATGCCCATAGATAACTGTAATTTGTCATTTTATAATAAAATCAAAATTATATACCGAAAAGGGGATATAGGCACTGGGGGAGCTGAGGCAGGGGGATTTTAAGTTTAAGGTTGATTTGGATGACATAGCAAGACCCTATCTCAAAAGCATAAACACACACACATACATACACACTCTCCCACATAAACACACAATCCCCCACATACCACAGACTATACACCCATACCACACACACATACACACACACTATACCCCCACATACACACACACCACACATACATACATGTACACACCATAACATACACACACATACACACCCACATCCATACCACACACATATACATACCACACACACCCACACCCACACACACCACATACGCACATACGTATACACACACACCACACCAAAACCACACACATATATGCACACAGCACACACACACACACACACACACACACACACACACAGCGGGGGTGGGGTAGAGTAAACACTAGCGGTGGAGCTCATGCATGTGAGCATAGGAACACCATGTGGAGTGTTGGGAGAGATGCTGGGTGAGAGACCAGAAGCCCGACAGCCCGACACCTGGTTTGGCTCACTCAAACAATACAACAAGGGCTGATCACATCATTCTATGCTACAGTTGTCCCATCTGGACAATGGGAACATGTGGACCTGCCGCGTCCTTTCCCCGCCTCCCAGTGTTGTCACAGTGGGGGCACGTCTCCAAAGGCGTTTTGAAAGCCCCTGTGTGCTGTGCACGAGCGAGGCTTAGCATTCAAACCCGCAGACTCTGCAGGCTGGAGCAATGCCCCCTTCCTGGTAATTATTCAGTAATTATTCACATAAGAAGGATTTCATTGTTATGCTTCATGTATTTGTCTCAGTTGATGGCCTTTTAATAGTGGCATTGAGTTTGTGTGCAGAAAGGTTATTCATTTTAAGATTTCTGGGCCTTAATCGTTATTTGTTTTGCTTGGTTTCAGCGTGCTATAAATTAGTGATATCGACAGAACATATTTGTCTTGGCACTGTGGCACATTGTCTGTGGTGAGCACTGTTTGGCCTGGCACTGGCCTGGATTTCCCCATCTGTTTCTGGTGTTTACATTGTTAAGGATCCGACAGACATACAAGACATGGCCACATGCAGAGAGGGAACTTTTTTCCACTCCGGTGCATCAAACAAGGTCTGAGCCTGTAATAAGCACAGCCCTAAATTACACTTGGGCTTGCTCGTGGCCAGGCCCAGCCCCAGCCATGAGATTGATTGCTCAGCCCTGGGGATATCCACTCTCAGGACTGCTTCTGGCTGGCCTGGCGGCTCGCTCTCCACAAACTCGTTTTTGCCTTGTATTTGCTAAGGGAGAACGGCACAGACAGCGTGCCAAGATTTCTAGACAGCTGAGGACGTGGACAAGATGCGACATGAGTTCCCAAGGAATCTTGGGGCCATGTCCTTGGGGCCAGGGACCTCCGAGGGACAGTGTTCTCTGTCAACTCTGCTTCTGCCCCAGCTTTCTGCAGTGACTAGGGAAAAGATATTTCTTTAGCTGGCTCGATCCTAACTCTTAAGCGACTCTGCCATGTAGTCACCCAAGGCTGCTCGTGAGTGTCCACATCACCTTATGAGAAGGGGATCTGGAGTTTCCATCACTGTACCTTGAGGCCATAGGGACAGGGAGAAGGAGGAGGGATCACAAGGGCCTGAAACAGCATTTGGAGCCTTGGCAAATTCAGGCCAGTGAGAGTGCCTCAAAAGCAAAGTGTAAGGTGTCTGGATTGTGATCTGGTTTCCATTTGCACACGTGCACATGCACTATTTCGTATGTGCCCTCCCAACATGCCCTCTTGCCCACATGCAAAATCCCCAATGCATCCCCGGTACGGGTTCCCCACCCACCATGGCACCATGTTTGCGGTGTTTGGGCAACAGGATGGCCAATTCTGTGGAATGATGGAATGCTGCAGGCTTGTTCAAGTATCTGTTGGCTGCCCACAGAAAAATGTTTCAACCCGATTCCAGGCCAGAGTACTCTCTCTTTAACCCCCGCCCCCTCCAATTGATTCTCCACATTGCAGTTACGATAAGCTTTGTAGAACATTTGCGGAAGGCCGGTATACGTGAGATACTCATTGGAGTTTTCATTCAAATCCTAACCCCATGTGCGTCTTTAAAGGTTGCGGCTGGTTCTGCTCAGTCCCAGGGAGGTTGAGGCTTTCTGAAAAGGAGGTGAGAGTTGGCTGAAATCGAACAAGCTGGAGGATCAAGGAGGAGAGGGCAGAAGGAGAAAGGGGATGGGGTCTAGTTTGCTCAGAGTCCTTTAGGGGACAGTGACCCCCAATTGTCACTGTAAAACCCAGCTTAGACAAGGCCTTGGAAACTCCTCCTGATTCTCTTTCCTGGAGGTTATCAGTCTTTCTGTGAATACCTGTGAATACCTGTCACATGCTCTGCCACAGCTGTCCACTGGGGACCAGTTTTATGGTAACACGCTTCCTCTTCCAGGAACACTGTCTTATTGTTCATTTTGGTCATGGTCTCTGGTGGCGTGCTGGACATACAGGCAGTCGACTGTGTTTGCTGAGTAACTGCGGCCCCTATGGTTTCTCTTCTTCGGTCTGACCCCGGTGCCGTGCTGCTCCATGTTTGGCCGAGACTCCTTCACTCACCTGTCCGCGGAGGGGGCGGAGTCGATGATCTTCATAGCACTTCTGGTGCGAGAACCCTAGAGAAGGAGAATGCAGGACCGTGACTGTCTAAAGATGGCTGCCCCTCTATGCCATCCTCCCACCCCCAGTAGCTATAGCTGTTATAGTCAGGGTGGGTATGGTCAGGAAAAAGTATACACAAACAGTAAGAACCTTCTCTTTTAAAATAGGCTTCTTCTAGAAACGTCAACCTCAGCCAGTGCCAATACCATCCATTCTGTTGGTGAGATAAAAGCCTAGGACCATTCTTTGACACCCTGTGTGTCTTTTATCACAGTCTCCTTCTGGTCCATATCTGACCCAGAAAGGTTTTGGACATCTAGCTCTTAAGCTCAAAGCAATCTCTGGCTCCAGCTGAGGTCCCAGGCCCCCACCATGACCACTTCTGCTTACTGTAGAACGAGGTCTATGTGAACCAAACCACTTCACCAAATCAGCTGTACCTGCTTTGGAGACCATTGGAGGTAGAATTGTTGAGTTCTGACATGCCCTCATAGAAGGAAAGGGTGGAGCCATTGACTCTGCCTCATAGTTTAGGCACTCCTTCTGGCTATGTGCATGCAATTCTGCCCTGGCTGCATGTGGCTGGGGGCTGGGGGAGGGATCTTGAGGGGAGCTAGGGTACACTGGCTGGGGAAGATTAGTTGATTGGGAGTGACGTCTATGTCGCTATGGGGAAGCCATCATCGGTACTGGAGAACTGTCTGGTGCGACTGTTTTGGCATCACCATGGGTTTGCCAGCAACCCTTCACCTGTGCTCTGCGGGTAAGCACAGTGGACTTGCTTGTTTGCCAAGGAGAGCATCCTCTGAATGGTACTATGGTTTGGGAGCTTAGGAGGAGAGGTAGACATTGTGCAACTCTTCCCAGGGAGGGAATTCTCACAGCATGCCACCTCTCCTTGGCTTCTATCCTTTGCCAATGCGCCTAGTCTACTCATTCTTTCTTTTCTCTTTCTCGGGAGGACGCCATCTTGAAACTCAAGTCTGTGTGAGTCCCTCATCCCCTCAAAACCTTTCGATGGCTTCCTGTACTTAGGAATGAGATAAATGCCCAGGTGTGACCTATGATGACCCCCTCACCTCTTTAATACTGCTAGATTGAAGAAGCTGGGGATCCTGTGAATGTCTGCTCACCATTGCGTTCCTGTGCCTTGTATGACTCTCAAGTATTGGCTGACTAGACTGATAAAGGCACGGAGGGCAGGTTATAGATGTAGCTTGGCCAGCATTTGAATGCTCACTTCAACGGACTACAGCCATTTTTCGATACTGCCTGGGAACCGCCACCATGTAATAAGTCATTTTGCTTGGGCAACTCCGTCCTGTGCATTTTGTTAATTGAAATGTTAATGCTCGAAATGGAAGCAGGGTTTGCTCCACTGTAAAAGCAGCCGTACGTCCTTAAGCATTAGTTCTGATACCACGATGAATGGCTCTTGACTCTGTTAACAAACGATCATTAATTTTAATTCCTATGTCTGACATCTGTTCCTGATCTTTGTCCTTTCAGGGGTAATTAAAATAACTGTAAATACGCAACCCGTTGCTGGGTGTCACAGGCTGATTTGCCGTGCTGAAGCCATTCTTCAGCCAGCGGCTGTCATTCTTGGGGGCAGGATCCATTTTGGCCAGGTACTCTCCATCAGTGTGGGGGGAAGGAACCCTGTGTGAGGAGCGGAAGTAGTGTTGGTCTATGTGACATGTGTCCTTCAAAGAGAAGGGCGGGTATAGGTTTTGCTCTGTGCATGTGAACCGGTTTCCCAAAGGGCAGTTCTACTAGGTTGCAAGCCATGTTTGTATAAGATATCCACTCCGAAGACGGTGGGATTTCCAGGAGCTAGAGTCTTTTTTTCACTTTTACTTCTTGGAGTTTAAACAATTCCCATAAGAAGAAAATGTTCTCCCAATTGATAAAAGTCAAAGATTTACACGATCTGAAGAAAAACCAGAGGATCCTGCTCACAGTTGGAAGGGCTACACATGAAAATGACTTTGGAAGAGAAGACATGTGGATTCTCACTAAAGTGCCGGGCAGAGCTCATTTCCCAAGGGGAAGCTTTAGCTCGGCCGAGGAACCGGACACCGAGAGTAAGGGAAAGGACATAGGAGCGGTGGTGTCACCATTCTCTGCTGCCTGAGCTCTGCTCGAATGCTTCGATTTCATACCTTTCTAGGGCCTGTCACAGTAACAAGAGGCCCGCCAGTCAGCATCTGGATCGCTGACAGATGTGGGGCCAAGGTTGTCTCTGGGCTGTCTTAGGCTGAATCATGGCAAGCCCGTGAAGCGTGGCCGCGACAATCACAACAAAAAGCCACTCCCTCATTCCACCTCTGGGGTCTCTTTGCGAGGACTGGGGGAGGGACAGGCCGCTCAGTGGATGAAATAACACTTTTACCACGCTGGGAAAGCAATGCAAGCAAAGTGTTTTCCATATACCTGCGTCTGAATTGTTACAGGGGTGTTTTACTGTAATAGGACCCATGATCTCAGAAACCAGGTTTTTGTCCTGAGGCTAGTATGCTTTTACAGCCACATCAAATCAGCGGAACATATGAACCTGTGACGACTCTGTTTCTCAGATCTGTCGTGTTTGTGAAACCGATTTATGCTCTTGGCGTAGGTTCGGCTGTGAGGTTGTATCAGGGGCTAAAAAAAGGGGCACTGTGCATTCTCCCTCTTTCATTCTCTTCTTTCTTTTCTTTATTCCACACTAAGCCTTCCTCTGACTCTTCTCACCCACAAAGGAAGGGTTTCAGAGACCTCGAGACACAGCTCTAAGATTAAGAGCGCTTGCTGCTCTTGCAGAAGACGCGAGCTTGATTCCCAGCATCCTATAAGGCAGCTCCCGCTTTAGGGGCATCTGATGTCCACTTCTGGTCTTCAGGGCACAATTGTGCATAGTTATGCAGAACACACATAAAGATAAGATAAATACTTAAAAAGCAAATAATTTTAGAATTTTCTGGGGATCTGCTTGTGTCTTTGCACACAGAAGAGTGAGCACTGTGATACCAATCCTGGGAATAGAGGCTGTGAAACCTCCATCCCCCCTCCCTTGGCCATTCACTCTCTCCATGTTTAAGAGGGATGATGTGGTAACCGGGGTGGTTGGAATGGCGCCCTCATCAAGAGGGTATTAAGATAGGATGCATAAGTTTGCTGTGGATGACTCAATTTGACTGCTAAGAAGGCAAAGTCATCTTCCTCTTTCCTTCCTTCCTTCCTTCCTTCCTTCCTTCCTTCCTTCCTTCCTTCCTTCCTTCCTTTCTCTTTTTGAGACAAGATCTCACTATGAACCCCAGGCTCACCTGCAACTTGTTATGTAGACCAGGCCGTCCTGAAACTTATTATGTAGAACAGGGAGAGGCCTTCTGAGTGCTGGGATTAAAGGTGTGCAACACCCTGCCAGGCCTCTTCAGTATTCTTCCTTAATCTCTTCTCTTCTCTTCTCTTCTCTTCTCTTCTCTTCTCTTCTCTTCTCTTCTCTTCTCTTCTCTTCTCTTCTCTTCTCTTCTCTTCTCTTCTCTTATTTCCTCTCCTCTCTTCTCCTCTCCTCTCTCTTTCTTTCCTTTTTTCTTCCTCCCTCCATCCTTCCCTCCCTCCCTCTCTCCCTTCCTCCCTTCCCTCCTCCTCCTCCTCCTCCTTCTTCTCTTCCTTCTTCCTCTCCCCTCCCCTCCCCCCTCCTTTTCCTCCTCCTCCTTCTTCTTTTGATAACATCTATATAGCTCAGGCTGGCCTGGGACTCACAAGCCTCCTTTCTCTCAAGTGCTAGCATTGTAGTATGTACCACCACATTCACCTATAACTTCCAAGTACTGAATACAGAAATTGTCTAATCATCCTGGATGTAAACTGGCTATTCCTGAGCTAGAAATTCACTCATTAGCATTCTTCCAAGATGTGGCTTCCTCCATGGAGACCTTACAGATCTTCAATCCAAATGTTTAGAACTTTACCCCTGGGCATCTCTAGACATGCTGTGTTTGATGGAAAGAGATAATTATTTCTGGCCTTCAGATCAGATCAGAACTTGAATTTGAATCTTCCTCCAATGCTATCCTTTTAGTAGACAAGGCACATCTTTTATATTAGTTAGAAGGAAATAAAATCTTCTATGTAGGAAGATGGATGGCCAGATGGGCAAGTAACTCTTTCTATTTGCAAATATTTACAGAGTATATTTAGCTATACATTCTAGACAAATAATTTCTCTAACGAAGGTCAGGTGGGAGGGAAACAGGACTCTGGAGCCATCCACTGTTGCCATTCTCCCAGATATTTTCCTGTGCAATATCAACATATGAAAAAAGACCCTCATATTACTCTTGCTATTTTCTTGTTAGCTGCCTGTTGTCACTTTGTAATATTCTGTGGTGGTGTCTGTGACAATAAACACAAATCCACACATTAGTTTTTCAAAGGGCCACATAGACTATTTGATGGATGCGTATTAATTAATCTGAGGTGTTGGTACACCCTCAAGTTGTTTCCAGATTTCACGGTGATAAATGACTCTGGGACAAACATGGTTTTATACCTTTGAAAACTCTGCCCAGTTATGCTTCATAGAGTGAATCTTAGACCTTCTGGATCAAAAGTGACCATCTGGTATATGTGGATATATGCCTGTTACAAAAATCCAAACAAAATGTCCTTCCAAATTCAGCTTACCTCGTCTTTACAGCTGAGGTGGCACTTACAAGATTTTGTGATGTTGTGGCTTCGCTGAAGCTGAGTGAGATCCAGAAAGGTGACAGTCCACTTAACAGCAGCAGACACAGAGTGTTAGGCATTTGTGCTGCTAGTTTGTGTGTCTTCTTGACACAAGCTAAATTCATCTGGGAAGAGAGACTCTTAACTGAGAAAGTGCCTCATTTGGATTGTCCTGTGGGTATGGCTGTGGGGCGTTTTCTTGATTGATGATTGATGTAGGAAGGCTCAACTCACTGTGTGCTATCACTGGGTAGGTAGTCTGGGGTACATAAGAAAGTGGGTTGAGTCCGCCAGCCAGCATCACCCCTCCATGGCCTCTGCATCAGTTCCTGCCTCCAGGTTACTGTTTTGAGTTCCCAGTCTGGATCTTCCCTGATAATGGACTATCCATATGTTAAAATGAGGTAAACCCTTTCTTCTCCAAATTGATTTTGGCCGTGATCAGCAACAGAAACCCTAACCGAGACAGCATTGTTCTCCAGATTCTTCTGCTTTGCGAGTCCTTATTATTACTGAGCTACATTCTCTTGGATCTCTTTTACCTCCTTTAAAAAAATAAAGGATGCTTCCTCTTCAATTTGAAACCTCCATGCTCACTTGATCTTCCTTCCTTCCTTCCTTCCTTCCTTCCTTCCTTCCTTCCTTCCTTCCTTCCTTCTTTCCATACTAAGTCCTACCAGGTGATTCTCTTTTCTCAGCTTAGATGTTTAGAGGGGCATAAAAAAGATTTATTCCGCTGAGAGCCAGAGATTATGTATCCATCAAATCAATCTATCTATCTATCTATCTATCTATCTATCTATCTATCTATCTATCTATCTATCCATCCATCCATCCATCCATCCATCCATCCATCCATCCATCCATCTATCTATCTATCTATCTATCTATCTATCTATCTATCTATCTATCTATCTCTGTCCATCCGTCCGTCCATCCATCCTTTCATCCATCTTACCTACATACCCACTTATTGAGGTAGAGAGGGAGAAAGGTAATGAGAGTCTGAGATACAGTTCCTTGTCCTAGATTTCCATTACATTGTTCTGTATGCTATCGCTTTGTAGTCCATGTTCATGCTGGACATAGCAAGACCCTTAAAACTACTTTTTAAGATTTACTTAATTTTATGTGTATAAGTGTCCTGTCTGTATGCTTGTATGACACTACATGCATGCCTAGTGTCCTCAAAGGATAGAAGAGGGTAGAGTTACATTAATGGTTATGACCATGTGGGTGCAGGGAACCAAACCTGGACCTCTGAAAGAGCAACATGATCTCTTAATTGGTGAGCCATCTCTCTGTCCCTTTTAAAAACTATTCTTAAGAAGAAAGGTTAAACAGAGATAGAGGAAGAATATGTCAGGAGAAATGGGGAGAGGTTGGAGAGCTTGCTGGAGAGGCCAGGAAACTCCTTTCTGATTGAAAAGATTTTGGTATCCTGGGCGTTTCCCTGCTTCCTCAGAGGGAGTGATGCTGATTTAATGTACAGGAATCGAAGGATCCCTGAAAGTTCAATACGAACGTTTGTTCTTTTCTGTGTCTATACAGAATCGGGCAGCCAACAGCTGTGTTCCTGAGATTAATGTGGTAGACTCCTGTAGTGGGGAATAACTTCAGCCAGCATAATAATCAGACCAAATCAAACATCCTCTGTGTAGTTCATTGACATGAAATTGACTATGATGAGAGAGAGAAAAAGGCAACCCAACAATAAAACCCGCATCAATTTACTCAGGCCGTGGCCAGCCTGGCTCCCTTGAATGTAACTCAGATATGAAACGCTTGCATTTCTTAAGTAGATTTCCCTTTTATTGTGCTTCCTAACAAGTTCTGCTTCCTTTTAAAATTTGAATAAATATCGACTTTTTATTGCTGTGGTTGATGAATAACTTGGGACACAGGTTTCTCTCATTCTGAGTTTTAACCTGCTATTGTACTTCCTAGCCCAAGGGGAAATTGATTCCAGAAAGACAGCGGTTGTGGCTCTGTTGAGCGGCTTTCATGTCCCAGTGATAGTGTAGTAGTCAATGAGGACATTAGAATAAGCATTATGGGTATCAATAGTGTTTTTAATAGCTATTAGAGTTATCGAGTTTTATAATGCCCTTTGTGGTTATGCAGGAGTGAGCAGAAAAGAGGTGGCTCTGGTAATGTGCATTAAGAAGGCTTATTGAACCAGGTCTGGGGGCAAGTGTCTGTAATCCTAGCAGGCAGGAGACTGAGGCAGGGGATCATGAGTTCCATGCCAGTCTGGACTATATAGTTGAGACGACATTTTGGGGTGGGTGGGGGAACAGGAAGAAAGGCATAGTGAGCTGAAGATATACCTTAGTTGGTAGCATGCTTACCCAGCATGCCTGAGGTCTTGGGTTCTACCCTCAACACTGCATATACTGGGCATGATGATGCATATTCTGCTATTTCAACACTTAAGGATTAGAAGCAGAATGATCAAGAGTTAAGGTCATCTTTGGATATGTAGAAAGTTGTGACCAGCCTGGGCTACATGAGGCTCTTGCATATGGAATTAGAGTGTTGTAGAACAGTGGTAAATAACCTGGGAGTGTTTGTCTAATATGTGTGAGGCCCTGCGAGTGAGTGTAAATGTGTGTGTGTGCATGTGTGTGCATGCATACGCACATGGGTGTGTGTCTGAGAAGACAAACTGATATAGGAGCCAAGGTTTTGATATTAAATCTAGGTCTAATTTCTCTGAGTTGTGTTGCCTTCACCTATCATTTGATACTATGCAAGAATCAAGTCAGGGTAGCTAACATTTCCATCTTCTTAAACATTATTTTTTTTTTACATTAACGTGTAGTAATCATACAGAAGCCTGATATGTAGTGTGTGTTTCAGGTCAGCTCCTGAAAACATGACCAGTGGGAAGGCCGTGGAAGTGACAGGGGTCAGGAGTGAAGGCCCCTCGCTAGCTTTGTCAAGCATTCTCTGAGTCTCTCTGGCTTAACTTTTCCTACCTGTAAAATATCTGAGTGGTTTGTGGTGTGTGTGTGTGTGTGTGTGTGTGTGTGTGTGTGTGTGTGTGTTTGAGAGAGAGAGAGAGAGAGAGAGAGAGAGAGAGAGAGAGAGAGAGAGAGAGAGATAGGGTATATGTGTGCCATAACACCCGTGTGCAGGTCAGGGTGTGAGCCCTTGCCTTCTACCTTGTTTCCAGACAGGTACCCTTCAGTTCACCCACCATCTTGTCTGTGCACCAGGCCAGTCATCCCGTAAGCTTCCAGGGCTTCTCCTGCCTCCACCTTCCAGCTTGCTGTCACAACACTGGGGGACATGTGCTCACTACGGTGCCTGGTTCTGTGTGCGGTCTAGGGATTTGGACTTAGGTCCTCATGCTTCTGTGGCAAGTGCTTGGCCCATGGAGCCATCTCCTTAGTCCCTGTCGTGTCTGAGTTTTTAACCTAGGGTCAAAATTCAAGGGCAAAGTTCTTAGGCACCCTGTAGATAATGAGACAGATAGACTGTAAAGTTCACTTGAAGACTTAGATTGTTTTGAGATACACAGATATTTTTTAAAAATTTGTTTCATATACTGGAATCATCATCATCACCACCATCACCACCTCCTCATACTCCTTATCTTTCTCCTACTCCTCTTCCTCTGCAGTGTTGGGTGCATATTGTGGGGGGGGTAAACTAAACCCCCAGCCCACATTCTAGGATTCTGAAAGCCTTCACAGGAAGCGTGTCTGTGACCTCCATGTTACCTTCCAGGCTGACCTTCTGGGTTACACAGCCGCAGTCACAGGGATCTCAGAGAAGGTGTTACAAACTTCTTTCTTTTGTCTCATGTCCAGGTTGTTCAAAGTCAGCACAAATTTCTGTCGCATTGAGAGAGCAGCTTGGAGGGTAATTTGGATCTTCAAAGAGCACTCCTCCGGCTCCTTGAAAAAGTTGTGTTAAAGCAATTAAATGTTATTTGGAGGAAAGAAAGAATGCAGGCTGACTACTGAATAACAGAATAGCATTAACAAAGCAAAACAATCCTTTGCCTGGATCAAAGCCAGAGAGGCATAGAGCTTGTGCCGGGGATAAGGGGAGAAGGGAAGAAAGGAGAGCGTTAGAATGTCTTCTGCTCAATTAAAAGCATAGCTGTGCAGTTTGGGGATAGCGTTCTGAGTGCTGAACAATGGCTGGGAACAGAATCGTGAACGGTCCCGTGAGAGCTCGCGGAGCAAGAAACTCTGGATTCCACATGTCTGTTCAGAAAGAGAGCAGGGAGAGTCAGGGAGCAAAACAAACCAGGGGACATGATTGTTTGCCATTCAGAGGAGCTGCAGAAAGCTCAGCATATGGCGTGTGGAGATTCCAGAGCGCACTAGAGATCTCTTCAGAATGGTTATTCTCATACCAGAGATCTGGGAGCCAGATGACAATGGGCCTGGCTGAGGCAGGATGTGAAATGCGCTTCACTGTTTTGTCGCTGAACAGTGTTTCTCAGGTTTACCACCTGAGTTGTTTGCTAAATTTGGTCCCCAAAGGCTTTTATTGTTTCCAAATCCCAGGTCTCTTCCACAAACAGCAATGACGAATCACTACTTGAGATGTAAGAGTTTGGGGCTAAGCTAGCCGGGCGGCTGGGACAAATAAGCAGTTCCTTCTCACTACAACAACTACTGACGATGTTTTGAAAACCTGCTGCAGATTTCAGAAAGAATTTACCCAAAGGGGAGTCCTGAGTGGCATTGGGAAGAAGTGCATGGCATGGTTCTTAATACTTTATTTTTGGAGGCGTGGTATGAGTCAACCTCAGGTGTTATTCCTAAGGTACCAAGATTCCATCTTGATTATTATTGTTATTATTATAATTTATTTTAGACAAAATCTCTTTCTGGCCTAGAAATCTCCATAGGCTGGCTTGCCACAGAGTCGCACCCAGGGACCTATGTATGTTTTGGAATTATAAGACAGCTTCACCATCCCAAAGGATTTAACTCAAATCTGCATGCGTGTATAGCAATTGGTATACCAACTGAGTCATCTACCCAATGGTTACATGCTTATTTACTCTGTGTGTGTTTGTGTGTGTGTGTGTGTGTGTGTGAGCACTTGTGTGCATGTATGCATGCATGTGCCATGGCACAGGTACCAATGTCAGAGGACAACCTGTAAGTGTGCATGTGTGTCAGTTGCCTCCTTCCACCAAGAAAGTCTTATGTGTTGAATTCAGGTCATTTGGCTTGGCTGAGCTCTTTTTCCTCTCTTCATGGAACTTCCAGGGACTGAAGAAAAGTGGGCAGTGGAGATGGAATCTCCGGGAGGATATTCACACTGCAGCCTGTAGTGGATTCTAATTTAGATGCAAATGTTCACAAGGCACTAGGTTCACTGCATGGAGCATCCATCTGGGGAAACCCAACATCAACATTAAGTATCTAACTCAGAAGGGCTGGAAAGATGGCTCAGTGGCTAGAGCACTGGCCACTCTTCTAGAGGACCTGGGTTCAGTTTCCAGCATCCACGTGGCACATCTGTCTGTAACTCCAGTTCAAAGGGACCTGACACTCTTACAAAGACGTACATGCAGGCAAAACACAAATGCATATAAAAATAAAAATCAATAAATCATTAAAATTTAGCTGGGCGGTTGTGGCATACGCCTTTAATCCCAGCACTCAGGAGGTAGAAGCTCTCTCTGTGAATTTGAGGCCAGCCTGGTCTACAGAGTGAGGCCAGGGCCAGACAGAGAAACCCTGTCTCAGAAAACCGAAGAAGAAAAATTGAACAGGCTAAGGACTCAAGTTAGTCAGTAAAGCACCTGTCATGCAAGTGTTAATTTAAGAGTTTAATCCCAGCACCTGTGTGACACCCTGCATGGTCTGGTCGTGTGAGCACATAATCTCCGAACTTGGGTGTGAGCAGAGAGGCTGGGTGGAGACAAGATGGATGATCCTTAGGATTAGCTGGCCAGCCAGTCTCACAGAATCAGGGAGCTTCAACTTCAGTGAGAGACTCTGTCTTAAAAAATAAGAGACAGACAAGGACACCCTTCACACACATGTTGGCATCTGTCTATATATATAGACACGAACATGTACACATACACAAACATACATTCGTACATAGGCACAGATCTAATTCTGCAAGGTGATGTGTGATAAGGGTTTCACTGTATAGGTTCTGGGCCATATTATAAAGGGAAGAAAGAAGTTCTTGGGTCAAGTACATCTGGGCAACAATTGGAATAAGATGGCTATGTCTTTTCTGTGTGTCCCCCCCCCTCCCCACCCCGCTTCTTTCTTTTCCGGTTTTGAAACTCAAGGACACTCGCATTAAAGTTTGAGAGATAAAAGAGAAGCAAGCTGAAAGTTCTCACAGACTGCTAGGAGGAGGGGAGATGAAGAAAATGTCGTGCCTTTTAAGTTAGGTGTGGCGCTCAGAGAAAGCGAAGAAGCCTGGAGTGCCAGGGAAAGGAGGCTTAGGAGTTTGGCCAGTATCCAAAAGGAGATAAAGAAAAGAAAAAGTGAAAAGACGCTTAATGTCCAGCTGTGGGTCCAAGTTCAGAGGGCACCCCCAGTCCAGGCTCTTGTGTCCCAGGACAAAAGATTGCACCAGAGACACATGTCAGAAATAGAAACATGGGCTGGAGAGACGGCCCGGCAGTTAAGAGCACTGGCTGCTCTTCCAAATAGAAACAGACGGCGTTTTAAGAAAAAAAAAATGGCGGCGGGAGTGATGGCTCAAGGGTTAAGAACACAGACTTCTCTTCCAGTCTTCCAGAGGACTAAAGTTTGGTTACCAGAACCCACACCAGGAGGCTCAGAAACCCCCTGTAACTCCAGTTCCAGAGGACCTGAAGCCCTGGGGTCACTCCACACATGTGCAAACACACACACAAATAAAGTAAACCTCAGAAAATATAAAGTAAAAGCACTTTTTTCTTTTGGTGTTTCTGTGTAGTCCTGGCTGTCCTAGAACTTGTTCTGTAGACCAGGCTGGTCTTGAACTCAAAGAGATCCGCCTGCCTCTGTCTCCTGAGTGTTGGAATGAAAGGCGTGTGCCACCACCACCTGGTCTAGAAAGGCACTTTGAAGAATGGGAGTGGGTCTAGTGAGCTGAGGACAGAGACAAAATCATACCCGTATTGACATGTAGAGCCCTTCATGGTATCTCTACACGGCATCTCTACACCTTCTTCATGCTTTTCTCCCACATGCCCTCTTGAAAAAAATGAGGCTGGCAAGATGTTTAGCCACTAAGACCATCTTAGTTAGGGTCTCTAAGGCTGTGAAGAGACACCAAGATCATGGCAACTCTTACAAAGAAAAAATTTAACTAAGGGTGACTCACTTACAGTTTCAGAGGTTCAGTCCATGAAGAGGAACATAGCACCGTGTAGGAAGAAGTGGTTTGGGAGTTGAGAGTGCTATACCTGGCAGGCAACAGGAAGTCAACTGACTGTCATGTCAAAACCCAGCCTCCCTGGGACTCGTACCTTCCAGGGTAGGAGCATGAGGATTAGAATGACTGCACAAAAGGAACAGAGATATAAGCAAAAAAGGAGACTGAAACACAGAACAGCATGGGGAGGGACACTCAGTGAATCCTGAATCTGTCCTAGTTTATTTTCCGTATGCTTATATACTTTACTCTGAAAGGGGTGAGGAGAGGCAACAGGCTTCATTAACATGATATAAGGAATAGACTTAAATTCTTTCGGCCTTTGGTCTAGGTGGTGTGGATTCACCTCTATATCCAAAACACTAATTAACCACAGCCTAGGTCAGAATCACTGGTTTGTAGCCACATCTGTTGTCAACAACTTTGAAAGAGCAAAAAGAAGCTCAAACTCTGACCTCCAGTCAAGGTGGAACAGGCACAGGCTTCCATCTCTGGGTCCTCACACTGCCACACTGAGTGATACTTGAGAAAAGAGACCTCAGAGCCGGCCCCCACAGTGACACACTTCCTCCAACAAGGCCATACTTCCTAATAGTGCTACTCCCATTGGGGGCCATTTTCTTTTAGACCACACTGCCCATGCCTGATGGATACAGTTGAGTCCCTGGTACCCACGTATATATAATCCCTGGTACCCACGTATGTGATCCCAGCACTCTTATTGTTACACGAGACAGGAGAATTGCCAGAGGATTATGGGCCAGCTAGTCTGGAGCACACAGTGGGACAGAAACAACAGAGACCCTTCTTCAACAAGATGGAAGGAAAGAACCAATTCCCTAAGTTGTCCTCTCCCCTCCACCCATGGGCCATGGAATGTGTGTAAACCCACACACTAACAGTAAACATGAACATTCCAATTTAATTAGGATCCAAGGTAACATTTCCCTATGATATGTAAGTAATACTTTGTAAGAGGTTAAGAGCACTGCCTGCTCTTCCAAAGGTCCCGAGTTCCAACCCCAGTAAACACATGGTGACTCAGAACCATCTGTAATGAGATCTAGTGCCCTCTTGAGGAAGAGACCTGGTCAGTCATCGTCCTTATCAGCTCAGACCATGAAACCCAACATGGACAAATTCAACAGAACCGCCATATATGGGCTGTCCATGTGTGCCTCAGCATTGCCAGGGCATAAATTTCATTTTCATTCATTTTTGTTTTGATTGCTAGTCCTTTCTGCTCCCCTCATCTTTCTCTCCCACTTCTGTTTGTACCCTTCTGCCTCCACTATTTTCCCCATCCCATTTCCTTAAAACTCCCTCTCCTGGTTCCCTTTTTAGTTTCCTGATCGGTACTCGCACCCTATAAGGACTCCTATATAAATATTAAAACTAGGATCCACAAATGAGAAAGAACATATGCTATTTGTCTTTCTGAGTCTTTGTATTATTTTCCAGCTACACCCAAAATCTCAGGACTTTTCATAACCTCTGCTGGGAATGGGAGATTGTATGCAACCTTTCCAGTATATTTTGCTCATGGAATCATTTATCTGCCCAGCCCCCCTTGGGACCAATGTTCTGTGGAATCCACATTGTAAAGAACGAAACCAGGTCAAAGAATCTTAGGGATCTTGAAGTCTATTTCCTTTCCTTTTTCTTTTTTTTTTTTTCTCCAGAAAAGGATTATTGACCATGGGAGAGAAAATGATTTTCCCAGCGTCACACAGATGGTTTTGGCTTATGACGAATGAGAACCCAGAACATCTTGGGCTCAGCAACGCATCTCAGGGCTCCTGGCTCAGCCCTTCCCACCATATCACACTTCATTTGACACTGGCCCTTGCTGTGCCTCTGAGGGAAGAGGCTGGAAGCTTTTCAACATAAGCAGTGAGGCCAGCAAAGAGGAGGGCAGGCTTTAGAGGAGCTTAGAATGCCAGGAGTCTAGATTTTTCTCCAGCTGAGCTACACCTGCGTTTTTGTCTTTGTTACATGGTATCATGGTTGTCTCCTGGTGGAAAATGACCTCGTTTTTGCTCACCGTTCATGTTGCTTTCCCCACCTTTTTCATGGTGGATCAAGCAGGCTTTCCTATCCCCGTTGATGTTGGCCTTGCCCATGGCTTGAGGGCTGACTTGTGTCACCCTTAAGGTCATAAGATGCAGTGCCTTGGTGTGTGACAGTCCTTAGAGATCCTTTAAAGCCAGCTAAGTGAGAACAGCACATTAGGCTTGATCTGAATCCCCTATGGCTAGTGTCATTACTGGGAGAAGAAATGTGGACACAGACTTTGACAAAGGACAGATCTTACAAATACACAGGGAAAATTCTGGCAGCCATCCATAAGCCCCACAGAGAAATCTTAGAGGAAACCAAGCCTGCCAGCACCTTGATTCTGGAACTGTGAGGGAATAAATTTCTGTCACTCAAATCCCCCTAGTCTGATATGTTTTTGATGGCAGACCTTGTAAACTGGTATGTTTGTTCTATGACTTGATTTGCTCCAAGACATGCAGGAGGAAGTTCCACTAGGTCAGTTCTGGGCCCAAGCCTTAAGAAGCTTTCTAAGTATTTGCTTATTCTTCTTGTGGTTCTGCCATGTGCTGGACTTCTGCTGACTCGAGACAGACCATCTTAGGGTGTAGAGGAGTCCTAGCCTGTAGTTTGAAGCATTGCCATCCTAGATGCCCACAGACTCACGAGTAGGAAAAACTTGTGCATCTAGAAGAACTGAACTTAAGGGATTGTTTGTCACACAGCATTTTTGAGCAGCAGTTGGCAAATTCATTCTTCTACTTGCTTGTAAGATTGATAAGGACAAGGTTTGTGCACTATAAGATTCTGGGGTCAGTCATGGTAACTGTCACACAGCCACACAGCTTTTGCTCAGCAAATGCTTCTGGAATTCATGAAGGAACACTGACGAGTCTCTGAGGTTTTGAGCAAGTAGAGGATGTAGGTTTGGAGAAGCTGAATTTGACAGTGGTTGAGAAAACAGGGTAGTGGATGGTCTGGGAAGGATGAAGACATCAGGTGTTGGGAGGACCCGTGTCCTGAGGATGCCGACACTTATGACTTTGGAGGTCTTCGTGTGTGTATGCAGGTGCTTGTGCATATGTGTGTGCATACATGTGAAGGCCAGAGGACAAACTTAGGGATTATCCCTAAGGATCTAGCCATCTAGTTTTGTTTTTTTTTTTTTTTTTTTTTTTGTGGTAGGGTCTTTCAGTTGCCTGCACACATCAAATAGGCTAGTAGGCTAGACTGGCAAGCCCCAGATATCTGTTTTCCCATGCTCAGTGTTGGGATTGCAAGCATAAGCCACAATGGTTGTTTTTAATGTGGCTTCCGGAGATTGAACTTAAGATCTAATAGTTACATGGTTAGCTGTCTCCTTAGCTCTGGAGGCCTTCTTCACAGGAGAAGGTCAAGGCGTACAAAATTGTGAATGTAAAGTTAAGGATTAGTTTTTGGACAAGGCCCATTGAAGTGAGATTCATAGTAAATTCCCCTCTACCAGAGGGACATACCAATAACCACTGCCATTGGTTTGTGCATACTTATATAGAATCATGCTGCATATTTGATAATTATTGATTTGTTTCAGTTAGTGATAGATAAAACATAAGAGTCCCAGGGACTTAGTACATGACATTTGCTGTATACTGAATCATCCTCAAACCTATATGTTGACATCCTGCCCCTAGTACCTCAAAAATGTGACTTGTTTTGGAAAGGGTCTTGGTGCAGATGGAACTAGTTAAGATGAAGGGTTTTATTTGCAGGGGGGAGGTGTTTTCTGCCCAACATGACTGGGGTTCTTTTTATGAAAAGGGGGAAATTCAGACACAGAGACACAACCAGGAGGAAGCAACAGACTGATGCTCCTATAAGCTACGGGATGCTGGAGACTTTCAGAAACCCAACAGAGGCTAGAGGAGAGGCAGGAACACATTTGTCTTCAGGGCCTTCAGAAGGAGCCAGCCTTATCAATACATTCTCCTGGTTCTTCCAGCACCATGGCACAAAGCATTTTTTTCTGTTTAAATCACTTAGTTTGTGAATTTCCTTATGGCCACTCTAACAAGCCAATACGTTCATCTAGGTGGCTGTTGGCCAAAGAGACACCAGAGAACCAGGTCTGTCCCATACTGTCTGGCCATCTTCAACACATGGCTCCCAAGATGGCTGCATTGGTATGCAGGAAGACTGTGGAGGGGGAAGAACACAGAGGAACACAAGAGAATGGACCACCTCGGTAGGTAGTACCCACCATTCCACTCACAGTCTATTGGCTAGAATGTATCATGTGGGATCCTAAAGCAAAGGATGCTGGGATGATGCTATAGATGTTCCCTAAAGACCTATGTGTTGAGTGGGGGCTTGTTTCCAGAGTGTGCTGTTAGGGAGGAGCTGTGGAAGCTGTAAGAGGTAGGGACCTATGGAAGGCCTTCTGGCCATTGGGGGCATTACTTTAAAGGATATGATGGTATTCCGGGCCCCATTTTCCCTCCTTCCCACAATCTTGCTCCCCAGGTAAGCTATTTTCTTTCGCATATTCCTGCCTTGCCGCAGATCCAAAGACAACAAGTCAAACCAACCATGGGTGGGAAAGAAATCACAAAACTGTGAGCCAAAATAATGTTTTCTTCTTTACAAGGTGATTCTGGCAGGCATTTTCTCACAGGAATGGGATGCTTTGTGCCCTACTAAGATGAAGAGGAAATGGGTCTGGAGATAGTTTCAGCCTTAGCTCTCCGCCTATGCTATTGGAGAGGTAGCTTGGGGAAACAAAATGACTTGTTTCAGATTGTGCAGCCAGACGGTTGTGGATTCTTTAAATATTTGTGAGGGAAATGTTCTAAACTAACTTGTGCTGTCAGAAACAAGCATGCAGAACTGTGAAGCAGAAGAAAGCAAGACCCACTTCTTCTGTGTTTCCTCAGATCAGCTTCCCAAGGCTCTCTCATGCCCAGAACCTCCTCTGCTGCTGTACCCAACCTGCTGAGGGAGGTCAGCTGACTTGAACCAGGTAGGATCTCGTCCTCATGATCAGCTAAACCTCACAGGGACAGTGTCTCAGCTCCACAACAAAGCCACCTCCCGTACCCCCGTGGGTGTCCTAGTTGGAAAATTACCCTGGATTCTCTATGCCGAGAACCTAATGACTCCTTCATTGCTGACCTGTGCTAATTTGGTGAGGATGGAGCCTCAGGCACATTTAGGAAGTTAGAAAAGCATTAACTCATTATGGCTGAAGTAAGTTGATTATTGTCTAAAGGACCTACTTAGATACAGACTCAAAAGGAGATGGCTGCTATTTTTCAATGATGGGGACTAATCTAATTTTCTTTGCTAAATGAGAACATGACATCAACAGTAGCCCAAACATTCATAATGACAGGGGTCTTTAGACACCAGTGTTTTCCTCCTCACACTGAAAATTGATTCTAACTTAGCTCCTCTTAAACCTAGGGCAATTTAAGGTTTATTTTCCCATTAGACAAAGAGGTAGATTTGGTTGGAATAGTGTCAAGTCATCTGTAAGTGTTTGCTGTAAGCTCGGGAATACCCCTCTAGCTTTCCTATCGCTGACACTTGGCAACGCGCCCCTTTGCTTTTCGTGCCTCCCGTCTCCCGGGTGTCTCTTATCTTTCAGGAACATTGCCGTGTTCAAGTGCTGTTGCTTTGTTAGAAAAGAGGTTCGAATTTTCCTGTAGTGAATCGTTTCCCTCGTTTACTTTTCATTCATTCTGCAAACATTTATCAACTGCTTTCTAGTGTTGGGTCTTCAGGGGCCGGAAATGAACAAGATAGGCCCCGCCCTCCAAGACCCCCGTGTAGTGGGGTTGGTCCCATTGTGTGGGGGAACTTGTGCTCTGCTTTGTGAGGAGTTTAGTTATCTTATCCTGTGCATCAGGGGAGTTTAATGCATTGTGTGAAAAGATTGAACACAATCCCAGTGGTCTCAAAGTCTTGAAGCATGTCTCTCTAGAGTCATGCATAGATAGAATTTTCCTTATTATAAAAGGTAGTTGAACAGGAAGCAACGATGGCATCTCTGGGAAATAGCGTATTATTCAAAGACAATGGGGGATGAATCATTGACTTTTACTTTATTAGCTGGCAGCTCCCAATTAAGTAGATATTGAACTACATTAGTGAAACATCGGATAGGGAGCGGTCCCAGGATGGCAGTCAATGCAGCATCATACTGCAGTGTCAGAAGGCCGGATTCGCCTGGTTTAAATTCTGCCTCCTTGCCTTCCCCACCCCCTCCACGGCCTCTTTCCCTTCCTTCTTTCCTCCTTCATCTTATCCTTCCTTCTATCCTCCCTTTTCCCTTCCTCCTCTCTTTGTTACTTAATTTAACATTTATTAAAAACCTCACTGTTTATGAGAGAGCCCCTAGGCAGGTGTGGGATGAGGTGGTGAACAGGGATGGTATCTGTCCCGCTATCCTGAGGTCGGATTAATGAGTACCCACCACACCGAACCAACCTTACTGGAAGCAGACTAAAGTGAGGGATTCCTTCCTTCCTTCTTTTGATTTTCTCTCTCTACACTTACATTTAAATCACCACCCAGACAATATGTTGCCCAAGATACTGGCTTTTGGATGATTTGATAAAATTTAGCACTCAACGCATGGGGTGGGGGGAGGATTTCCAACAGCTTTTGGTACATATTGCAGGGATCAACAAACTCTGGCCATCGAGTTTTGTGTGGCCCATGGGCTAAGAAAGTATTTTAGATGATGGGAAAAAAAATCCAAAGGAGAGTATTTTGAGGGAGGAGAAAACTGTATAAAATTCAAAGTTGCATGAGCATAAATAAAGTTTTATTGGAACTCAGTCATGTTCATTAAGTTATGAACTGCCCATAGTTGCTTTTGATACAACGGCAGATTGAATAGTTATAATAGAGGCCATGTTTTCCAGAAATAAAGCTGAAAATGCTCATTATCTAGTATTTTAAGAAGGCTTATTAACTCCTGATGTATTACTTTATTTGCTAGTAGATAAGTTTTTAAAAAGGCATATTAATAAAAACAAACAAACAAACAAAAAAACCCAGACAACAGAAAGAGGACTATGTGGAAGGGAGAAAATAATGGGAGGAGACACATAACACATGTTTTCTCTTATATGTGGACTCTAGGTTTAATAATACATATATCCATGCATATAAACACATACATCTATATCTGAACCCAGAAGGGGGACCATTTGAGGGGAGAAAGAAAATGAATAGTGGGGGCAGGGGCAAGGGAGGAAAATTAGGAGAATAAACTTGAGCAAAGTACAATGTCATATATTCATAAAAATGTTATTGTGAGAAGCTGGGGGATGACTCAGCTTCTAAAGTGCTGGGCACACAAGTTCAAGTACTGAGTTCAAGTCCTAGGACCCGTGTGAAAAGCTGTTCTTGCAATCCCAGTGTTGGGAAGGTTGAGACAGGCAGATTCCTGGGGTTCAGGGGCCCAGCCAGTTCAGCTGGAACTAGTTCTTGGCCAGTGTCTCAAAGAACAAGGTGACCAGCTCTTGAGAAATGACACCTGTGCTTGACCTTTGACCTCCATACCCACGTGCACTCAGACTCGCGTATACCACCCCACAAAATGTCAAAAGAAAACCCGTTATGTCCGTACCCTAACTGAAAAATAATAAGCTAACAAAAGGCATCTTAACAGCGAGATGTCTTTTAAACCTTCTGATTAGCCATTTGGATATGGAAGAATAGATCCCCTCTAGTTAAGGAGAGGACCCATTGCCCTGTCCTTACAGCTGAGGAAGGTACCTCTGGGTACAGCTGAGGAAGGTACCTCTGGGCCTTCTTGCCAAGGCGGAAAGACATGGCATTGAGAGTCAGACCCAGCTCTGTGATTCTGCCCATTGTTTAACCTTTCTCAACTTGTAGCTCTTCATTTGTAACAGAGGAACAAACATAGAATTCACCTCTAAGGTTTGTGTGAGGATAAAATGAGTCAATGTACATAAAACACTTGTCGCTAAGCCCGGACCTTTACAAGTTGCTGTGAATTTTGATTAGTACAATTATGGTATTTGTGGGATAAAGGAATTAAGTGAAATAATGTGGGAAGTGCCGAGAATACTAACAAAAATGCCTTTTGTGGCATGAAGGATCTCAAGGTACTTGGTATTATTCTGATTCAGGTCCACCGCTGCCATCCACTCTGATCTATGGCACCAGAGACATAAAGACAGATATGCATTTGTGTATCTGAAGCCAGAGTCACAACAGGGGCCCTTGCATGCGATTAAGAATGGGATCTGAGGGCTTGAGAGAGGGCTCAGTGAGAAGAGTGCTTGCTGGCAAGCATAAGGACCCAAGTTCAGATGCTCAGTACCTGTGCAACACTGGGTGGTGGCCACAGGATCCTGGGGGCTTACTTGCCAGCCAACTATCCAAAGTTTTGAGTCCTAGGTACAGTGAGAAACCCTGTCTCAAAAAATAGGGTGGAGAGCAATAGATGAAAATATCACTCACACTCACACGCACACACACACACACACACACACACACACGCACACACCAGGCACACCAGGACATGTGTGTATACGCATGTACACACTACACATGCTTGCATGCACATGCAAAAATATGATTTTGACACAAGCCATGTCATTGCATGGAACAAACAGTGATTACCGGAGGAGTCTGGGGGTTTGATCAGGAAGAAATAGGTGGATAGTTCAGGTGTGTGAGGCTCAGTATTGAGAAAGAATCTAATGATAATAATGGCTCCGAAGCTGATTTGCTGGGGAAGTGAAGCAGCACTAGGAAATGGGGGTGTTTGATACAATATAACACGAACCAGTGACACCAATGAGTGATTTACTTATTTTATGTTTTTATTTAATGTGTATTTTTTTTTTTCCTGAGTAGCCCTGGCTGTCCTGGAACTTGCTACGCAGATCAGGCTGGCCTCAATGTCACAGAGATCCACCTGCCTCTGCCTCCCCAGTGCTGGGATTAAAGAAGTGCATCACTAGCGCCTGGCCACTTATTTTTTACTTGTAGTAGTTTAAGTCTTTATCTCAGCAAAGGTTTCCTGCCAACTCTTCATTTAGAACAGTCAGGTTTGCAAAGTCCTGATAGCTGCTTTTGGACCACATGTTAAGTGAGTAGGAACAGTTACGTGTGAATAGCTAATAAGACTGTGGATTCTGGAGCTGGGATGAACAGCCAGGCGTGGATCTTGACTGTGCCATTTAATAATGACTTGGCCCAGCCCCTTCACTTCTCTTTGCCTCAATTGCCTCATGACGATCATGGCTACTTTGGCAGCCGGCCCAGCCTGCAGTGAGCCTCGCCTGCTGGGATTCACAGCCTCTTCTACTTCCCTCTGAGGGCATGCCAGGGGCTCCTGTGTGACCAGTGGGAAGAATGGTGGTGGCACATCGCTCCCAGTACCAGGTTATAAAAGATCCTGTGGCCACAGTTACACTCCTTTCCTCTCTTTGTGTCCCACTCTCGGGTCACTTACTCAGGGGTAACCAGATGTTGTGTAGCGAGGACATGGATGTCACCCGTGAGAAACCCAGACCTCTACAAACCATGAGTGAGCTTGGAAGTGGAGTTCTACTCCCCAGAAAACTGTAGGCCTGTTCAGAGGTTTGGCTACATCCTGGTAAGGGACCCAGAACCGGAACCAATACCTAAGCCTCTCCCACATTCCTAACCTGTAGAGATTATGCAAGAATTGAAGTTTGTTTCAAGTGGATAACGTTTGGGGGTAAGTTTTCATGCAACCTGATGGTTTATTTTATATATATATATATGTGTGTGTGTGTGTGTGTGTGTGTGTGTGTGTGTGTGTGTGTGTGTGTATATATATATATATATAATTATATGCCTGCTGTATGGTTTTTATAAGCTTCAGAATGATAATTGACTGAAAACACTGAACTGGTTTTAGTCAAATACACAACTTCACACTTCAGTGCACTATTCCTAGGAGATTAGTGGTGGGGGGGGGGAGAGAAGGAACATTCTGGTTGGTCAGAACCCAGACAGTTAACCCTTGTTTCACAATTGAAGACTTCCGCTTTCTTCAAGGCCATTTTGCCTGTTTGTCTAACAGTCTGCAAGAAGCAGGCAACCCTGATTTATACTCTCCGCAGAAGGGAAGAGAGATTGAAGTGTTAAGTGCCAAAGAAATTAAAAGTCATTTGGTTTTTTTCAATTCATTACTTCTGAAAAAAAAAAAAGAAAGAAAATCCAAGCCCAGCTTCATTACTAGGGTTCTGTTTTAGTGCTGATGATAATTGCAAAGGCAGTATTTTAAATTAGAATGTATAAGACCACATGTAATTAACCTGTACAGAAGGGATGAAACTTCATATTAGACTATTAAATCAATCCCAGCAGAATCAGTAATGCTGAGCAATTGGTTAGAAAATACTGTATGGGCAGAGGCAAGGAGCCGGATGCTAATTAGCATCAGTGAACATTTACATTCTCCTCAGATGCGGGGCTTCTGGCAGATTTTTTTTTCTCCTGGTCCTTTACCCATCCAAAGTTGTGAATTCAGATTAGTTCAGGGTGGATGCTCAAAACTGGTACGGAGTTGAGGAGCTTTGGTAGGCTGAGTTTGTTTGCATGCATGCACTGGGACCTTGTGGAAGATCCCTGCAAAGGTACTGGGTAAGCCTCCCTCTGAGTCTGCACTTCGCTTGCTGCCTGTTTACATACATAACCTTTGAAATAGTTTGTGGTTTAGGAGCTTGAAGCCTGGGCCCTGTGCACGCAGGGTAAGCACTCTGCCACTGAGCTCCAGCGTATACAGCCCTCCTTCAATATTTATATCTATTTTTTTCCCCATCGAGACAGGGTCTCCTTATTTATTTATTTTTCATTTTTCCTTTACTTGCAAATAGATTCTTTTCCAATGCAATATATTCTGATTACAGTTTTCCCTTCCTCTACTTCTCCCAGTTTCTCCCCACCTCTTCTCCCTTCCAGATTCACTCCCTTTCTGTCTCTCAGTAGTAAAGAACAGGGCTCTAAGAGAAAACAACCAAACAGGACAAAATAAAATATAATAAGATGAAAACAAAACCCACTAGACTGAGACTGGACAGGGCAACCCAACAGAAGGAAAAGAGCCCCAAGAGCATGCACAAGCATCAGAGACACACTTGTTCATACACTCGCGAGTCCCATAAAAATACAAAGCTGAAAGCTATAGTATATACACAGAGGACATTGTGCAGAGGGTCTCCTTATTTAACCCAGTCTGGCCTGTATATTCTTATGTATTCTAGGCTGGCCTTGAACTCATGCCCTATTTTTTTTTTACCTTCTAAATGCTGGGATTGCTGTATGGACCACCATGCCTAGTCTCTCATTTTCATTCTTATATCTTTTGTATGTGTGCATGCCTGTGTGTATTCATATATGTATACACATACATGTGGAGACTTCAGGTCACTCTCAATTCCTCAGGAGCTGTCTCTCTTAATTTTTGAGATGGAGTATCTTACTGAGACCTAGGATTCAATCTATAATAAGTGCCCAGACTCTGTACATCTTGGGCCTCTAGGACTATGACATCATCATCATCCAACCAACCAACAAAGGAGGCTGTGGGAAGTAAGTCAAAGGATGAACATCCATTCATTTAAAGAGTCAATTTTTAGGCTGCTCTGGCTAACCAGTGAGCCCCAGGGATCCCTTACAAACATCCATTTTCTTCTCTTACTTTTTCTTTGCATTGAGCCATTTAACTAACCAGAAAAGACCTATTATTTACCCAACAAACAGAAGAGTACCAGAATGGTAACTGTTGAGTATGAGGGCAGGGACTTCAGGCTGTCTGTCAGAATTCAGCTTCCAATTCTCCTAGGCAACCAGGCACATTGAACCTGCATTTCCTAGATTCTCTTGCAGTAACTTTTGATCAAATCTTCTCCATGGCAACAGAAGGGGAAATGATGTATGCTATTCCCAGGTGGCCCTTGAAATGACTGGTAGTTTATCCTTTGGCTTACTTCCCATAGCCTCCTTTGATGGTTGGTTGGATGATGCTGACATCATAGTCTTAGAGGCCCAAGATGGAGGGGGTCTAGACACTTGCTATAGATTGAATATAGTTTGAATGTGTCCCCCAGTCATGTGCTGGAGGATTAGACTTCAGTGTAGCAGTTCTGACGTGGAAACATTAGAGATGGGACCCATTGGGGAGTTAACTGGGTAACTAGGCACACAATAATGCTATCATATAGTGGGTTATTTCTCCAGAAAGTGGGTAGTTAGAAAGAACAACTTATACACTGGCTTCTTCTGCACATTGTTCCCTTTCCACTCCTATTCCATGTTGTCACCCAGTTTACAGGGCCCAAAGGCAGAAGGCATGCTACCACTACTCCTGAAACTATGAACAAGGTTAACCTCCTTTCTGTATAAAGTCCCAGCTTCAAGTATTTTCAAACAGTAACAGGAAGTAGGACTAATATAGTACTTGACTCACGGTGCAGAACAAGTTCAGTGCCAATCAGGTACACATGACTGACTGGTACACGCCTTTGGGGAAAAAAAAAATTGTACACTTTTATACCCAGCTGTTGTATCAATTTAGCATCACCCTACTAGTTCATTATCTCAAGTAAGCCATATAACAATCCTATTCAAGTAACATTTTAGTCTATTTTTTTTGGAGGAGGCAAATAATTTTACAGAAAGATCTGATAAGTTGTGTGAGGGCACCAGATAGTAAAGAACAGACCTGAGACTAACTTGGAGGACAAAAAAAATTTAGGAGCTGTCTTTGAGCTCAAGAAAGCTAAACTATAGATTATAGAAAAGCTTTGTGTCTGAGAGCAACTACAGAATCCTGGGATGCTGGTTGCTTGTTCCTGTCATAAGCCACGTTACAAAGTATGTATGGTTGCCTTAGGATAGCCTTGGATCAGTAAATTAAAATTCAAATATTGATTTGGGCTTTTGCAGGGGTGAGAGAAACAGCTTTGTCTTGCTTTACTTAAGGGTTTTCAGAACTCACTAGAGAACTTTGCATGTAGGGTCTAGAGTCAGAATTGCAGGCAATAATAAACGTGGCTCTGCCAAAAGTGTTTCATGTTGAAATCTAGGTGGAAACAATCCACTTTTTTCCTTGTGTAGTTTGGAGGCATTTCATAGGCATTTGGGACCAGAAAGGCTCAGCTACTAATGGGTTAAACTTATTTTTACTTTTCAAGTCTCATGTATCCCAGTATATCCTCAATCTAATCTTCTTGCCTTCACCCCCTGAGTGCTGTGGTGGGAATATGCTTATAGGAATGTGGTAACCTTTATCAATTGTTCTCAACCTCTGGGTCACGACCCCTTCTGGCGTCAAACGACCCTTTCACATGGGTTGCTTAAGATGATCAGAAAGCACAGATATTTATATTATGATTAGTAACAGTAGCAAAATTACAGTTACGAAGTAGCAATAGTTTTTGGGTTGTGGGGTCACAACAGCATGAGGAACTGCATTAAAGAGTCACAGCATTAGAAAGGTGGAGAACCACTGACCTATCTGGTTTATGAAGTACTGGAGCTTGACCTGGGCTACATGTATGTAAGACAAACACTCTATCCACTGAACTACATCTCCATCACATTAATGGGTTAAATTTAGAGCACCCCATTGCTTATTAGTTTTATCAGGGAAAATAGATTTTTTCAATAAGATTTAAAATGGCTTTAAGTCGTTTGTGGTCAGCTCCACTTAAGGATGTTGCATACCAAAGTCACATTAAAGAAACAATAAGGGAAAGGAAAAGGAAAAAATCCTTATGGGTCTTAGCAGTTTTGACAGTTACTGCTTTCAAAATGTCTCGGCCAACACCCTCCTGAGTTGTGCTCTGTGAAGTTTGTGCCATGTTGAGCTCTGTCATCCAAGAATTCTTCTTGGAACTCGGAGATTTGGAGGGAGAAGAAAGAAAAATCCTATCAGAAGTCTTCAGTGACCTCAAAATTGCCAAGAATGTCCAGGATTGGAAGTTGCAGTTTTAAATCTTCTTCCTCCATTTGTCAAAGATTGATAACCCAGAGTGGGATTCAGGATGCTCAGTTTTGTATAAATGTGTGAATACATGAAATACTTTAGGAAATTAGTGAGACCGTTGAGCTCCTAAACTTCTTGGATCCAAGCTTTGTATGGCTGAAGGCTTCTTTGAAATGGCTCTCTTCTTAGAAGTGTGTCTATTGCTATGTGCTAGCTAGCTACCAGATGAGTTAGACAGGTCATGTCTGACTGATGGAACATGCCTCTGCAGGACAGAAGGGTCACCGGTTCCTGAAGGTTCTCTATTGGGGTTAAGAGGATGCCTCTGACACATGGAGCCCTGCTCTGCAGTCCCTGCTCTGTTCACACTTCCCCAGGTCTCAGAAGACAAATCCTCCTGCATGACAATCATGAGGAGACCTATGAGGATGGGGCAGGATGAACACAGATTTTCTATCCTGTTTTGGACCCTGAGGAACTCAACAGTGCTACAGCTCCCATCCTAAGTCTATCTATAAGTCTTTCAGCAACCTATTGGTGCCCCCACCCCTCATCCTGTTCTCTTTTCCCCATCCCTCTGGGTTACTCTAATAAATGTCTGACTTTACATATTTGCAAATGTATGTATACATTTATATATGCTTTGTATATATATATATATATATATATATATATATATATGACACACACATACATACACAGATATATCTCATATAAATCACATCCCACAGTCTTTGGCTTAGAGGATGGGGGTCTCAGCATAAGATACAAAGGATTGTTATGTTAGAATTCACATGAGGTAGTCACTCAGAGGGTGGTGTGTCTCCAGCCCAGCCAGAAGAGTTGAAACAGGTAGGCAGAACCCTTGAAGTTTGAAGAACTCCATAGGTCCTCACCTGTGTCTCCCTGAAATTCTGCCCTTTTTATTTGGTGTTGACAATGCAACAGATCTTGTTATTTAGGATTTATCACCACAATTCTAGATACAAGGTCATACTGTGTGAACAGTGCCAGTGAATTCTGGCATTAACCACAAGCCACTCGGCAAATAGAAACCATTTGTGCCTGGTAGCTCTGGGGTTGCACAGTAATGTCCAGTCTGTGGTCATGCTACTCTGCTGCTATAGCATTAAATGAGGAAAACTGAGTCCTGTAAGTTCCAACATGAAAATAACACATTGACTTACCCCTTGATCAACACCCTCTACAGAGAAAGATCATTATTTGTTGATGAATGATTAATAAATGATCAAGCCAAACCATTTAAGGGTATTTATTAAGAGCCTACTATGCCCTTGTCTGTATGTAAGTGATGAACAAGATCAATGTGACCTGTTGCCTCAAATAGTTTAGAGTTGGCATAAGGTATATCTTCACACCTCATTCAGAAGAAGGTCACAAAGGGCCTGAACATGGAGCCATGACCAAGGGTCACAGGATTCTCTTTATCTCATACTCAAGTGGTTACTGTAAGGTAACAGATTCAGGCAGGGTGAGATGGTCTCAGTGAAGAGTAGTTTGCCCATTACCATGTTTTCACGGTAATTCATCACATTTGATTGTCTGAATCTTAGTTTTCATGAGGAGATGTTAGGTGTTTGGTCTGTTTCTCTGTTGCTATAGTAACATACCAGAGGCTGGGTAGTTTGGTGTGTGGAAGCCTCTCGATGAATGTCACTATGACCTTGGGGACCTCTGAAAGAGCAATCACATGCCAAGATGGGGAGACAGAGAATGATACAGGGGCTAAGATTCCTTGTTTGTAGTGACTTTCATGGAACTACGGTAGTCCCTGAGAATTAGCTTAATGCCTGCCTAGGACAGAGTTCCCAATGGCTACATCCTCTCTACTGTGATCCTCCCTTTCGGGGTTTTCCACCTTCTAATATGGCCACAACAGGGAGCAAGCTTCCAATATCTAAACCTTTGGAGGAACCCACCTATATCCAAACCATAGGAACAAGTTTTGTTCAGTGTGAAAAGATGGTGGACAAGGAGAAAAAGTTTATTTAGGGATGGAGAGTCCTTCCTTGCCTTTATAGGTAGGTTAACCTTTGGGGAGTCTCCTGAGCTCTTAGAAGGACCCCAGGACTCCACTACCTGCTTTCTTCCTAGTACTTCTTGAAGATACTTTACTATTCTTCTTCTTTTTTTTTTATTTGTTGTGTATACCGTAGTCTGCCTACATGCATGCCTGCAGGCCAGTAGAGGGCACTAGATCTCATTACAGATGGTTGTGAGCCACCATGTGGTTGCTGGGAATTGAACTCAGGACCTTTAGAGAAGCAGGCAGTGCTCTTAACCACTGAGCCGTCTCTCCAGCCCGATACTTTACTATTCTATTGGAGGAAGAAGCCAAGAAACTTCGGGCTCAATAGGTGTGTTTTTGAGACACTGGGACACTGGGCTAGAATGAAAGGAGCTTGATACTAGAGTGTGTGAACAGGGGAAGCAGAACCCCTGGTCTCACCGGAACCACCTACCTCTCTTCCTTGGTTTCCACACATAAATGCAGGATGACCCTGTGTCCCTCGTAGGAAAAGAGGTGCCCAGGGTACGTCCGCAGGGTACTGGATCACATGTTGTGGAGAGTAGGGGGGAGATCCCCTCTTCCCAAATTCTCTAAGCTCTTTCAAAATCTCAAGGAAACTCTTCTAAGTTTCCATTTATCCACTAGAAGGTCAATTTTGTCTTTGAGTTGTTTTGTGTCAAGGTTATTTACATAGAATTTGCCATAGGGAAGGTTATTGCTTATCCAACAGAAAGCAAATCCGCTTTGTAGTCTTAGTCCCCTGCCCCTAGTCTATTCTCAAAAGTATCAGAGACAACTCACTCTATCTTTTTGGAATGCGGCTCTGAGCTGCCATGCTTCAGGTCTCTGAGTAACTACTTTTCTTCTAGGGTTGAACACATTCTCACTGCTTGTGTTGTTTAACCACCAGGGACATAGAGGACATCGTATTGTAAATGTCAGGTGAGATTCTAGGAACTTTTGAGCAGTTGTAAATCCGAGCCTTAGCTTCAGGGATCCCCACTTGTCTTCCTTCTTGGAATTATGCAGCAGAGCCGCATGGGTATGGTTTAGTGAGATCTCAGACCAGACATTTATTGAAAATGGTCCCCAACATAAGCAGACACTTTTTTTTTATATCTCTGTTTGCAAAAAAGAATGAAATCTAGTTTCCTTCTCTGTCTTCCTCTTCTGATGGCAATAAATAAAATGGCATCCATTTGTCCTCCTACCCCGAGTTTGGAGAGAACCAAATGTTAGAACCTGAGACTGGGCTCATGGCTATTTTCCTTGCAAGTTCCTGGGATCCCCCACCAAAAATTATTAGATGACACAGGAACTTTAGAACCCCAGCTGTGAAATACTGACATGTGCTGTTTGGCCTGCAGAATGCGACATTGCTTGGCACATAACTCCTCTTTGGGAAAAGCAAAGATTTACTTAGGGTGAGAGACAGGACTCATCATGGTATGGTGTAATAAAGATCATAGGTGATAAGTACAGATGTGCTTATTTACACATGTGTATCATATCAGAGAGATCATTTCTTTGTGAAGTGCATAAGGTGGAGAAAGCTGGCAATTCTACTCTTAGAAGATGCGTGACAAAATTTATCCAGAGGTCCCGGGCACTGGCAAACATCCCACAACACACAGGGAACTCTCCTATAAGGAAAAGAAAATCTAAGAGAGCATTTTTTTTTATTTCTTTCTGGTTCTTTGAGACAGTGTTTCTCTGTGTAACAGTCCTGACTGACCTGGAATTCACTTTGTAGACCAGGCTAGCCTTGAACTCACAGAGATCTGTCTGCCTTGGCCTCCCAAGTGCTGGGATTAAAGGTGTGCACCTCTATCAGCTGGTTTAAAAGAGCATTATTAACAAGTTGTCAGATCTGAGTTCAACTTCCAAATAAGGTCCACATAGTATGTCTCCATCCCCTTCTCTTGATGAGGAAGAATCTTATTTCTCTGGGGAACAAAGTGTCCAGATTCACATTGTGGAGGACATCCTCATTGTGGGCGACATCCTCAGAGGCAAACTCGATTTCCAACTTTTAACCTCACGCTTGGTGCCCTTGGAGATGACACCATAGTTTGAGAAACCTGAGAAAATGTCCCTCAAAGCATGCTCTTTGGAGGAGTCATCCATGATCACCAAGATAAGGACACAGTCATTCAATAGACACAGACTTGGTCAACCACTCTCTCTGAATCACTTGCGACAACAATGTAAGCTAGCAAAAGAAGATTTTGGTAATTAAGAGTTAGGTTAGCTGAACTGAAGAGTCAACTTCTAGACAAATGACTCCCCTTCCCCTGAAAATATCAAAATTATGACTGGAAGGGCTATTCAGTTTGTCTCTAGTGTTGCCCAATGACTCAGCAGATTTGATTATGTACTGGTCACACAAGACCTGTGGTTGCTGTAAAGACACACTTGCAAGAACACGAATGCCCACTTCCGTGATCTATTCTGAGAACATTAGAAAGGCAGCGGTAGAGCGTATGAGAGATATGTTTATTTTATTCCTCCTTGTCAAAAGGCTAGGAAGGCTGCCAGTCGGGTCACCCAACATCAACATCACCCAAGTTGACCTGAATCAGGTCGCCCAAGATCAACTGGGTCACCTAAGACCAACATCACCCAAGTTGATCTTAATCGCTAGCTTTTCAGCGGCTGCTTACGAACCACCTGACGAGGTGTCGCACGGCTTCCCGTGAGTTGGTGAGCACCATTACAGAGGTCAGTAGAAGCTCTAGCAATCGTCAAGGTACCTTGGATGAATTCACTCAAGGGCCAACTGAAGTGTCCTTAGCTATCCAGGCTGCTATCTTGTCCATAATGAAGTGAATTGATAATTTTTAAAACACCCCCACTCCAGTCAAGGATATTAAATCAAAAGGAGAAATTCCCCAAGGCTGGAGGAGGGGTTCTGACCAAAGGTGACACCATGCTGGAGAACTGTGGGGGGGAGGGAGGCCCTGTATCCACGCAACCGGTATAATAGCAATAAAAATCTAAACGAGAGTTGACCATAGCACAGATCCTTTTGTCTGTTATATCAGTTATCATTAAATAAAGTAGTGATTTTTACCTTTTTATTGATATTAAAAACATTAAGGGGAAAAACAAAACGTATTTGCTTCTAAAGGCCAAGGATTGGGAGGCAGTACTAAACGTAGTATCTGAGTTGGCCCGAAAGGTGACTGAGTCTGCTAGGCATCAAATAAGCAAGTCCCTTCTGTTTAAAAGCTTCATTATTTGGGGATAGCTTTGTGGACCCTAGAGGGGACAATATCATAGGCTCTGGGTGTAGGGCATCAGTAGTGATGGCGTCCCTGAGTGGAGCAGAGACGGTTCAGTGACTTTCTCCACTCACTGTAGGGCATGCCAGGGGTAGCTGGGCAGGAGAACACCCTGTCTTCTTAGTGGCAATTGAAGAAGGAGAATTAAGGAGTTTTCCTTCTCTTGGACTGGAAGGGGGCGGGCAGGATGGACAGTGTAATACAGGAAGGACTGAGACAGGAACTGTGGTAAATGAAGCATAGGATGCCATTATGACAGACCAAGCCCTTGTGTGAGCTCACAACTTAGGCTAAAATTCAACCTGAATGGCCTCATGCTTCCCCCTCCAAGTTCATCACCAAAGTGGAACAAAGCTTTTTGTCTGACCCGAGAAATCAGGACTTGGGAGATCATAGCTTAATTTCCCAAATAGATCAGTTTCAATTGCCTGATAAATCCTTTCTGCTTTAATTATTTTTTTAAATGTGTATAAGATTTCTTTATTTATTATGTATACAGACACCAGAAAAGGGCACCAGATCTCATTATAGATGGTTGTCAGGTACCATGTGGGTACCGGAAATTGAAATTGAACTCAGGACCTCTGGAAGAGCAGCCAATGCTCTTAACCTCTGAGCCCCCTTCTTCTTCTTCTTCTTCTTCTTCTTCTTCTTCTTCTTCTTCTTCTTCTTCTTCTTCTTCTTCTTCTTCTTCTTCTTCTTCTTCTTCTTCTTCTTCTTCTTTTTTTTTTCTTCTTCTTCTTCTTCTTCTTCTTCTTCTTCTTCTTCTTCTTCTTCTTCTTCTTCTTCTTCTTCTTCTTCTCCTCCTCCTCCTCCTCCTCCTCCTCCTCCTCCTCCTCCTTCTCCTTCTTCTACTTCTTCTTCTCTTTTGTTTTTTGTTTTTCAAGACAGGGTTTCTCTGTGTAACAGCCCTGCCTGTCCTGGAACTAGCAGCTCCCAATTCATGTATGTCTGTATATATACGCATCCCAAAATGACCAATGTCTCCTTGTTCCTGTGTTATAGGGAATGTAACATAGAAATGTTCGGTCTTTATTATTTTTTTTCTTCAGCCCCTTTCTGTCTATAAAACCAACTTTTGCCTGAGATATTGGAATACATATTCTACTTTTCAATGAAGTATTGCTTGCCTTAAGAATGAAAACAATAAAGCCAACTGAGATCTTTAGATGGTTGTATTTTGTTTCCTGACAACTCTCATAGAAAGTGGGTTAACTTGGACTATCTTCCTACAATGTGTGAGTTGGTCAGACTATCACATGTGAACACCAAGAATTAGAGATATTGGGCCTGGCCAATTGGCCTATTCCATCCGAAACTTTGGATGGAGAAACGATACCAGCGAATCTGCTCCTATGAAAATGTTCTGCCATGAAGTGACATAACTTGGAGTGGATATTCCCGATAACCGCTGAGGCTGGCAAATGCCAGTCTCTGGTAGTGCAGATGAAAGAAACTGAGCCATAGCAACTGAGATGGCACTCTGTTCGGAAGTGTTGACTGTGGAATTCCAGTGTGGCTGGTAGACTCAGGTCTAGCCATACTCAGGGATTTCCTGTGGTCCTTGGTGGGCTCTGCTGTCCTGTCTGTTTGATTGTTCCTCCAGCTCACGCTGGCATTTGTTTACTGTATTTTTTATGCTTTCTCTCAATCCTTAAATAAATATAAATAAAAATACTCCAAGTCTTAGACGAAAGAGCTTTCTCACGGTACCTCATCCTAGGACAAATGTTTGGTTTCCTGCCATTTTCCATATGAATTCCTTGTTGCAAAATAATGTAATTGCAGCTGAGTTCTTTGCCACCTGGTAGATTCCGTAGATTATTTTAACTTCTCACGTAGATGCCATCGATCACTTTAACTAATCTGTACTACCCATCCCAGGGATGTGCCATTACTTACCCGTCAGACCCTTTGTTCGCTCATGTTGGAAGCTTTCAAAGTCTCAGGATGACAAATAATATCTCAACAAACATTTTTTAATTTAGTTTTTTGGGTTAATAGACATTTTTTGCTCTTTCTTTCAAAGATTTCTTTCGGATACGTTTCCAATAGTGGAACGGAAGTATCAGAGTGCATCAATATCTTCATGGCTCCTGTAGTTATCTTTAAATTGCTTCTCAGTGGACTATAACAATATATGTAATATGCATAAATAAGTGTAGCATTCTGGTAAGGGAGTCCCAGTGTTGAATATTATTTTATTTTAAAGTTCTTTTTGCTGCTTTAGTAAATATGAAATGATCTCCCTCCCAATATCATGATATGATATACCTGGCACTTACATGTTAGGGGTTGTTCTGCTGTGTTTCTCTGGGGTTTCTGATACTTAGCCTGAACCTTGGACCACAACCTAGACCTGTGTGCACCCCATACACTCTCTGATTCAACCTAGATGTTTTCAAATCTTGAGAGGTACCTGACTTTGGTTTGACTCTGCTTCTTATAACCTTAGCCATTAATGGTGGTACTTAGGTTCTAGATGGAGCCCGCACAGCATCATGTTTAAAAGATCGCCTACATTTATTTCTTTATCAGATTTATTTCCCTATGCCTGGCAATTACTGAGACCATGTACATTATACAAGTCACACTGCCTGATACAGCATGAGTAACACTGATATTAAGAACAATAATCTATTTTCATAAACCCTGTCAGTCTTTGAAATAGACTGATATTATCCTCATTTAAGAATAGACATTTGGACTCCAAGAAGTAGAATCCTTTGACCGATATGGGCACTAATGCAGTATGAGTTCTGACCCATTCCCTGTGGCAGAGGTGAGTAGGACCATTGTTTAGTAGGAGTGTTCAGAAAAAAGCTATTTCTGTATCATGACTCCCGGTAGGGACACCTATGTGCAAAACTGACTACAAGCCGCATGTACACAGTTCTCTATCCTCATACTCTGTAATTCCAAACTTCCCCTAAGTAGATTTCTAAAACATGCCGGCAGCCACTCTCCTCCTACTGTTTAGTCTGAGGGTAAGGAGGGCAGGGGAGAACAGAACCGAAAAAGAGCAAGCACTACCATTGCACTTAGAATGTCCTATGTCTGAAAGTTACAAAAGCCCGCGTCCGTATGAACTCACCGCTCTGGGCTCTGAAGTTGAAGTCTCATTAGGAATACAGTAAATGGGCCACTGGCCCAAACCCATGTCTAGCAGTTCACCAGTAATGGGGCGATGGCTAGTTATCCTTGATTGCTGGTCCCTTTTCTCCGGGCTGAAACTTTGTCATTAGCATAGTTTCAGCCTGAGAGTTACTGCCAGGGTGGAATTACTCTAATTAAGAGGAAAGGAAAAATATGTTGGCAGTCATTAATTTTTCTTGATTAGAGGGTGACCCAGTTTGAGGTTAAACGAAGAGGACTGGGGTGGTAATTTAGCACTCTGGGGGTTCGTAGCGATTTTTGTGAGCCGGAGAAGCAACAGCTGGAGCCCAAGGTTGCCTGTCTGATTGGAATTTTCCCCTACTCTTAAAAAGGTGTGTGCGCAAGGCCTTTTCAGCAGCACCAAGTACAGTTTTAAGAATAAACAAAATCAGAGATGGGACTGTTGGCACAGCACTAGGATTTTTCTTTGCCCTTCCTTTTTTTATTAGTTAGTTGAGAATTTTGTACAGTGTGTTCAGATCACAGCCCTCCTCCAGCTCCTCCCAGACCCACCCCTTTTTCTATCCACCCAACTTCCTGTTCTTTGTTTTGACCCCTCACACAGAGTTTGTGTTGCCCGCCTACGTACTCTTGGGTGTGTGTCTGTCTGCTGGAATGTGATAGACTTTCTAGAAAACTGACTCCCTCTCTCAGCAGATAGCAGCTGCTGATAGCTCCTTAGCTAGGGGGGGACTTTGTGCCCATCACCCTACTCCACAGGGCATTAGACTCTGAAGGCTGCAGGTGCTGCAGGTGCTGCATCCCGTGCTGATAGACAGGGGACATCTCTTTATGTGAAATGTTATATATGGATTATTTATTTGAGGCATACTTCCATGAAAAGAATGTATGCGGGGCCGGAAGATGTGCATGTGAGCTCTGACCCTCCTTTGCTGTCCCCGTGACTCTGATATTATTTGTGTTCAACTTGTTCTCATTGACACTTTCTGGGGTCTGGAATAGCTGTAGCCCCCCACAATGGTGGTGGCTCTGTTGTATTCCAGGATTGAGAAGCAAAATACCATATGTTTCAACGACCCCCCACCCAAGGGAAGAAGGAAGCAATGCTGGGGAGATAAACTGTAAAGTACTTGCAACTTGAGTTGATCCCTAAGACATATAAAATCTGGGCATAGTGAGATCACTTGTTATTCCTGCCCTGTGGAGAGGGGCTGGAAGATCGATGGACTTGCTGGCTCGTTATTCTAGCCTAATTGGTGAGCTTCAGGTAGAGAGAGAGAGACCCTGTCTCAATGGAGATGGCCAGTGTTCTTGAGGATGTTACCTAAGGTTGCCCTCTGCACACATTTGCACACATGTACATGGGACACACTTAGGCACTCACACATGCACACATGTACTGGCATACACACAGACACGGACACACACACAGACACACAGACACACACACACACACACACACTTGGTAGAAGGAAGGATTGATAGCCTGATCCAGTTTTGCTGCCCAGCTATAGTCTGTCCATACTAAGCCTTATCAGGAAGGTGGTTGGAGGCCACAGAGTCAAAATCTTTTAAATATGTACTTCTTGTGCTTATTCATTAAACAAAAATTCACTGAGAACCTCCTATGTTCAGCTCCTTTTCCAAGAACTGAAACCACTACAATGAAAGTGGACAAACATCCTTTCTTTTCATAGCATATAAATGGGGGTGGTGCAGGAAGATAAAATAGGTACGACAGAGTCATGTTGTAATTTTTATTTTATGTGCCTTGGTGTGAGGGTGTTGGATTCCCTGGAACTGGAGTTACAAACATTAGTGAGCTGCCTTTTAGGTGCTGTGAATTGAACCTGGGTATTCTGCAAGAGCTGCCAATGCTTTTAACCACTGAGCCATCTCTCCAATTCCATCAAGCCATGTTTTAGATAGTGATGATTCTGAAGAACAAATGAACCAGGAAAGACAGATTGTGTGTGTGTGTGTGTGTGTGTGTGTGTGTGTGTGTGTGTGTGTGTTTATGGGGCAAGCTGGAAATCGTTGTTTAAATGGGGTGCTTGGGGAAAACCTTACCACATTTATCAGGCAACTTTTTTTCATCTCTGTGACAACCTGAGATAAAGAATTGAATACATTGAGATAGGATAAAGATTTCTTTTGCCTCTTCATGGTAGCTCGGCCCTGTGGCCTTTTGGCCTGTGTTGAGACAACAGATCATGACAGGGAGCACGTGACAGACATCTGCTGGCTTCATGGTGCCCAAGAAGAAGAGGGAAGGAGAAGGTGGGAGGGAGGGAGGGAGGGAGGGAGAGAGAGAGAGAGAGAGAGAGAGAGAGAGAGAGATGAACAAGAATGTATGTCACCCATGATCTAACTTCCTTTATTGGGCCCAATTTCCTAAGGATCTAACACCACCACTACCTTCTTAATAGCTCAGTTAGTAAGACCAAATCATGCAGAGACATTTAACATTGAATGACGATTGTGAAAAGATTTGAAAGAGATGTTGGGCCCAGCTGGTTCTGGGAGGAGCATGCAGAGGCAATACCAACACTAAGGCCCTCAGGCAGAAACGTTGTGGTATGAGGAAGGGGGAAAAGGAAGGGCAAGACAAGGAGATGAGGTGGGGGCTCAGGAGAGGTCAATGATGAGGTAAAGGAGGAGGAGACTGGGGACACCATGAGAAATGTTTGGGGTCTTCCTGAGTGAGGCAGAAGGCCTGCGGTTGTCTCTGGGAGAGGTCTGCTAAAACCACGCTAACCCAAGTTGCCTCCCCTATGCCACTAAAGAGGATGTGGTGAATTCCGAGGGGAGTGACTGACTTTAGGTGCTGTCCTTCCAGAAGGTTTGAGGGGTCTGAAGAGAAAGAGGTGCACCATGGAAGAAAAGAGGGGGAGGGGGAGGTCAAAGGGGAGGGAGAAAGGGAGAAGGAAGAAGGGAGAAAGGCATGCTTCCAGCACAAATGGAACTGGACTGCTACCTACATGGTCTGTTCCTTCCAAGCAATTTTCAAGGACGGCTGCAGAGTCAGCCTGGATGGCTACTCTGCTCAGCAGCCCCATTGCTGCATGCAGTATTGCCTGGCACGGAGAAGACTTAGACAAGTCAGCGTTTGTCATATGGGAGGCCACTTGTTGGTTACGGACTGCTCAGCCCTGAAATAATCACACAGGAAGTATATTATTTAAAACACTGCTTGGCCCGTTAGCTCTAGCTTCTTATTGGTTAACTCTAACATCTTAATTTAACCCATCTCTATTAATCTGTGCATTACCATGAGGTCATGGCCTACCAGCAAAGTTTCAGCAAGTCTGTTTCCGGCAGCGGCTCCATGCCTTCTCCCTGACTCTGTTCTTCTTTCTCCCAGCATTAAGTTTGGCTTTCCCCCAGCATTCAGTTTAGTTTTCCCCCCACCCGCCTACCTAAGTTCTGTCCTATCATAAGGCCAAATCAGTTTCTTTCTTCATTAATGGTATTCACAACATACAGAGGGGAATCCCATGTCAAGCACTGAAAGAAAGAGTGAGTACATGCCATGAGATTGATGTTTGAATCTTAGGTGGTCCTCAAAAGTTCATTGGTAAAGGCTTCCTCTGCAAAGCAGCATTACTATGGTATGTGGTAGACTATTTAGGAGGCAGGGCCACTGGGGGAAAGGGAAGCTCTTTAGGCCACTGGTGTGTGTGTGTGTGTGTGTGTGTGTGTGTGTGTGAGGTGTATCTTTAAAGAGGTTTCTGGAGTCTGTACTCCTATTATTTTTGTTCCTTGTTTGTGAGATGAATTGTTTTGCTCTGTCATATTCTTCTACTATGATGTGATGCCTTGGCCCATACGTGAAAGCAACAAGATTAGCTGGTTGTGGGCTGCAACTCTAGAACCATGAGCCTATTTAAAATAAACCCTTCTTTACAAGCTGATCATCTTAAGGATTAAAAAGCGGTACTTGTTGACAGTTAACATGGTGTTCCAGTTTCTTCAATGGGTGCTCTCAGAACCCTATCCCCTCCCCCAAGCCATCTAATCACCAGTAAGTCAATGAGGACAGCTGGAAGAACATGAGGTTTCTGAATTGTATCTGAGGAGGAGGAATGGTTCTTATCCTCATTTTTACTTTGCATGAGTATCTGTTGCTATCAGCTTCTGTTTCATCTTTAACGAAAATAACTGTGTATCGATATTAGCACATTTGTGGATGAATGTGCGTGTTTGTGTGTGTGTGTGTGAGTGTGTGTAGACCAGAGGTCAAAATTTTCCTCAGGAGACATCTACTTTATTTCTTAAGACAGATTTTCTCACTGGGACCTGGGACTCGCCTGTTCAGCTCAGTAGTCTGAACAGAGCTAGCGATCCTCCTGCCTCTGCTTCCCCAGAGCTGGGACTTTGAGGACACATCACTATGTCTGCCTTCTTCTGTTGGTTATGAGGCTCTAGCTCCGGTCCCCATGTTGTTGAAGAGAGCCCTTCCCTGAAAATTTTCTTTAAGTACCAAATTGCAAGCATTACAAACTGGAAGCCCCTTGGGGCTGGATGAAAGGCTTCCAGACCCTGGGGTCACACCTTTGTCTCTGATCTACCATGGCTGCCTTGTCTCTGGAGATAGGCACATTTGAGAGAGATATGACTTCATCTATTATTTTTTCTTTTGTAGCTCACGATTGACTTTAAGATACAGCAGCCTGTTCTGTTTTTATTTATGACGTGGTTTTCAGAATTCATGCTTCACAAGGACTGACAAGGTTAAACTTATGGAAGCGGAGGCCATTTTAATGTTTCCTCTCAGTTTCCAGTGTTGCCCCTGAAGGGGATACTGGGATTTGGCTACAGTGAATGGCATCCTGGGAGCGGCTGTCCTCGTGAGCACTTAGTGAATTGTGTTGAGACTTGCAGTTGAAAGGTTAAGTGCTGTGAATTCAACTCGAAATTCACACATAGATTTCAAATTGGCTGAATAAAGTTTTGTTTTCCTGGGTTTATCCTTAATTACTAATTCGATTCAAGTTTAATTAGCACGGCTTAGTGATGACTTTGGCCTCTTTAGCATTCTTTAACTTACTTGAGTTGAAAGTGAGTAAAGAATCCTTTTTCCCCTTAAGGGTATTTTTTTTTCAGTGGGAAATATTATAATTCATATTCATTTGTAATTGATATCAACTGATTGATATCAGTTGAGGCAGAGGCCAGGAGGATGGTAGCTACCCCAAGTCCCTCAAGACCCTTGTCCAAGTGTCTTCTGGAGCAAATAGAAACTGACTCATTAAGCCTTGATCCAGTGTGCAGAGATGAAAGACTGCTTGACATGATTTTGAAACTTGAGCTGCCCTTTGCAAAGGTCTTGCCTTTGTTTTTTAGGGGAAAGGCTGAGCATCTAGAAGCATGGAAATGACAAGTCATTTTAGAGAGATTATATGTGACAAGAGAAAAAGATGATGTCATACACACGCATATATATGTATATATATGTTTGAGGAGCTGTGTGGAGAAAGCCAATCATAGAACAATTGGCTTCTACAACCACTGTTTTTTTAAGTAGAGAACGCTAGAAACCATAAGCCTAGGAGAAAAAGTTCATTATCCTGATTACAAATTTCCCCACATGTGAAACAATAAAACAAAAGGGCTAGAGTGAAAACGAGGCTTCCCCAGTCGTCAGAGGTTCTCAGGGGTATCCTCAGGGGTCTGCCCATCAGCAGTAGGGGGAAAGAATGCAGGAAAACTACCAGATCAGTGGGTTCTAAAGTCACGACGTCAATCAGTTACAGACTGATCTAGCAAAAACATTGCGACTCCACCAAGCATGTCTAGACCTTCCTTGGTTTTTATCTCCTGAACTGCTGGCTTGGAGTTTGCACGGTTATTATCTACCGTTAGTGATGGAGAGATGATGTCAGGTCTGGAGAGGACGCCCAGTGGCTGGGAGAAGGCTGCCTGTCTCAGTCACCGTTCTTTTGCTGTGAGCAGACACTATAACCATGGCTGCTCTTATGGAGGAAAGGGTTTAACTGGGGACTGGCTTACAGTTTCAGAGGTCTAGTCCGTTGTCGTCATGGCAGAGAGCATGGCCACACACAGGCAAACGTGTGCTGGAGAAGTTGAGAGAACTTCATCCTGAGCTGCAGGCTGCAGGAAGAGAAAGCGGCCCTGGGACTAGCTTGGGTTCTTGAAATCTCAAGAACTGCCCCCAGTGACACACTTTATCCAGCAAGGCCACACCCCCCAATTCCTCCCAAGAAGTGCCCAAGTACCAAGTATTCAAATATATGAGCCAACGGGAGCCATTCTCAGTCAAACCTCCTTAGTGGCAAAGGGGAAAGTTTCGGAGCCCAGAGTGGACAGTGTAGCAACTAGGTCCTTGTGGGATTTCTGGCAGGGAAAGGCATGGTTTAGTCTGACGATTATTCTATTCCTTGTTTTCTCCCTGTTTTTTTGAGACAGTGTTTCTCTCTGTAACAGCCCTGGCTGTTCTGGAACTTGTTTTGTAGACCAGATTGGCCTCGAACTCACAGAGATCCCCCTGCCTCTGCCTCCCAAGTGCTGGATTAAGGTGCATGTGCCACCATTCCCTGCTGACTATTCTAAAATAGAAGGGCAGCTAAAGTATGAATGGCATTGAAACATAAGTCAAATATTTTAATGCTTAATTTGTAATGAGACAGGGTTTTTCTGTGTAGTTTTGGAACCTGCTCTGAAACTTGCTTATATAGACCAGGCTGGCCTTCAACTCACAGAGTTCAAGCCTCTGCCTTCTGAGTGTATACCACCACTGCCTGGCTGTAATGATTTTTAAAAATAGGAAAAAAAATTATTTCCAGCCTTGTTGAGTGCTGGTTTAAGTTTCCTATGCACTCTGCTCTCACTCCCATTGGTCAGCAGAACCAAACAAAATTTAGGTCCTTTCTACATTTTACGCTTGTTCTCTCCCAATGTATTTAGTGAACACACGTGCGTACGCAGGCATGTATGTGTGCGCCAGAGCCTGAGGATTCTATGCCCTTCCTCGCCCACACAATGGGTGAAAATGGGAGTTGCAGACCTAGGTCCTATTATTGTACATGCCGAGAAGCGCCAACTGCATGAAAGATCGAATGTGGTCTTTTCTATTGCTTTCTCTTTTCCTCGGCTGCTCTGGAAGGCCAGTTCCAAGAAGCCCTCTCGGGGCCAGTGAATCACAGCTGTCTCCATCCTATTCCCCAAAATAACAAACCAAGGGAAGAGGGCAAGGAAGGGGTTAGGACAACATGCTATGTCGGCTCAGGCTGCTATGTGGGCTCGGGCTGCTCCTTAGCTTGTAGCCCTTTCCTCTGTCCCTCCAAGGGTTTCTTGAGGCCTGGGCCGTGGGGAGTGTGAGATACGTGGTGCTTGAAGCCTTTATTTTAAAAATCTCGATTCTGTCCTTTGAAGGTGGAAAGTGATTTTTAAAAGGTAATCACTTTTCTGAGGGTGTTGGGAAGGATTCGGACTAGAGAGACTGTAGCCTTAACAGAAGTCTAGAATTTCAGAGCCGGATGGCTCCTGTCCAATTTCATTTTTCAAAGGAGGAATGAGAGACTCGGGGAGATGAAATGTCTTCCTGAGTGACCTACAGCACGCACTCACTCATGCTAAATCTGGTTTGTTTCGAGGAACTGTGGAGACATGAGGACCCAAATAGGTGCCGCAGAAGAGTGAAGGCGTCCCTTTGGGCTCTGCTTTCCCTCCTGCAGCAGCGAGGAGACTGTCTTTGTTTTGCTTCTGAATCATCTGGTATCTGTGGTTTCTTCTCATTTTGATGGTTTACTGAAAGCAATACGAGGCAGGGTATGATCAGATTTTGTGTGTGTGTGTGTGCATGTATGTCCATGTGTGCTCACACATGTGCATGCATGCCTCTGTGCATGTTTGTATTTGAAAGGGTTTTTTTATTGATTTTTATTGAGCTCTACATTTTTCTCTGCTCCCCTCCCTGCCTCTCTCCTCCCCTTCAACCCTCTCCCAAGGTCCCCATGCTCCCAATTTACTCAGGAGATCTTGTCTTTTTCTACTATTTAGAAAGATTTTTATATATCTCTCCTTCCCCTGAAAAATGGGAGTTTGGAATCTAGAGATATGTACCCTAGGCTGGCCTCAAGTTTGAAATCCTGCCTTAGCCCCTGGATTGCTGGGATTAGGGGTGTGTACCGACACATCTAATTGAGGAAAGGCTTTTAAAACCAAATTTGAGTACACATTGCTGAATATTCAATACCTGTTTAGTAGAGAAATTCAAACAATGTGAAAAAAGGTTCCTAGTCTGGGAGCAAGCTGGGACGGAATCAGAAGATCGTCTGGTCCAGTCCCAGATCAGACAATAAGGCAGTCACTTTTCTGATCCCCAAAATTCTCATTGTTGCCATGAAGCTTGGGCCGGGGTAATTTCTACATTATACTACAACAAGAAAGCTTTGAAACTTAATGGTTGTGTATGTAGCTAGTATTTCGTGGTTCCTAGATTCCACAGCATATAGAACAGCAATGATTTAAGGAAGGCAGACCTGTATGTCTCCCATTGGAAGGTCCATCGGGAGCCCAGGCTGCTTCTGCATTCCTGGTCTGCCAAACTTAGAGTATTTTCTTATCATCACAGTCTACAGTCTAAGAGGTCTGGTCAGCACGTTCATATTCTAAGCAGCAAGATGAAAGGAGGAGAAAGAGGGTCCCTTCTCTTCGTGAGCATAGTTCAAATGTTGTGCTCATTCCTTCTGCTCCAACCTCGGTGGCCAGAACTTGGGAAACTGGCCTTGCCTGGATGTGAAGGGCTGAGAAGTGCCGTGTTCCCTCTGTCTGGCCATGCTACTGACTCAAGTCGTAGTTCACCAGGGAGGAGGAAGCAGATGTTGGCGACACCTGAGTCACTGATATGCAAACTGTAGAAACAGGATGGTCTCTTATCTCCCCCACTGTTAAGAAGGAGGCTAGTGGGGGATGATTTCTTAGCCATGGCACAAGCCTAACCTGGAGGAATAATGGTAGCTCTCAGAGAACCAGCTTCTGAAATTCTGTTATTCAGGTTGATGGGTACCTAGGGTAGACTCCTGCCTTGTGTTACTTTACCTCTGAGCTCCACTTCTATGGTCGGTGACAGCAGACACGTTTGTCTCTTTAGCCATAGTGGGCTGTCACAATCCTCTCCTTCTGGGTCTTGGGAACTATGACGAATGGTGATGGGCTGTGAGTCGTAGGCTTGAACCTGAGTAGTATCTGCTCAGAAACACAGAGGACCACCTTTCACTGGAAGAATGGGAAAGCAGAGAGAACTGGTTTTTAGAGGAGAAGGAGGAAGTGTTGAGAGAAAGTAGCTCTGAAATATTCTGAAGGACACGAGGAGAAGTAGGGAATGGGGGAAGAGCTGCCTGGTTCCTGATTCTCTACAGCCTACGACTCTGTTTCTTATAAACTGAAACACACTCATTCTTATTTGTTAAGATTTTCTTTCAAATATACCATGTATATAAATATGTATGTACACACACATGTACATCATGTGTGTAAAGCCCCCTTATCTACAGGAGCTCTTAATTAAAAACAAGTGCCCTATCTGACAGTAGAGGATATTTTTCCCCCAGCAAATCTTAAAATGTTATGTATCATCTTAACAGCTAATGGCTTGCAAATTTCAATTTTCGGCTTGTCACTAAAAGTGACAACTTAGAAGAGACTGTAGAAATCGATTCACCTAGCTAAAGTTACCCAGGGTAGGGATGCTAAATAGGTCAGTCAATGGAAGTCCAAAGCATGGCGTCTTTTCCCAAATAAAACAGCGAGAATCCCCCCAGGAAGGGGAGGGATGCAGTGTAACGACGCCAAAGGGGTATGGAAAAGAGCTCAACTTCGTTTTGAACTGTTTTCCTCCTGCTTCTGTGAGCATGTGGCTTTGGAGCGGATCCCAAGTCGGTGTTAGAAGACAGCACTCACTATACATGTTTAAGAAGACTTCAAAGGAAAAATAGGTAGGGAAGTCACCAACTTGCTCAAAAAACAACAACAACAACAACAACAAAACCCTGAAGAGTGGAGACTCAGCCGAAAGACTTCAAGTTCCAAATCTCTCTGTATAAAACACGAAATCTTCGAAAAGAATATATTAGGGCCAGACTTCAATTGAGTAGAATCTAATGCATCAGAGCTTTCAATTATTGTTATTATTATTATTTATACCTGCTTAGATCATGTGTATAACAAAACAGATCTGTCCCAACATTGTCCATGCTTTATGACTTTCAAACTTTTTTAATTGGTATTATTTATCTAGACCCACAGAATTGGTCAAATTGTTGGGGTTAAGTGCTAGAAAGGCCCCCTAACACAGTGACTGCAACCTTGGCTTCACATTATAATCGCCTTTAAAAACCCTCGTGTTAGAGCTGGAGATATGGTTCAGTCAGTAGCGTGCCTGCCAGGAAAACACAAGAATGTGAGTTTGGGTCCCTGGCACCCTGTAAAAGCTGGGGGTGGTTGAGTATCTCTGTGGTCCTAGCCCCATGGTGGTGGAGACAGGTGGATCCGTGGAGCCTGATGGCCAACCATTCTAGCCAATCAGTAAACTCTGGGTGTAGTGAGAGACGTTACCTTTAAAAGTAGAGAGTTATATTGGAAGATATTCCATGCCAACTTTTGGCCCCTGTACAACTCTCGCAATTCATTATTAGCAACACAACACAACACAATACAACACACATATACACTCTCTCGTACACACACTCTCTCACACATATACACCCTCCCTCTCTCTCACACACACATACTCTCTCTTCTCTCTCTTTCTCTCTCTCTCTCTCTTACACACACACACACACACACACACACACACACAAACACTCATCTGACATCCAGGCTTTAGCAGATAACAAGGAAAGCAGAACCTATGGGGACGAATGGAACCTGGGTATCTGAAAGTTTTCAGATAATTTTAAAGTATGATTAAATTAAAGTCAGAGTGAGGTGACTAACCCAAACTGCCCTGACTCCCAACCGGAACAAAATTAGGTCTAAAATCTAGGGCTTTCTATAGCAGTACAGTGCTATCCCACACGGCCCCCAGGCTCCAGCAACACAGGGCCAGCTTGTGGTGACGTCACACTTTGACATGTTTTCTAGTCATTCGGAAGTCTTCGCAACTTGGCTTCTGATTCACAGGTCATGAGCAGGGCTGATATTTGAATTTTTAACAGGTTGTCAGATGATCTGGTGGCCCAAGACCCCACTTGAAGATTACTGTTTTAAACTCTGTTGGGGTTTCAACCTTACTTATGACACACCTCCTCAGCACCCAGGTAGTGAACCTGGGCTCTTCTGCCGTTGCTCTTTGTTGATGTTTCTCTTTGCTTTTCCAAATTGCTATCCTGTTAACCTAGAAGACAAACTGTCCTTTTGTGGAGGAATCCTCCAGCCCTGTGCTTTGTGGAATAGCATGTGACCACATCCTTCCAGGGAAGCTTTACGCTGAAGCTTATTCCCGAGAGAGTGAAGGATGTGCCTTGCAACGGGCAGCACCAAGGAGGCTAAAGTTCACCGACAGGGGCCATTCGTTAGGTGGGATGCATGTCTGAGCTCGCTCATCGGCCTCCATATGTGGCTGGAGGTGGAAAAGTTGACTGGCGGGTAGAATGAAACGCGGGCAACGGAGGAAATCCAGACCTAATCCTTGCCCATAAAACAAAGTGGAAGATAAGTGGAAGACTGAAACCTAAAAACAGATGGCTGAGTTCCTCCATGTGGGGCTGTAAGAGGAGGCCTTTTGTGACAGAGTATTTATGGATTTGGGGGAACCGGACAAGGTGTTGCTGTAAATGCCAAACAGCCCACAGATTTTGTGATGGGAGCCTGTCTCATGATAGCTGCAGCTAGTTTAGGGAAAGGTAGCTACTCTCTCTCTCTCTCTCTCTCTCTCTCTCTCTGTGTGTGTGTGTGTGTGTGTGTGTGTGTGTGTGTGTGTGTATTTTACGCATGCGCGTTGGAGTGACAAGGTCCTACTGCCATGAGCTAGACTAACACGGTGGATGGAGGACAGGACTGCTAAGTGAAGTCCTTGTAAGGTTCCCATTAGGAACAGACTGGTCTTTGATTACAGAGAGAGTCTGTGTGGAGCTAGAAGTGGGGAGGCAGAAAGTTGGGACTCAGCACATTTTCTCTAAAGAGCTGTCCCCTCAGCAAGAAAATCAGGTGTATAGAACCACTGAAAGAAACAGGCCATTACTGCTCCAACAGGCCCCTTTACTATGTGAGGTCAGAATTCTTTGCATGATCATGCCTTGTATTGCAGGACTGCCCCTTTGCCCATATCAAGCGGTAGCTGGCATCTTTCAGCGGACAATCGACTGATCTTTTAAGGTTCTATCCCCAGTCTTTGTCTGACCCATAGGATACCTTTGATGGATAAAAAGAATTCCTTAGCATGCAAAGGCATAGCTAACTGGACCTTTGAAAGCCATTCTCTCTGGAGGGGAAAAAAAAGTACCATATGGGCTATTTAGAAATCCATTTTTAAAACCCAAAGAGCCCTTTCTAATTGCAGTTCTGAAACAATCCTGCGGAGCTATGTGCTGTGGGGGAAGGGGCAGCCTTTTGTCTCCAGCTCCAAGGAACACGTGCTCCCGGTTTCAAAGTGGACAAATCAAGCAGGAAGATTTTCAATTGTAGTTTAAGCTGAGTGGACCCTTCGGATTTTCTCGGAGCTTGTCGGAATTCTATTTCTGGGAGGTTGCATTGTGATTGAGTAAGACAAAGGGGGAGGGCGGGAGAGGAGAATCAGAATGAGAAACACGCGAAGAGGAAACAGATGTCTTCATGTTACACATGGGGTTCCCATTTGTGCTGTCCCAGAGTCTGGGGGAACAGCTTTGGACGTGAACGGTAAACATAAACAAGGTGGCCCTGGAGCCTCGCTGTGGGACTGTCCCACACCTGAGGAGTTGAGCTTCTGAGAGCTCCTGCAAGCTGTCTGCATACCTGGGAAGGAGCCAAGAGGATCCCCTCCTGGGGCAACTGGGAAAGGCCCTCTTGAATCCTACCGGATTCTAAGTCTCAGCTGTCTTTCTCCCGGGAATTTGCTTTCTGTTAGGTTTGGGGACAAGGTAGGTGGTGGCAGGGACACATGCTCCTGCAGACTGCCCTTTTCTGGTGTGCACGGTTGGAATTCCTGAATTTCCTGTGTCCTCAGTACTGGGGACCAGTTCAGTGTGGCTTTCTATTTGTGTAAGCCAGGGAGCAGGTCTCAAACATGTGATCCATAGACCAGAGGCATCAGCACTATCTGGAGACGTCTAGAAATGGAAACACTTCTAGGCTAAGAACTGTGGGAGGAATCCAGGCCCGTGTGATTGACCGTCTTCAGATGATTCTGGCTGAATCCTGAGACCGGCCCCTACGAGCCTGCCGCGGGTAGAGTGCAGCCATAGACAGAATTGAATTTTCCCATCTGAGCCTGGAGTTCTTAAGCAGGTTAGTGGAAGAGATACAGTTGAGGGGAACATCTGTCTCCTCTCTTGCTCTACTATAGGATTCTCTGTTCCGTCTGAGTGTGAGTTCTACCCCGTGGCCACTGCTCGAGTTGGTCCTGGGTAGTGACGCTAAATGATGCTGGTCCACCATGGACATCGCCAGAGTCTCTTTTCTCTCACATAGTTTAGATGTGTACTCCGGGCTGTCTTCTCTGGGGTTGCCCCAAATGTACAGCACACACACACACACACACACACACACACACACACACACACACACAATTAAAGGCTCAGAGAGCATCTTTCACGGGTTCACTTCCTTTTCTCTTGGGAAGTGAGCCCAAGAGAAGCAGGCAGTAGAAATTCTTTGAAGAAAGACTCCCTTACATGCTACCCATGGGACTGCTTTCCACATGTTTTGGCTCTAGAAGTTTCAATTGCAGATTAAATAGTTTGTGTGTCTGCTGAAATTAACCCCCCCCTTACCCTCCATTTTTGAGTCAGACATACTGTGTCAATGATTCCTCCCATGAACTTCACAAATGTTAACACACACTTCATTGTGAGCACACAGGACACTTTCTCCCTGGGTGGGTTAGAGCTGTTTTTTTTTTTTCCCCTGTGGCAAATATCTTTTGAGTTGCCCACGCATCCTGAGCCCTCTTATGAATGTAACTGGAAGAAGCCAGCTACACCCTCTCTATTCCTCTCTCTCATCTTGGCAAAAGGACAACATTTAATCCTGACCTTTCTAGAATGATCCATTATGGTGTGTATGGAGCAGCCATTAAAAGATAAGAGTTTCTTCCTCCCGTGTTTGGCCTCTGAGATGGAGCCAGGAATCGTATTGAGAGGAAGTCATACCACATTTCTTTTTGGATGATGTTGGAAAGATTAAGTTATTAAAAGCTTGAACTGGTCTGTGCCTGTGTTATGAAATTCTTTTGCAGCGTGTCCTAATTTTTCAGTAAAGAACTTCCCAAGTCTTTTCCGAGCTTGATGTAGAAGTTTGGGGGAAAATGATGAGACTGAGCATAAAATGATAAAAGGGATTTCCCAGCTCCCCTGCTTTGATAACCTCTGTGGGATAGGGGAATGCTTTCTTTGGAGTGTCCTACCATCTAGGAAAACGGCATGGACGTCCTCAATGCTGTTGGTGACCGCTGACTGAGTCCTTTCCTGATGTGAGCTCGAAAAGCTCCGTAGGTGAGGGGAGAGACACTGGCTGGGGAACTGGACACAGACGATTGCACATGGTGACCTTATGTGTCACATACGTGTTGGTACTCAAGTGGACAATGCATTGAAATTCAGGCAGGAAAAAATGGACCAGCAAGTCTCAGGATACACAGGACCAGAGATGGGAGACAGGACCTTGAAGGCGGTGCTGGGGAACCTAAGAGTCTGTGGGCTTGGGTCTGTATTCAGCCGTCTCACGATGCCCTCTGCTCTGGCCATCTCTTGTTGCTCTCCCTGCTAACCCATGTTCTTCAATGCCTCCGTTCACCTACTCTGCTTCCTCAGCTCTCCAGACCCCCCTCCCTTCTTCACCTGTCTTGTTCTGTCCCCAGAAAGGTTAACCTATGTAAGAAAAAAAATCAAAATTATGTAAACTGAGCTTATTAGTTTGACAGAGAAATCAAATCCTTATCAGGAGATTAAACCCACTGTTTGTAGGGGGTAAGATCAGGAAAAAGTTTTTTTTTTTTTTAAAAAAAAAGGTTTTGTTTTCAAATAAAAGTACCTTTTCTAAACAGTGACAATGAACTAAAGAAGAAATTCTAAGAAAGTTCTAGTTGTAGTAGCTGGAAAAAATAAACCATGTAGAAATAAGTCCAGCAGAACACGAGAATGGCTTCTACAATAAGAATTATCAAACAACAAAAAAAGGAAGCACAGAAGGACCTCTGACGCTCAGGGATTGGTAGAATCAGCATTCTTTCTTTGGTTTTTTCTCCCTCTCCCTTTTCTCCTTCCATTCCCTCTCCCACCTCCCTCTGTGTCCCTGCCCCATCCACTCCTCTGTTTCTGTTCAGAAAAGGGCAGACCTCCCATGGGTGTCAACAAAGCCTGGCATGGCGTTTTTTCATTATTTATTTATTTAAAAAAGCCACTTAGAGAGTTTCAGCGTGATTATACAAATTAAGGGGCCACTAGGATGGATGCTTGATAGGTTGCGTTCTACTTGTTTAAGCAAGTCCCACAGCCTATTGGGTTGAGAAGGGTAGTACTAGGTAGGTCATTGCCGGGTCATGGTGGGTGACTGGTGTGAGCTCATCTGGAGGGTGTTCTTTTTCTACCTAAGTGGGTTGCCACTGACTCTGTGGTGCAGGAGAATTGTCTGTATTCTGTCAATCATGTATTTTAATAAAACGCTAATTGGCCCTGCAGGAAGTATAGACGGGTCAACCAGACAGGAAGTAGAGGGGGGGCAATGAGAACAGGAGAAGACTAGGAAGGAGGAAGCTCCATCTGCCACTCCTGCCCAGATCACTGAAGAAGCAACATGTGAGCTGACAGCTGAAAAAGGTACCAAGCCTCATGGCTAACATAGACAAGAATTATGGGTTGCCGTAAGATGTAAGAATTAGTTAATAAGAAGACTGAGCTAATGGGCCAATCAGTTTATAACCTAATGTAGACTCTGTGATTTCTTTGGGACTTGCCGGTTGTGGGGTACTGGGTGGTACAGAAACCCCAACAAGCTGGCCCTTCATGTTACAACTCTGGTTTTCTTTGTCAGAGCCGAAAGCTCTGTCCTTCCCAGAGCAGCCTACTCTGTTCAGCTTGTCTCTCCTGGTTCTGGAGAACCCTCCCCATCAGGACCAGGGGTGGTAAGAGAAACCTGTTATTGCTGTGTGCTAGTGGCTCTCAGTCTCATCCCGGCTTTGAAAGCAGTCACTTTATCCAGCCCTTCTCAGACGTCTGTGTTGAGTGTGCTGTCCTTCACCTTCCAGGAACTCGACAGGGAGGACTGGCAGAGGCAACCAGCATTGGCAAAAAAAAGGCCTCTTCCCTTTTCTTCATAAGGCTCACGCCCTCCAGCTTTATCCTGTGCGTGGCCGCTTTAACCCCATTTGCTACATCACAACTGTACAGCCTCAGCTCTCGCTATTGCAAGTCACTATCTCGTCGCACTGCTAATTAAAAATTTTGAGTGAGTATCAGCTGAGCTATTCTTACTTCTAGACCATATCATATGTGTCTGAAAACTCCTAAATTGGCCAAAATGCTCTTCTTTCCGCACTCAGTGGCTTTGGCTTCAGGTAACTACATAGTATTGAATATTTACGGCAGGTGATGGTTGGGGGTGGTTTCCATAGATGAGGAGTGGCCATTGCAGGCGCTGTAACTGACATGAACTTTTATTTATTCGTTATGTGTGCATGTCGTTTACACCTGTTTATGCTTGTGAAGGTGTGGTGTACCCCCCACATTTTTGAGGGACAGATGTCAACTTGGGCATCTTACTCTATTCTCTCTATTATATTGTTGAAACAGGGTATCTCACTGAACCTATAACTCGCAGATTTAGCTAGGCTAACTGGCCAGAGAGCCCCTGGAGGGCTGATTTCTCTGTTCCCCCTTCAGCAGCGGGGTCACAGGTGTGCACCGCTGCACCCTATTTAATGTGAGTCCTGCAGATGCACACTCAGGTGCTTGCTCACCAAGGCCTTGACCCACTGACCTGTCTCCTCAGCCTATGGCTGTAATACATAGTGGGATGTTTTGCTATAAATACACATTATGAAATAATTAAATCAAGCCAGTGGATATATCCATCACCACACATACTTGTCATATTTGTGGTGAGAATGCTGAAGATTTCCTTGCTTAGCAACCTGGGTATATATTAGTGTTCACCGTGACATGCTATTCCACAATACATCCCCACTCTAACTGGAAATTTATATCCTTTGCCGTATCTCCTGAAGCTCTTCTGTGCCTCCTGTCCCTGATAACTGCCCTTGGACTCTCTCTGCTTCTATGAGTTTAGCGTCTGTAGATTCGTATGCAATTGAGATCCTGTGGCATTTGGATTTCTGGATCTGGCTTGTTTCACTTAGCACAACATGCCCACTGTTATTCTGTGTTCTTTCAGATGGCAAGGATTTAAATGGTCAGCAGTGTTCCACTGTCTATGCCACATTCTTTGTCAGTGGACACTTTGGACATTTCCACATTTTGGCTACTGTAAATAGCACAGCAATAAACATAGGAGTAAACAAGTCTCTTCCACATGGTAATTTCATTTCCTTTGATATATGCCTCACAGTGAGATTCTTGGGCCATATATTGGTTCTATTTTTTAACCACGTGAGGAGTCTTTTCTTCCTTATAATGACTGTACCCTTTAACATACCTACTGACAACATTCTCGTCAAAATTATTCATTAACTTTTTAATTAATTAGTTTATTTTTACTTCATGTGTAGGGGTGTTTCGCCTGTGTATATGTCTGTACAGTGAGTATGCAGTGCTCATGGACGTTGGAACGGGAGCAACTTGTTAGACACTTGTTAGCCACCAGGTAGTTACTGGGCTAAAAAACAAAACAAAGCAAACCTGGGTCCTCCAGAAGAGCAACCAGTGCTCTTAACCACGGAGTCATCTCTCCAGCCCCTCTTTTAACTTTCTGAAAATGGTTGGCTTAACGGGGATGAGATGATTTCTTGGTTTTGATTTGCATTTCTCTAATGTTAGTGAGGTTGGGAATTTTGGTTTTGTCCCCCAAATTTTTTGTTCATTTGCATGTGTCTTTTTGAGAGGTGTCTATGCAGACCATCCATTTTCAACATGGTTATTTTCTTTCCTGCTGCTGTGCTGTTTCTGTCTCTGTATCCTGGATTAACTCCTTATTAGTTTTATTATTTGGAAACATTCCATTTTGTAAGTTGTCTTTGACCCATTTTTTTTTTTACCTCTCAATAACAGACATTTTTTTAGTTGGATGTAGTTTCTTGATCTATCATTTGTCTATTTCTGATTTTGTTTCCGGTTCTTTTAGAATCATATTAAAAGAATATTAAAACATTGCCCAGATAAATCAGAAGATTAACCCTCCGTTTCTTCTGAGTAGTTTCCCAGATTCAGTCTTTGTGTTTAATCTTCTATTGTATGCTTAGTTGATTTTAGTATGGCATGGAGCCAAAAGGGTGAGATTTCGCTTATCTACAGGTAGAAACCCAGCTTTCCCAACATGAGTTATTGATAACCATCTTTCCTACTTTGTATTCTTGCTACTTTTATCAATGATCCATTGACTGTGAACATGTAGATTCATTTTCTGGGTCTTCTATTATGTTTTCTTAGTCCGTGTGTTTGTGTCAATAGAGGCTGTGTTGAGAACTGTTGCTCTGTAATCATGGGTAGAATAGGAAGGTGGTGCCAGTATGAAGGATTTCCTGTCTAATAATTTTGCTTGTCTAGTGATATTTAACACACTCACACTGTATAGCCACCAGAAAGGTTAATTTCCAGAACTTTAAAAAAAATTACTCCAAACAGCAATTCTGGACTTTTAATGAATTTAATGCAGTGATTCACAAATATCCCTTCTCCTAACTCCTGGTAACCTCAATAAAAAAAAAAACCCTACTTTTTATTTATATGGATTTGCCTCTTTTGAGGTACCTCATGTGTGTGAGATCATACAGTATTGTCCCTTTGCATCTGCCTTATTTCCCTCAGCATAATGTCCTCAAGGATACCCATGGTTAGCATATATTGGAATTTTATCCTTCTTTTAGACTAGTAAAATATTACATAGAATGCATATATCATATTTTGTTTATCTGTTTACTTATTGAGCATTTGGCATGCTTTTGCCTTTTGGCTATTGTTGCACAAGAGGCATAACTTTGAATTCAAATCTGTTTCCTCTATCTAACATCCTTGAATCCTTCAAAATGTAGATCCCAGTTCTTTTCTCTGGACTATTCGGGGAGTCTGAGTGAATGAGGGGCCCATCATGAGAGAGGCCCTTCTCTCCGCTGAGAGTCAGCAGGCTACCTCGTTCAGCTTACTGAGTAGAAATGGCCTTGGAAACGGCCCAGTCACATTATCTTTCCAATTTCTGAAACACCTCAATCATCTTTCCCAGGGTTGGATCCAATTTCTCCCTCTCTGAAGCAATTCCATGTCAGTGAGCGGGTGAGCTGACAACCTGGGTCGGCTGGAGGCTTGGCCTTCCTCGTGTCCAGGTGCACTAGACACCAAAGGGGTGGTAGTTAAACATTTGTTTGTTCTGAGCCAGCTTTGAGCTCCTGCCAAAGATTTTCTTTATGAAAAAAAAAAAGAAGAAGCAATGGACTCAGTTTTGGATGTTTTTCTAGCAGTCTGCTTAATAGATCTCTTTTAATTTGCTCTTCAACCCCGTGATGCCAGTGTTGTTGCCTGCACTTCACAGGCAGAGAAAGTGAGGCTCATACAAATAACTTGCCCAAATCTAGTAGCATGACTGGGACTTGGGCTCTTGACCACGCTGTTTTCATGCCCACTGAGTCGCAATTTGAACTCTGGATGCAGGAATAGCAGCATCTTCCACTCCTGTCTTCAAAGGCGCCTGGAGGAGTTACCAGACCGGCTGTCTATCACCTGGACATCACTGGATGGTTCAGGGTAACTTGAGAGAGGGGCTGTGTGGTTACTTTTCTATTGCTGTGGTAAGATATGATGACCAAGGGAATTTTAAGAAGAAAACTTCTCTTTGGGGCCTATAGTTTCAGAGGTTTTGAGTGTTTGGCCATTATGGTAGGCATCATGGCCACTGGCTGATAGGCAGGCATGGCATAGGGGCAGTAGCTAAGAACTTACATCTTGAGACACAACCACTGACCAGAGAGAGCTAACTAGGAATGGTGTGGGTTTTTGAAACTAACCATCCACCCTCAGTGACATACCTCTTCCAACAAGGCCACACTCCTGAATCCTTCCCAAACAGTTCTAACCTACTGGGGATCAAGTATTCAAATATATGACCCTAAGGGGGCTAATCTCATTCAAACCACCCTAGGGACCTATGATATGCATTTTTTCTATACATCATGCATTGCTTAGTACATAGCAAAAGTTCTACAAATTTGCAGACAGTTGATCTGCAATTGGAAATAGTTTTAATCAGATCATTTCTTTTCAGAAGAGCAGAGGGGAGATGTCTATAACATAATTCATCATGCCTATCATTCCAACTTTTTTTCTCAAGCGTCATTTGTGTGTGTGTGAGGATCTTATAGGAGTAGACCTTTGATGACCCCCATAAGCGAGAATGCAATCAAAGCACCGCAAGACTCTGCCTTTGATGTCCTCTCCGAAGACTATAATTTTGAGAATTGCTTTCTTGATTGGCTATTGTGGATGGGTAAGGAGAGGCCGGTGCTCAGGTAGGGCAGCAGGAATGTTCCTGGAATTCCAATGGAGATCCGCTTTGAATGCTTGGTACTTATTCATGAGACCCTTTCGTATGGAATCACACTTCCTTGCAAATGAAAATATTTATATATGATAGTATTCATACAATTTGGGGAAAAAATTGCAACCTGCACTGGCTTCCCTTTCTTCTGTGCCTGCCATCCCAGAATATTTTCATTCCTCTCCCAATATTAATAAAAAAAGAAATCAAACTTTTGCAGGCTTCACTTAGTTCCTGACTTTCAATCAGATAACTCTGTGAGCTGCATATTTCCTTCTCTTCTTTCAGTATTCATGAGGGACTCTTCGTGGCTAGGCTGGGTTTTCGCATTTGTCTACATCAGGAAAGGCAGGTTTATTCTTTGCGAGTTGTGTGCAACTTACAGCCTACATATTTCTTGCCCCTCCCCTGCCTTTCCCATCTTTCTTTCCCCCTTTGTTCGAATTTAGAAGACTTCATTCTCCTCCCCACCCCCCCACTTCTGTTTGCTGTGAGCACAAAGTTAAGGCGTTATGGCTTAGAATATTGATCCAGCTTCCCTACAGAGACTTGGGTATCTGGGCTCTGCATTTTGATATGGCTGATTGAAAGTGGTCGGGGCTAAATTTGCCTCCTAGGATGTTGCGCTCCCCTTCTGAGTCAATTTGTATCCATTTTATCAAATTCCTTATTGATTACAGATCTCACCACACTCACATTAGTTTTCTGGGAAGCTTGAAAGAATTATTACGTTCCTTGCTTTGGGTAGGGTAAGGATGTCTTAGCATCTAGCTCCTCAGGGACTCTCCAGAGAGCTCAATACTTTAAAGTGACTCCATTTCCTCGTGGGCACTCGGCTCAGACTCACAAGGACAGTATTTGGTTATTTTGAATAGAATCCATTTCAGAAGTTTGTCCCTCTTCTCCTCCATTAGCCTTATTTTTCTGGAAATATGTAAGGGCAATCTCATGCTTGACTGAAAGGAATACGAAGGGAGGAGTGAGGCTGTCATTTTGGTTTCCCCCAGAGAAAGAAGCCTGGTGGTACTTCTCCTGCCTGAGCACCAAGTGATGGGTCAGGGGTGGAGGTGGAGAGAAGGAACTTATGCTCTGTCATGACCTGGCCAGACTTTCAGGCATGTTCGTTCTCTTGGATTTGTAATCAGATATGGAAGAGTCCAGTCTGCGGGTAGAGGGCCGTAATGAGCGTGATTCAGCCCCTTAGATGGTCACGTTTCTCTTGTCCCTAGTCTATTAGTGGGGTCATCTGAGATGCTGAACAAAGAAGAAATGTTTGCTTTGCTGTTGAGTTGCAGTTTTGTCTGCACTAATGGTTATTTCTAGAGCCAAGGTCATGTAGCGCTGTGACACCGGGCATGTATAACTTGACATGTTTATACTAAGAAAGCTTTATGCTATATGTAGTTTTTAAATTTCTATTTTTGAGACAAGGTCTCATGTAGCCAAAGCTAGCCTTGTAGCCACTATATATCTGAGGTGACACTGAACTCCTGATCCTCTTCCCTCCACTGCCCTTTCGTAATTTTCTATTTTATTTATTTTTCAACCGTGGCACTACATCCGGTGTATTTGGTACTGGGTGTTGAACCCAGGGCTTGATATGGGCCAGGCAAGCACTCTCCCAACTGAGCTAAATCCCAAGCCTGTTTTTATCTTATTGAAGTACCAACAGCGAAGGGAACAAACCCAAAGTGGATATAAAATACATGGGCTGCTCAGTCCCCTTAGTTTGGAGAGACCTACATTTGGCTGCCAGCCCCTAAAACAGTCACCATTGATCCTTGGTTGCTGTCTTGAATCCTGTGTGCCGTCCCAGGATCCTTCTCTGTGACCAATAGGAGATACTGAAGTGATAGTATATGATTATGATGTTAGGGCCACAAGAAGATCCTATGCTTCTGGCTCTGCCCTGCTCTGCAAAACCCCTGTTTTGGGAGGATGGGGGCGGGGAGCCAGCAGCCACGCTGTGAGCACACTTAAGCAGCTGGATCGAGAGGTCTATGCGTCGAGGAGCAGAGAGGATGAAGGGTGGAGTGTTTATTGCCCAGCCTGTTTCTTTTTCTGAGTCTATTGATCAAACTCCCCAAGGAGATGATTGCCTTGTAGTGCAGGGTCTGGAAGTCAACATCTTATTCAAGTCTTGGAGCCAAAGTGTTGCTCAAGAGAGGAAAGAAGCAGTTGAGGTGGTGTAAGGAGGAACCCGGGTGGGGTTTTGTTGTTGCTAATTCACAGGCCCCGGTCTGTAAATTACTTCCTCGTGGTGGGCCCTGATCTATAAATCATTTACTCCCTGTGGGCCTTGCTTGCTCCTATCAGCTCAGGACAGTAGTAGACATGGATTCCTGAGCCAGCTTGCCACTTCACTCTATGGTCTGTGTCTGATCCATGGAGTAAGGAAGCTGGAAGAGAGGCCCTTTAGGGCCCCCCTAAGTGTCAGTGCTATTGGCATGCCTTCTAGAAGGCAGCCTGGTGCAAGGGAAAGGATCCTGCATTAAAGGGGCTTTCTTTGATGCTTGGTTCCATCATATAACAGCTGTGTGACCTTGGTAAGTCATTTAGTTTCTTCAGGCTTTAGTTCTATCAACTTCAAAATGGAAAACTCTCATCAATTCCACCTAGTGTGGTGGGGACACACACACACACACACACACACACACACACACACACACACACACACACTGATCCATGTGTAGGCACACAGTAGGTACCTTATAATTATTAGTGTACCATTCCATGGTGCTTTGAAGGTAATATGTGATGATAATACAAACATATTAAAAACTGAATTTAGACATAAGTAACTTCTTGGTGAGGGGCGAGCAGACAGAATAAAACCTAGGAGTCTATGGCTGGGTCTGTAGAAAGTAAGCAGGGTTTTCATGGTGACGACCCACCCAGAGTGTGCCATGCTGACTTGCTAAGTTCTGTTTCACCTGAACTAGCACAACAACACATTCATTTATTACCATTGAGTGCGGGTGTTTGACTTTACTGCATCCTCTGAGCATATCCGTACCTCCATTCACTTGTTAGAGGACTTGGTTCATACAATTGTGGAGGCTGAGAAGACCCATGACGTCATCTGCAAGCAAGAGACCCCTGGGAACCAGTGAGGCAGTTAATATGAATTACGTAAGAACCAGGGGATCTGGTGGTATATATTTCCATCAAAGAGTGGAAGCCCAATGCCCCAGTTCAATAATCAGATTGCAGAAGGAAAAGTTTTCGGCAGTCTGCAAAGACAAATGACCTTAGTGTCTGAAGAGGCCACAAAGATCGACTTTTGCTCAGACAGGAGTATCAGGAGAACCACAGACTCAGTGTTGATTTCATGTGTCTGTGGATGGTGACAGTGAGGGCAACTGGTTGTTGGGGGGAAGCAGGGACTTAAGGTCAGACTGATAGAGTAGTCATGGGTGGCCTTTGCCCTGACAGTAGACACCGCCACGGGTTGTTCCTCTCTCTCTCTCTCTCTCTCTCTCTCTCTCTCTCTCTCTCTCTCTCTGTGTGTGTGTGTGTGTGTGTGTGTGTGTGTGTTTGTGTGTGTGCTGAGTAGCAGCAGTGTGTTCCCATACACAATCTGAAAGATGCATATCTATAAGATTGAATATCACAATGGGAAATTGCTTGATAGTGATTTCAGCTTGTCTATGCTGGGAAGACTTGCTTTAAAGAACCATTTGGGTGTTATCTTTTGAGAAATGTTTATTTGGATCATTTGCTCATTTCTTGCATTGGACATTTAATTTTCTTGTTAGTAAATTTCTTCTAGTCCCTCCTGTGTTCTGGACATTAGGTTACTAGTTTTCTTTTCAAAGGAACAAAATAAATAGTTTATTCTGGAGCCAAATATGTGTGACCTTGACCCAGAAACATAGATTTGGGTTTCTCCAAATTCCATGTTCCAACATGATCAGAGTTCTGTGAAGTGTTTATAGTAACAGAACAAAGAAAATAATAAATGAAGACCCTTTTCAAAGGCATTGTGTGTGTACCAGATAGGTGGGTTGCAGAAAACTGGGGGAATGTCATCTGTAGGCCCCAAATGCTGATCTAGTGGCATTCTTAGCTTTTGGTTGGTGGAAACGAGGGGGTCTGATCATCGTTCCAAAGGATCCACAAAACCATCCAGTCATCACAAAGATGTTTGGCATGTAGAGAGGAGAGCAATAAATAGCTTTTTTTTTTTAAAGGAGGCTGAAGGTGGTCCAAACTATTTGGCTCTGAACTTGGAACATTTTAACCTCTCTGTGTCACTGATGGGCTAATCTGTCAATCAATCTTTGTAATCACAGCTTCTTCCCAGGGGTTCTTATCCACAAGCCCTTTGCTGGATGAACAATTTGAAAATAGATTTCTTAAAACCAATTCTGAAGGTTGTCTCTTCACTCATTTTGCTTTGTTTTTCGACCAGCCAAATCCATGTCATGATGCATAGAGCTGTGTTTCATTTCTTGAAATTTACCTTGAGAGCTGTTTCTCCAGCCCTCCCCAGATTCTACAGGACATCTAAAATCTCCTCCATAAACTTATTTTCTGCTCAATCTTCCAGTGGCAGCTTCTATGGCTTGCAGTTAAACGACTGTGACATATGTGTATTCTGATGACGTGCATGGGCCCCATCTTCGTGCCCCTCAGTCCTCCACTTTTCACTCCGCCTGCAGATGAGAGAAGAGATGATGTCCTTAGGGCACTTACTTGACTCAGATGATTCACTGTCTCCCCCTCAGACCACAGGCTCCATCTTTAGGACATCTTTTCTATCTCTTTCAGAATAACTGGTTTGATGTCTTCTTCATCCCTGAATCTTTTCTCCTATAACCCAAGGGAGATTTATAAAGTAGTCGAATTATAGATATAAATATAATTCCACCCAGCACTCATCTCACCTGGCCTAGCAATGCTGGCCCAGAATTACATTTTGAGGAGCACAGTCCAGTAACTAGAAGCAATTAAACTATATTAAAACTTCTAGAGTGCCCGGGAAGAACATTAAGGGAAGTAAATATACTTTTAAGTGTACAGTTAGACTTGTTAAACTCCCCACCTCAGATAGTTCATATATATTCCACTCCTGAGATCACCAGAATGATCTCTTCTCCACTTACCTTCTAAACAGGACTCCCCATCATGCCTTGTGGATTTCTTGTCTATCCCTCTCCCACCTTGAAGTCTACATTGATCGCTTTTATTTTTGATACTTACATCATTAGTTGATAATCAGAGCTACTCAGTGATCAGATCAACTGTAGATGGATTTTCTTTGGGCTTCCAGTGCACAAAACATGACACAAAGACTTATTATTAATTATGAAAGCTGGGCCTATTGCTTAGGCTTGTTCCATTAGCTCTTATAACTTAATCTACTTCTATTTATCTACCTGCTTCCAAATGACTCGTGGCTTTTACCTCTCCTGCTGAGTCTGGTTGACAACTCGCCTTTATTTTTCCCAGAGTCCTCTCTTGCCAGAAGTCTCTGCTATACCTCTTGCCTATCCATTGGCTATTTACATTTTTTAAACCAATCACAATGACACATCCTTACACAGTATAATCAAATATCTTGCAGCAATCAAGCCCTTTGTTAGGCAGAGATTCTCCTGCCACTGTGAGAGTTCAGGGACGTTGACAATAGGTTCTGATGATGTCGAATCAGATGAAATACTCTTGCCCATGTAAGATCCTAGGCTTACATTTGTGTTTCTGCTTTAAACTGTGCTATGACACCAGAGTAGAATCTGGTTAGTTTTTTGCACATCTTTAGAAATGACTACATTAATGATGGGGACCCCTGGGCCCTGAATTGGATTGGATTTTTATCTTTGCTTTAGTTTCTTTGGGGGAGTTGCCTCAGTGGTCTTTTCAGCACCCCCATCTTTTCCATAGCGCGGACAGACATGCTACTCTCAGACGGCCCAGCTTCTCTATGCACCAGCTCCATAGGCCAGCTGTACCAAGCCTTTGCTCTATGATTTTGTGGACAGTCTTTTTGAAGGGATGAGTTGTCACCGGCCAATATGGGAGTGGTGGGATTTAGCAGCCAGGTATGTAGATCTCCCAAATAAGGAATGGAGCAGGGAAAGCTGGCAAACCCCACCATGCTCCAGGAAAGCAGGGGTGGAAGATGGAGAGTAAATGCATGTGGGTTGGTGGAACCAGCTGCTGACGCACAATATTAGTCAGGGACTTTGGTTTGGCCGGTGTTGTGAAACCTGAAGTATGGGGAGGGGGAAAGAGAGATAGAGGGAGGAAGGAGAGAGGGAGGGAGGGAGAGAAAGGGAGGGAGAAAGGGAGAGAGAGGGAGAGAGAGAGGAAGAGGGAGAGAGAGAGAGAGAGAGAGAGAGAGAGAGAGAGAGAGAGAGAGGGAGGAGAAGGAGGAGGAGGAGGAGGAGGAGGAGGAGGAGGAGGAGGAAGGGAGGGAGGGAGAGAGGATATTGGTTCTCCCAACTGGAAAGTTCAGCCACAGTTGTATTTAAGAGCTTAAGGGATTTGTAAAGATTCCCTTTGCCTGCTCTTTCTGTTTTCCCACCCTTAGCTCCTCTTTCTTCTTTTACTTCCTGTTCCATCTCAGTGGAAAGAATTCTGGGTCTTCAACAGATTTTCAGAGTGAGATTTCATTGACCTGGATGAGGTTACATGTTCACCCCTAAATCTGGCTAGGGGCCGGATTATGCAGACAGGCTAGCAGAGCGCCTTCTCAAAGGGCGAGTGGAGTTGGGTTACTAAAGGAGCGTCTGCTGTCCGCCAAACCTGCTCAGGTCCACGTTGGTATAACGCAATCCCATGATGCCTCGGATCAGGCTCAGCGTCTTCACAGGTAAAATTGCTACTTTACAGAGCTGCTGTGAAAACTGTAAATAATGAACGCCAGCACCTGGCAGGTGTCAGACCTTCAGCAATTAGATGCAGAGCCAGATGGTGAGAGGAGAATTTTACCTAGTGGGAAGGTTATGTGTGTATGCGTGTGTGATGTATGCAGTTGTGTGGGTGTGCATGCCTGTGTGTGCATGTGGAGGCCAGAGGTTGACTTCAGGCATTTTCCTTTAGTGTGTGTGTGTGTGTGTGTGTGTGTGTGTGTGTGATATTTTTCCTTTCCTGTGTTAATGACCTTTTTTTCCTTGGTATTTTTATTTTTAAATTTAAATAATTTTCTTTATTCTTGAGAATATCATACATGCTCCCCCTCCAACCCTTTCCAGGTCATTCCCACATGCCCCACCTCCACCTCCATGTCTTCTTTCGATTAACCCACTGATTCCTGTTCGTGCTGCCTATGTGTGCATGGAAAACCTGCCACTGACCATACCCTAAAAAGAATGGGTTTTCCTCCCCTGTAGCTATCTACTGCCAACATTCCTCAGTAGGGGTGGAGCCTGGAGAGCACCTCTTCCAACTGCATCAGTCTTTGGCTGGCTTGGTCTTGTATGGATCTTGTGCAAGTACAGCCGCCGTTAGCTCCCCAGCGTGACCGCCATGCGCTATCAAGAAGGCACACACAGCACTTCTCTCCATCCTGCTTCCCCTGTCTCCACCTCCTCTTCTGAGATGTTTCCTGAGCCGTGTCCTCCTTATTTCTATGACAGGCTCTTGCACAGAACCTGGAATTTATCACTTTGACTAGGCTGACCGGCCAGTGAACTTCAGGGGTCTGCCTACCTCTGCCCCTCCAGCACCGGGGTTATAGACACATACTTCCACTCCTGCCTTCTATGAGGGTCTGAACGCAGGTCTTCTGTTGGCATAGCAGGTACTCACTGACTGAGCCATCAATATAGTTGCATTGAAGGCTCATTGAGAGAAAACCTCTTCTGGCCAAGAGAATAGACTCTGTGGCTTGGGTAGACCAGGCCTAACATTCCAGCTGGGCAAGTCAATCACTTGCCCTAGAAACCACCCCGCTGACTTACCCTAAGCCATGAGAAAGACATACAAGGAAAGAGAAGTAAATTATCTCCTTAAAGGTAATTGTCCCTCTAATAACATTCCCCTAGCACACCCTCTTTCAGAGCCAAATGCTTGCAGCTTTGTAAGTCTGTCTGCCTTTTTGAATTGCTCAGAAAAATGTAAATTTTCTCTTTTCCTCTTTCTATCTCTGTCCTAAGCATGTTTTCCCCAACACTTCAGATTCTACTTCTTTCTAAAGTCCCTCTTCTGTTGTGCCATTTTTTCTCTTCTAAAAAATGTTCCATTATTATTATTATTATTAATATTATTGAGATAAGGTTCCTCTATGTCGTCTGACTGTCTTTTAACTCATCATGTAGACTAGGGTGGCCTCAAACTTGTACTCATAGAGACCTGTTGCCTGCCTCTGCCTCCCAAATGCTAGGATTAAATGCTTGTACCACCACGGCCGGGCTGCCTTTTGCCAGGTGGCTCTTGTATGCCATGTGACTGTCCTCTATGCCTAACTCCAGCAACAAGTCTTTCTCTTGTTTCCCTTCTCTGGGCAGCTGCGGGGACAGCTTGCTTTCTTTGGAGTCTTTCTTTGAAAATCTAGTAAAATTATCCCGGAGTTTTCTTTGAAGTCTCTTCTTCAACGTTTTTACAAACCAGACTAAGATCCCAAGAAGGAACCCTGATTTCCCAGGTGAGATGTGATGACTCCACTGGGATCCCCCCATGCTCCCAGGAGCACCATCTCCTCAGCGCCCCCTCATTCTCCTTTTGCCTTCAGACTCCCTCCAGTTTGAAAACTGTCCTCCCCTCTCTTCTTCTCCCTCTTCCGTTCTCTATCTAGTCCACATTTACGTTCACATGGTTAAAATGTAGTATTTCTTATTGTTTGTGACATGAATTGAATTTATGACATTTTTCTGTCTTGACTTAAAAAATGATTTGAGTTATTCACCCAGATATGTGCGGCAGAATGATGTAAACAGCTGTATAAATTGGAATGGATAGAATAAATAAGAGAAAGTTGAATTAGGAAACAAATGCATGTTACCCGTCTCGTGTGGTTGCTAGAGGTGGGAACTGTTTACTGGAGAGAAAGCCTCACATCCCCTATTCTTAATTTAAAAACCAAGTCAGTTGAATATTTTCTATTTTCTCTTAAACGAGCCAAGCAATGAATTTGGTGGTACATGCCTGTGCATGTGTGGCCTTGATCTCCACCATGGGGCAGTGACTTCGTAATAAAATGGTTCCACCCAGCTTTATTGGGACCAGAGAGGGTGGGGGAATGATAGGCCATCAGGCAGACAGGAGGTGGCAAACAGCAGATCTCTCCTTGGAGAGTCCATGGACTATAAAGAGAAAGAGATGGGTACAGTGGAGAGGCATAAATAAAGATGAAATAGAAAACCTGACTTGACCTTTGATCCCAAAGAATTAGACACATGGATTTGCTTCTCTGTTGGACCCATCTGTAGCCACCAGGCTGTCTATTTTCCAGACTGTACTTTCGGGAAACGTTACTGTTGCTGAGAAAGGCGGGTCCACGCCTGAGCAGTTAGTGGAATATGGTGGCCATCTGGACAACTATGTAGAAACCAATTTCTTTTGTACATGACCACCTGCCCCTTTCTCCTTTGAAGGAACACTGACAGTGCTGAAAAGATGGGCACATTGTGTGAGAGAGGAGGAATTCTGCCTTGTTTCACATACAGCGTGGAGACGGGCTGTTCTGCCGAGGGATGCTGTGGAACTTGGAGTGTTCGCTGTCTAATGGAGAGAGAATGTACTCCAACAGGAAGGGCAGGCTCGAGTGTCAAGAGCTATGAGGTTGTGAGATTGCAAGAGGTCCTGGCTGGACTCTAACACGGTGCCAGGACTCACAAGAACACATAAAGAGGCGGCCTTTGATCTGCGTTAATGTCATCAGAGAGCAGTGAAGGAAGGTTGGCCCCATCTCAAAACATAGCCAGCCCCTGTAGCTCTGGCTGAGTCGAGTGGAACTTCCGTGGGCCCTGCCCTCCTCCTCTGTAAGCCAGGACTCTAATCGGTGTCTTATACCCTTCCTGGGACCATTGTGGGGATTCCCTCATTCGGAAAGAATTCGTGGAGCCCCGACCACACATTCAGTATTGGGTGGGACACTTTGGGGAATAGGGAACATAGTTAATTCCCAGCATTATCCTTAAAGAACTAACAGATGTGGAGAGTTTAGAGAGCCTTTAGGGGTGTTTCAGATGAGTTATGCAGACTGAGGTGGGCTAACCAGCTCAACCTAGCCTGGAGCTCCATTCTACTTTGCCTTTCCCTTACCGACTCCGTAGACCTCACCTACAAAGCAACTGGTAGAGAATATATTCCTCTAGGGAAGTCTTGGCCTGATTTGGTCAACACAAATCTCCTGGCTATTCAAACCCTTCTCTTGTGAGGACTAGAGTATCAACAAATGTAGACACCTCTAAGGCTGGTTTTTATCTATGGCAAAGCAGGAAGAGGGTCATGTCTCCACAACCCAGCATTTCAGGTCCTCAAAGTGCAATGACTTGCCAAGTTCAAACTGTGTGACAGCGAGCCTCTGACAAGGTCTTCAGCAAAGGAGGTGCGGGGTCTGTGCTGGGAAGGCAGGGGCAGGAGCCAGGCCTCCTGGGGGCTGGCATCTTCACTGCTGTCATGGGGAGGAAATCCTCAATCTGCTCCTGTTTTAATAAATGTTTCTTTAAGGGTCTGACTGTGACAGCTACAGGCCGGCAGAGCCTTTCTCCAATCAAATATTTTCAGTTGTTTTTTTCTTCTCATTTTTCTTCTTGGCTAGATTCTTGGTGCTGTCACTCAGCAGCCATGGCAAACTTGTATTATGAATTATCCTGCTTCTTCTGTGGGTCTGCAGTCTATAGACAGTTGAGGCTCTTCCCTGAACCGGAATCCACATTGCTACCATCCAGGGGCAAATTCTGGACCTCTGTGCTCCCGGCTCTGCTGTCTGGTGAAGACAGAAGCTCCCCAGGCCTCCTCAGTTTAAGACAGTATAAAGCAAAACAGGTGCCCTGTGGTCTAGCCATAACCTCCATAAAACAGTCGGATTCTCTACTTTTTGTGGGAAAACAGCAGAGGGGGGTTGGACTAATTAGGTTCCTCCCAGGAATGTGATTAAGGGAAGGCTGAGTGGGGTGGGAGAGGAAAGAGGCCCGGTAGGGACAGCTGTCACCAAGGAGAGCCACTGAATCTGGAATGCCCGCCGCAGGCAGGGCAGGTACGGTGAGCATCCTGGCTGTTCCTGGCCTCCACCAGGGGCTAGGTGGCTGCCTGGGGAGGAAGCAGCACAAAGGTAACTCATGACCTTGGGTAGAGGCTGCTGGAGAGGACCCCAAGGTTTGCCTTGTCTCTCCAACTGCCACACAAAGCTGAAATCTGAGAAAAAGGACGACTTTCCCTCCAACCCCTCCTTCCTGTTATTTGTTGGATGAGTATCACGATTTTTGACTGATTTTTTTTTTTAAAGAAGTATCTTTACTCTTCTGGGGGTTTTAGCTTTTTTATTTTCTTGGTATTTTGAGACAGGGTTTCTCTGTCGCTTTGATGCCTGTCCTGGAACTAGCTCTTGTAGACCCGGCTGGTCTCGAACTCACAATGATCTGCCTGCCTCTGCCTCCCGAGTGCTGGGATTAAAGGTGTGTGCCACCACCACCCGACTGGTTTTAGCATCTTTAAGCTGTGGTAAAAAATGCTCGTAGTGTACATTTTGTCCTTTTCATCTTCCTAAAGTGAACAGAGGAGTGGTATTAGGTATCTCTGCATGTCTGCCTCCATCCATGAATTTTCTCATTACAATAGCCAGGTCTAGGGGCTGGCAGGATGGCTCAGTGGGTAACAGCTCTTGCTCCACGAACACAAGGACCTGAGTGCACATCTTCGGAATCCATGTTAAAAGCCGAGCATGGCTGTATGTACTTGTAACCAGCTTCTGTGGGAAAGGGGGATCGCTGGTGCTTGTCGGTCCCCAGCCTGGCTTCAGGTTCGGTGAGAAGCTTTGTCCTAGGAGAATAAGGTAAGAAGTGATGAAGGACACTCCTGTCCTCCTCTGGCCTCCATATGCATACATGGACTCACACACCTGCACATGTATACTACATACTACATACATAACCAGTAAACAATAGCTCTCTTCCTTCCAGGCCCTGGCACTGGTAATTTTAAGTCAGTTTATATCTCTGTACTGCTCTAGGTGCCGCATATTCCTGGAATTTTCTAGTATGTATTCTTGTGGGACTGGCTCATTTCAACTGGCGTGCTTCCCCCCAGGTCACTGTGTTGTAGCATGTGTCCGAGTTTCTTGGTGAAGGCTCAGTTGTGCGGCACCATACGTGCAGCACACTGCGCTCACCCCGTTGTTGGCTGGTGGATGTTTGGACCTCACCGGCTTCTTTGCTGCTGTGAACAATGCTAACATGGGCACGGGTATAAAAATAGCTATTTGACTCCCCACTTTCAGTTCTTTGGGTGTATTCCTAGAATCGCTGGGCCACGCAGTGGTTCTAAGGCACCAGCTTACCGTTTTCTATAGCATTTCCTTTTAGTGCGTATATGTGTGTATGTTCGTGTGTGTGTGTGTGTGTGTGTTTACAAGCATACATAGCTCATGTGTGGTGGTCAGAAGATAACTTTGGGTCTTCAGGTATCTTCACTTTTTTTTTTTTTGGAGACAGGGTCTCTCATTGGCCGAGAACATCACTGCTATAGAGCACACACGCTTACTGGGATCATAGGTGTGTAACACCATAACCAGCTTTTGTTTCCCGTGGTTACTGGGCACCAGAACTCAGGTCCTCACATATGTGAGGCAAGCATTTGTATAGCTTTCTCTGTTCTACGTGCCTCATATTAGTGGAATCATACAGTATTTGTTCTTGTGTGAGCTTTAACATCCGCGGCATCTCCCCAGCCTTAGTTGCCTCATTTCATATTTTCCAAGAAATGCACAAAGTTGCAGTACCTCTGTTCTTCACCGGTCCTTGACACTCACTGGGAGCCTGGTAAGAGATGCACCACTGCACTCCTCTCAGCCAGGATCACCCGAGGAGAGAAGCAGCGTCCTCTCTCTCTAGTCTCCAACGACAACAGGCTGGACTGCAGATAACCCAGGAGGTGCCTGGGGATGGCAGAGACAGAAGAGCAGGGGTGTAGGTCCTTGTTCTGGTTTTAAATCATAGGACCAAGGCAGTGTCCCTGGATCTCAGGGGCAAGTTTACGCATATCACAGGTAGGCGGCGGCGCCGGTGTTCCTTTCCCTCTCTCGCGTGCCCGGATGGAGCCGAAGGCATCTTCAGCACCTACAATTCACAGAGCACCTGCTATGTGTCAGACATTGTATAGGCACATACATTCGTTTCACATAATTCTCCTTTAACATCTGGAAGATGCTTGCTGTCCTGAGAGTCACCAAAGCAAAAAAAAATATCCTTAGCAGATGCGGTGTTCCACTGTGTCCTAGCGAGTTCGTGGGTTGGAATCTTAAGCTGTGGTAAGGTGGTGTTGCTGAGCATAGACTGACGGTTATATGGGCGCTGCTTCGTGGATTTGTTTTGTTATCACAATGGTATGTCTTTTACCTTGAGGGTGGGTTGTGAGTTCAAATCCCCCCCCCGCCCCAGTCTTCTCTTGCTCCTGTCCCTTCACCTCTGACACAGGATTCAGCTAAAAATTCCCTTAGCGGATGCACACACCTTGAAGTGGGAGTTTCCAACCCTCAAACCTATTAGAAATCAATTTCAATTGTTAAAAAAGAAATCTAATAAGACTGTGGAAATCTGTTACAGAAACATAAAACAGAGTAAGACAATCACCGAATGCCTTTCCCATCAACGCAGTAGAATATGACCAAAAGTTCAAGAGAGCATTGAAGACCTCCTACAAGAGCTTCTGAGAATGGAACAACAGACTTCAAAAAGATTTCAGTGCTGAACTCTGGGCTCTGACCCTAGAGTTTCATCTTTTACTTTATTGCTTAAAGAATTTGTATTAGTTGTGGCTGGAGGACTGATTAAAAAGACCAGCAGTTAAAAGCACTTGGTGCTCTTCCAGAGTTCAGTTCCCAGCACCCATATTGGGTGGCTCACAACCATCCGAAATTCCAGCTCCAGGGCATTTGATGCCCTCTTCTGACCCCCATGGGCACCTGCACACATGTGCACAAGCTGACGACACACCAATACACACACACACACACACACACACACACACACACACACACACGAGTGCGCGTGTGCTCCGAGAGAGAGAGAGATAGATAGATAGATAGATAGATAGATAGAGAGAGAGAGAGAGAGAGAGAGAGAGAGTCTTATTCCTGCAGGGACTCAAGGACATACCCAGTAGCTACCCTTCTGGTTGGGTCTTCTGACTAGCTGTCAACTCAACTCAGAACAAAGTGTGTCAAAGCGTTCTTCTTCCCGGAGTCATCAGGAGACCTGGAGCCTCTCTTATAGACTCAGAAGACGCAGGGCTGCCTATGTGACTCAGTGAACGTTCTTACCACTTCTTCCCCAGCTCTGACTTTTCCATTATCTTTCTGCCTGGCTTGCACAAGGGCACCTACCTAGCTTCACACTCATCTCGCCTGCCTCTTTATTCACCGTTATCAGGGTCATCCTGGCTTCTCTTCAGCCCTGAGCTCACCTCTGACTACTTCCTCTCTTGGTCTGGCCCTCTCAGAATGGGCTGGCAATTCTGCCTCTGCAGTCTGACCTTGAGCCATCGACACAGCCAAGCCTCCTGCGGAGTCCAGGCTCTGATCACCGCTCCTGCTGACTTCCACAGCAGCCTTCCTCCCGGCAGCCGTGTCCACCTGAAGCCTCAACCCTCTCTGTACACACCATACCCAACGGCTAGGCTAATTTTCTCAGAGAGCTATTTTGATTTTGTCATTTGTCCATTCAGAAGTCGGCAGGAGCTCCCATTTGCCTCCCACCTTTAATCTAAACCTCCTCAGCATGTGTTTCAAGTCCTTGGCAAACTCACATTTAACTACCCTCATCTTCTGCAACCTTCTGACTTTTCATCTTAGCTTTGGCCTGATACGACCTGCCTAAGTTGCTGGCGTTGGGGCATGGCTCTGCTTTTGCCTCTCTCTGAGTCATGTCTATTTCAAGACAAAACAAAGATGTGTGAACGGGGACCTCGCCAGATTGGTTTTGGACATTGTATCCCTACTTTGCCTGCAATGACCGTCACACAGAAGTGCTCAATAAATATTTGTCAAAGGAACGTTAAAGAGCCTTCTCTTTGAAGATCTTTACTTGGGTTAATCAACCAATGTTTGAAAGACTTCAGGTGTTTAGGATACAGGATGAATTAGCATATGCTCAGGGAGTGTACTGTTCAGTCTGGACCACATTCATTTGATCATAATAGAGACTGATCATAAGACATTAAGCCAATTGTGGGTGGGGGTGGGGAGAACTCCATAATGTGGATTATACACAGTGCATGTTGAATTTCAGAAACTTTGGAATGGGAAAAATATTTGCCACACAGAACACAAATAAATCTCAGGTATTAGATGCTACAGAGTGCCAGTCCCTTATACTCTACTTGGACTGGGATACGGGGGTGGGGTATTCAGTTACTGCTTCCTGGGCATCTTTCGTCTCTCTATGTTAGGATGTGAACCTCATCCTTTCAGGATGCACCTTGCCACTTGGGGTTGGACCATTTTCACCCTGTCATACAATATGCAATTTGAGGAGTGGTTTGCTGGGTTTTCATCCTGGCCTCCAGTTGCCAGCCTGGACCTCCTGAGCAAATCACACACACAACCCATTCATGCCTCCCTTGTCCCATTTGTAAATGGGAATGGTCAGAGCCTCTTTCCCCAGGGCTGCTGGGATTATCAAAGGATCCTGTGCCTGGAGCATAGTTAGTTGACACAGATTAGGCTTATAGTTACTGCTGTTTCCGTTACCAGTGCTCATGGAGAGAATGGCATAGAGGAGGTATAGGGATGGCTGTAGCAACGAGGCTACTTCCTCTCAGCATGGTTAGAAGCCCTGATGGAGGCAGTAGGGGATTGGGAGTTGGAAGAGGCAAGAAGATTGCTGTTGTTTCAGGAAGAACCTCAACCTCTCTTACCAAATCGGCTGAGGTGCTCATGGAGTACATTTAGCTGTTTTTCTCCAACCTGCTTCCCTTCCATCTTTTTGGGGTCCTCTTTCCATCCCTCTCTGGCAGCCCCTGACCCTGACTGGCATGCCAATGAAATTCCTCATGGTTGGGGTATGTCATACAATTTCTTCTGCCCCAACTCTTCTCTCTTTTTGGATGTCAGGGCATCTGCTTTCAGGATTTCCAGCACTCCTGGGATCCCTCAGCAATGGGGTCTCATGAACGTACGGTCCTTCCGTTCCTACATCCAAAGACGATTTACCTAACAGATGGGATCTTTTGAATATTTATGTCTGGGCACATCTGTTCCGGACTTGAAAGTTTAATAAAGCTTTTCATTTTCTGAAGCGCTGGTGAAGCCTGTCTGTGGTGAGTTGACAGCCCCCTGGGGTCAGCTTCTCCATGGTGACTCTGGGGCATGGGGGCTTCGACTTGGGTCACTCTGTTTGGCAGACAGCCATACTCTTCAAATTTCTCCTCCCTGCAGAAGTGAAGAGAGTGACCATGAGGCCAGAAGCAGGCGGGGGATGCTCGCTGTGTGGACCAGTTGACCATGTTTACAGAGAGGTAATTAACTATAGCTGTTTGCAAATGCTTTCTTGGACCCTATTCCCTTCCCCACTGGGGGAGATTGGGCATTCTGGGTAAGGGACAGGGCAGTTTAGACTCAGGTATGCCTTTGCTCCACAGCACACTGTGGCTTTGGGGGAGATTCTTTGATTACCTATTTGTTACTTTTCTCCTTGGTGTGATAAAATGCCTGAGACAAAGCAGCTGAAGAAAGGGAAGATTTCCTTTGGTCCCCAGTTTGGGGACACAGTCCATCACGATGGGGGAAGGAATGGAGTCACATTGCACGAGCCATCAGGAGCAGAGAGAGATGAATCCTGCGCTTGCCTGGCTTTCTCCTTCTCACTCAGTCTGGGACTCGGGCCCACAGAATGGCCCTGCCCACAGGTAGGATGAGTTTTAATGAACCCAATCTGGAAATTCTCTCGCTGGCATGACCCAAAGTTTGTCCCCTGAGTTATTCTAGACCCTGTCAAGTTGACAGCAGTGCACACCAGCACATCATGTGTCCTCAGGGAGAGTGCCTGGGTAGCAATACCCTCAAAGTGATAGTGTTGGAGGAATTTGGGTTGAGCACATTGAGCTTTAACATGGTTCAGATGCTGTTTGTATCTCATGGGTTCGTGTGCGGGACATCTGACCATCAAAACGGCAACACTGAGATGCCGTAGAGTTTTGATGATGTGACACCTAATACAAGGAACTTAGGTCCTGGTGGCACTTGCCTCAGAAGACTTGATGCTGGTTTTGCAGAGTAAGGTAGTTCTTGAGAGAGAAAACTGTTGTAAGAGAGAATGACCCTGCTCTGGTCTCTGGCTTTTTGCCACACAGTGTGATTTCCTCAGCTCCCTGCCTGGTACCATCTGCTTTGAGACCTTCGCCAGAGACATTACCGACAGTGCCGTCTGATCGTAAACATTCCTCCTTTAAAATAAATATCCTTCTGTCTTTATAAAGCATCCAGGAATAGATATTTAGTGATAGCAACAGAAGATAGGCTACTCCAGGCTTCTTAGCTGTTGCTTCAGTTCCCGTCTTGCCCAGCCTTGATGGCGTTCTCTAATGTCCGCTCACTTAGGCTCTGGTATAGCACAAAGACTGCTAAGACAGTGACAACCACAGGGGTAACAACAACACCTTCTGTCGCACACTGAGTTCCTATACATGCCAAGACTCAAGCTGTCATGTTTTTTTGTCTTCATCACATCTAGTTATCTACATAAAGCCAGTCAAGAGCTTTTATTTCAATTTTCCAGATAAAGAAACTAAGGCACAGAGAGTTTATTTAATCACTTGTCAAGTCGAGAAGTCAGGGTTTGAACCGAGGCTGTCTCACCTCAGACTCTAAACTCATACTCCTCTTGCCAGCTGATCAGGAAATGCCAACCAGAATTTCCCAGCATGTGTTGTTTTGGAGCCTATCTTGAGGGGGTCAAACAGCTCCAAATGCCACTTTCTCCAGGTCAGTGTAAAACACACATCAGCTTCTGGAGGTCCTTAGGAGCCCTGAAACAAAGAAGCTAGAACTTAAGGTTTCCCAAAGTCCTTAACCGCAACGCTTCCCTTTCCTTAGATCTATTCACAAATAGCTCCTGAATCCAACACACTGAGAATTATTTGGGAAACATTACTGAGAATGAGCGTTGATTTGAAGAGTCAGCCCTCCCTGGCACACTTGTCCTTAACAAAGCTCCCCTCCTAGGGCAGCAGGGTGACAGTCGGGACATGTCACATTGGTGAAATTTCTAGCTACCATAAGAGAGGCCTTTCCTAAGAGAGGAAACTTTTTAGAAAGCCCAGAATTACTATCTACATGAACGATCTTATTTTAAAATTATTTCCAACTCACAGAGATTTGTAAGGATACTACAAAGCACTCCCACCTGCCTCGCCCTGGGTCCTCACTCAAATGTTACCAGTGTCCTGGCGACTTCCTTTTCAGCAGTGCGTCTGATTCAGGGTCACATGGATTGTCTGTTGTCGTGTCCCGTTAGGCATTTTTATTCTGGAACTGTTTGGTTTTCTTTGATTTTTATAGAGGTCAGTTACTTTGTTGGCTGTCTTTCAATTTACATCCAACACGTAATGATTAGGTCATCTACACAGGGGCTTGCCTTGGACCTCAGATGGAAGTCACTCCCTGTGCTGGAAATCAAAGTCTTGCATCCTTTGATGAGCTTTCTTTGAGTGCACTCTTGTTCTCTGGCAGCATACACTGGTCCAGACGCATTTGCTTCCTCTGTCTTAGCTTTGGAGCCACCCATTCCTCCAGGGAACTCCGCTCTTTTAGTGAGAATTACATACTAAGATTTGAGTGACAGATGTGTTCATTGATGGTGGGATGTCACTCTTGAGGCCTCATCAATGGATTGAGCTGGGGAATCACATATTAAGAGCTGAATGTGGCAGTGTGTGCCCGTAATCCTTGTGATCTGAGAAACTGAGCAGCCAGGACTTCAAGGCCAGCCTTAGCTACATAAGAAATTTGAGGCCAGCTTGAAATAAACAAAACCTTGTTTAAACAAATGAAAGAACAAGAACTACTTGGAAATTACACATTGATGTCATATACTAGAAAGATGACCTGTCTATTGGCATTGAAACCCTTGAGTTCAGATGGATGCTTCCAACTTCAGCCCAACATTATGGCGGTGTGTTCTGGCTTTCTTCCTTTCTACTGTGGAAGTCTGGCTCGTTTTACCCCCATCCCCTTTTAAATAACACAGCTTATATCTCCTACTCCTCAAGGTGATCCAGACACCCATGTCGGTCTGTCTTCCTTGAGGATCCTATCTCATTTGGGGCTCCTTGTTGTTGGAGTTTCTTTTACTATAGTCCCATGTTGGGACTCCAAAATGTTTTTGATTTTTTTTTTACTCTGACTTTTTTGGGGGGGTCCATCACCCTGCTCCCGAATAAATACACATGGAGGCTTATACTTTCTTATAAATGCCTGGCCTTAGGTTGACATGTTTCTAGCCAGCTTTTCTTATATTATCCCGTCTACCTTTTGCCTATGGGGCTTTTCCTAGTCTTACTTCTGTATGTCTTAGTTTCACGCTTACTCTGTGGCTGGCTGGGTGGCCTGGTGCCTTGACTCCTTCTGTTCTCCTCCCCTTGTTCTATTGTGCTCCTTCCCTTTCTTCCCAGATTTCTCCTTCTATTTATTCTCTCTGCCGGTCAGCCTCTCCCATCATTCTCCTGCCTCGCAGCCAGCCATTCAGCGCTTTATTAGACCATCAGGTGTTTTAGACAGGCAAAGAATCATGGTTTGACAGAGTTAAACAAATGCAACATAAACAAGTGCAGCACAGCTTCGCAGCATTAAAACAAATGTTCCACAGCGTAAACAAATGTAACACATCTTAAAATAGTATTCCACAACACATGCTTAGCGATAATTTTATGAATGAAGGGAAGAGACACGAAGAATGGAGGAGGGAGGTAGAGATGGGGCCTGGCGGATATGTTGGTAATAGGGCAGAGAAAGGGAAGGAAAGAAATTGAGCTCTATACGTTTTGCAACCTGGTTTTCATACTCAAAATGAGATTTGAGAGTTTGTAGAAAATAATATAATTATTTGATATATCACGATATTGTATTAGTGTGCTGCTGTTAGTATCCCAATTAAGACCAGTAAGTAGGAATCACATGGTATCTTTTCCTTTCCCTCCCTCCTTTAGTCCGTTCCTTCATCCCTTCTTCCCTTCCTCACTCTCCCCTCTCTTTTTTCCTTTCTCTCTTTCTTGATGAAATATCTCTATGGGTCCCATGCTGGCCTTAAACTTAAGCTCCTCCTGTCTCAGTCTCCTGAGGGCTGGGATTCTTGTCACCACGCTTGGCTTGGAGGCATCTTTCATCTCATTATGAAAAATATCCTCCGTTCAGAGGGAGCCTCTGAACCATCTTGGTTCCAGAGAATCCTGGGCAATTGACAGGCTGATCTCTGGGTTGTCAGAATGACTGGGAGATAATTTTCTCGTATGGGAAGAGGATTTGGATTGAACGTCAGTGTTCCACAATGACTTGATGATAGTGGAATGGCTGAAGCCTAAATTTGATCAGACTTCCATTGAGTTATGACCCCCACAGGTGACTGAGGATTGGACTGTACTTCAGGGACAATGTCGGCAGCCCTAAGGCTCCCTGGGCATCTGAGGATGTGCTACATGGAGGCTTCTGAGCATTCGCGTGATGAATTAGCGTCTCTAGATAAAGCATTATGTGGGCTGAAACGGTCCTTAGTTCCAGTGCCAGCAATCTGATCCGATGCTGGCTTCAGAGGAGAAACTGAAAGTGGTCTGCTTGGATCAGCTTCTGACCCTTGGAGTTCTTTTATTGTTTATTGGACCACATAGTGGGGAGACTTTGTAATGAGCTGACAACAGAAGCCTGTCACACACAACAAGCAAACCCCTTACTGGATCCCTGCCCAGGATCAGTTTTGAACACCGAGGTTTTCTGTGCTCCTGTGTCTTCATATTCAAAGCTCCTGCTTGACCAATGCGCTCAGACCTTTACCCCAGAGAGAGTATAGAGTTTTAATCTTTCAAAATCCTAAGCAAACTTAAGTTTTAGGCTTATATATAATGGCAGTAAACATGGCTTCAGCTGCCTGGGACCAGTGGCAATTTGACAAATATTCTTTGTGTCAGCTCTTTGAGGCAGCTCTGAGCTACACAGTCATCTAGTGAGGTGTCTGAGATCCTTTGTCACAGCTAACTACGCCTAGGAAGAAGCAAAGCACAAAGTGCATTTCTGGGCCGTCTCCCCTCCCCTTTGCTATGGAGTGAAGTGGTTGCCTTGGTGTTTAGAAGGAACATGGTGTGGCTCACTCACCTTCCCTTTGTGGCTTTGAGTGACAGGTTTCATGACTGCCTCGTTTTCTTGATGAAAGTGATCAAAGTCTTGGATCAGTCATTAAATCTTTTCCTACATCTGGGAACCTCTTGAACATCGTCTCAACAGCCTGATGTTTTCCTGAATGACTGTGCTTGTGAAAATATTTTTGAGCGTTTGTGTTCTTCGGTGTGTGGTTGTATTAGTTACCTTTCTGTTGCTACGACAAAATGCCTTGACAAAAAGCAAGTTAAGGAAGAATGAAAGGGTTTATTTTGGCTTCTGATTCCAGAGGGATCACATTCATTATGGCCCCAAAGATATGGCAACAGGTGAGGAAAGTGTGGCCACAGAAACAGGAAAATGGCTGGTCACATTTTCACCTACACATTGGAGGCAGGGGTGAGGAGGGGAAAACAGAAAGTAGGGGTGAGGCTATAAACCTTTAAAGCCCGATTGCACTGATGAACCTCCGCCAGCAAAGCGGTCCTTCCTTAAAGTTCCATAACCTTTAAGGCTCCACCAAACTGCAGACCAAGTGTTCAAACACAGGAGCCTGTGTGGGATATTCTCCTTCGAATGACGGGGTATTTGTGCTTCAGCTGCATCTTCTGTAGGTAAGCAGTTTTCGTCATCACAGACCCTGGAGAACAAGCCGGGTGGTCCCAGAATAGGAATCATGTAACAGTGGCTGTTTAGAGCACGTTCTGTTCACCCACTACACACACTTCCCAAGTCTCTGTAACAGTGGGGCTGAGGACGGTTAATTTGCAGCAGAGATTGAGCATAGCTGTCCTGTTGTCCACCCAAAACACCGCAACCGCAGAGAGGCAGAGCTCGGCTTTACACTCAGAATTGTCTCATCCCGAAGAAGCAATGTTCGCCCTGCTATGCTGACTCTTTTAGACCCCTTCTCTTTAAGCCAGGAGAAGGCAAACATTGGGTGGGAGCTACAGAAGGCAGTGGTAGATCATATGAGTTAAAAACACTTCTTAAAAAAAAAAAGGTAAGATTTTCATGTATCTGTTCCCAAGGCCAGAGTTCAGATTTATGGCTGTGGAATATTCATGAGTTGCTTTAGCGTGGACTGTCACGGCTCTGTGAAGGAAGGTTTCCTACAATTGAAATTAACCCAAGGTGAGCGTTCTTTCTGAGCTGAGGTTCACACACGGCAGATGTGATCAGGGCAGCATGCAAGCCGCTTGGAAGACAGTAAATTGATAAATCTATCTATCTATCTATTTGTCTGTCTGTCTGTCTGTCTGTCTATCTTCATCATCATCACTGATTATCTACCTACTCACCCACATAACCATCTGTCTAATCCACATACCTACCCATGTATCCATTCATCCATCCATCAGCAACTAAACCAAAACAAATAGACTCCTTGTGCTGTAGTTTGGATCCTGAATGTCCTTCAAAGATCACGTGTTGGAGACTGAGTTCTTAGCCTGTAGTATTACTGAAAAGGGGCAGGAATTTAGGTTGTGATACCCAGTAGGAAAAGCTAAGCCATCGGGGGTGTGCCTTTGAGGGGGATGTTGGGATCCTGTCTGTTGTCTCTTGCTCTTTCCTAGCTTTCCCACTGTGACGTGAACAGGTCTCTCTATCACGCGCCCCTGTCACCGTGATGTGCCTTGCTGCCACAGGTCCACGGAGCCAGTGCCCGGCAACTGTGGGCGAGACCTCTCACTGTGAGTAGGAGTGAACCTTCCCTCAGAATCTGTCACTTCAGGTGCTTTGTCAGAGCAATGAAGAGCTGACTGATAACCTTGAAAGTGACATTGGAGGAAGCTGGGAAGAGATAGGCTTGTATGAAAATATTCCACAGAGTAAAGCCATCCTGGATTATTAAAACAAGCGTTGCAGGGAGTGGGGTTTTGCAGGGGCCTAAATGAGGGAGGCCTTTATAGGACATGGGGTGGCCACTTTGTCTGTTGTGGTTGTCACCAGGGATGAAGGTGGGACAAGCCAGGATCCAATTAGTCTCAGTCTTGAGACCTGAGCTGAAAAATTGGATTATGGTCTACCCACCACTGAGATATAGTTTGGGTCTCTTTAGCTCAATGGAAATGGGATGTCACTTTTAATCTTGAATCCCAGTGCGATTTCCTCACAGGACTGAAAGAAAATGAAACCAATGGGGATTCATTTGAGGAAGGATGCTTGGCCTTCATCGCCTAGTTTCACTAAAGGAGGGGTGGTGTGTCCAATCCTGAAAACTCAGCCACCGGATCAGCAATCCAGCAGCAGCTTCCCTTGGCTTTTATGACCTTGGAGGCTATAAAACTGACAGTAGGGGACCCAGACACCGAGGGGCACTGGATGTGGGGTGCAGACGTATGTGACTTAATTAGGCAGCCTTTATGGGCAAAGCAGGGAGAAGTCATTAGGGCCGGAGCTTCACAAAGGGAACTTCCTGTTCTGGTTGCCCGTTAAAGAGGCGCTTTTCAACTAGGCTGCACTTCTTTGATCCCCAAGGCCCCCGATGTTTTCCTCACATCCTGTCATGATATTTAATGATGGCTCACACGCGAAGTGAGAGCCCGGCCTGACTTAGCATTGTTTGGGGAAGGCATCGTCACATGACAAGGTTTTGATGTGGCATCTCACACGGCAAGGTTAGCGAGGCAGCTCTTTGGGTGCCAGCAAGAGGCCTGATGTCACTTGGCAGTGAAACGGGCTGAAAAGAATGACGGAGAGACTCAGTCAGTGCCAAGCGCTTTGGCACAAACTTTGTTTACTATGGGATCCACAGTGTCAGCTGGTACACTGCTCGCGGGGAGGAAGAAAGAATTCGGTCTTGAATGGTCTTTTGAAAGACTGGAGAACGTTTCATAGGAGTAGATCTACCAACCCATGTTCACCCTTGATCACACTCATGAACAGGTTCTAAAAGGAAGATTTAGTTCTTAGGGAATACTGGCTCATAGCAGATCCAGGAATCCCACAAAATTCTCAATTGACTGTATTCTCCTATCTGCTTAAAGACCTCTCTCTATCCACGAGGAGGCGCTCTGCTCTTCTTCTGGCCAGCATAGCCTCTGTGGCCGCTGTGATGGTTACAGGCTCTCTTGCTTCTTTGAGTCAGAGTTTGGGTCTTGGTGGTGACAGAACAGGCTGCCCTTTGCCAGAGTTCTTCAGAAACTCAGGGGTGCTTGCTGGGTGTCCCCTAAACCTCGCTTGCAGGTTTGCCACCACATTTCTGCTACTGTCCTTGCCCTGGTCTGCTTTCTGTACCCTTGCTTCTGTGTTCCTTTTTAGAGTGTGTGGATGGGAGAGCATTTGCGGGTCTCTGAGGACTGGTTAACTGCCTTGTCCATTTGGGTAGATGCTAATCCTGGGTTTCTGAACTGGGTCAGTAATCTCTGCATATGAAAGTGGTTTCCTAGGAAATTTTAGAGTGAATCTCCAAGTTCATATTCCAACTGTTGGTGTGTAGATATTGCTTTCCCCTCTGGCAATTTGGATTTAAGCATTTCAAGGGGAGAATTGCTTGCATTGCTCTCCTTGGAGATTTCATCCAGAGAACCATCTGCTTGCTCCCCGTGGGGATGCTTCTCCATCCACACACTTAGTTCCTTCTGTCACTACCACTGTCACTGCAGTCTTGGATTATGGCAGGAGCTCCTGAATGACCTCATAGTGCTTTTTCCTACCCCTTTCTTGTCTGTTCTCTGCATAGCCCCCATAGTAGCTATTTTTTTTATTTAACTGTTTTTCATTTATTTTATATGCTGACCACAGTTTTCCCTCCTTCTTCTCATCTCCACCCCACCCTCACCCCCTATTTACCTCCCTCCCCATCCACTCCTCTGTCCCCATCCAGAAAGGGGCAGGGCTCCCATGGGCTTGAACAAAGCAAGGCACATCAAGTTGAGGCAGGACAACAGTTAGGAGCCTGCATGGGGCTTAGACAAGATCAGGACCTGTCCCTGTCACAAGGCTGACTATTGGGACCCTGGTCCCCATGTTGGGTTACCTAGCCCAGCCTTGATGCAGGGAGAGGAGCTCAGTCCTGCTTCACAGTATCTATTTAATCTTTGCTCTAAGTAGAGATTGGGAAAACAAAACAAAAAACCAGTTCATCATCTTCTTACTGCATATTTGGAAGATCTGACCCTGGCTTCCGTTTCCATGGATATTTTGTGTTATTTTTTTCTGAAGCCATGCTGTATCCATACTAGCTACCTTTCAGGTACTTTGGACACACTGGCTCTTTCTCCTCTGCTAAGCTTTTACATAGGTTTTTGTTTTGTTTTGCCTAAAATGCCCCTTCCTCACACACCTACTAGCTCTTTGCTTGGCTGACTCCTTTTTATCCTCGGACCCTACATATTTATTTAATTTTAATTAACTACTAATTGATTAATTTAATGTGTGTGGATGTGGATGTTTAGCCTGCATGTATGTCTGATCACCACAGAGTCCAGAAGAGAATATCGATCCCCTGGGACTGGATTTATATTTGTGAGCTGCCATATGGATGCCGGGAATTAAACCCAGATCATCTGGAAGAGCAGCCAGTGCTCTTAGCCACTGCGCCATCTCTGGGGCCACTAGCCCTTCCGTAGTCAGTGGCTCATGTCAGTGTCTCCTTGCTGTGACAAGATGCCTGACAGAAACAGCTCTAAAAGGACGCATTTATTTTGGTTTATGGTGTGAGGATATATAGTTAATTGGGCAGCAGACTGGACATGGTGCATCTGCAGTTTGGCACCCGAACGAACTGAACATGGGTGCTCAGCTGGTGAATGTGGGATCGTCACCTATGGGAGTGTGCCCCTTCCATTCAGGGCAGTCCTCAGTCAGACTCTCTGGAAACATCCTCACAGGTACTTTCAAGTTGTTCCACACTAACGCCCTCGGCGTTCCTAATCTAACCAAACTGCGTTCCTAATCTAACCAAACTGATGATAGAAATTAACCATCAGCCACAGAGGGGAGTCCCCATACCCCCAAACCTCTATGGCCATTGTCAAATCTTGCACTGCCTTATAGACTTGAGTACAACTTGTAACTGCGTATTTGTTTGTAACCATTGCATATCGGTTACTTTATATCCCCCTGTGTTTTCCCTTTCTCTGTATGGTAGCTCCAATCAGGCCATATTGTCCTCCACTCCAGTTCCCAGGAGATGTCTTGAGTGGTGAGGAACCAACCCTTGCTCATCAGATGTATGAACAATTGGGTTGGGGATGGGACCCAGTTAGTAGACTTCTAGCCCTGCATGCACAACGTCCTGGGTTTTTCTCCCAGCTCCGTGTCAACTGGCTGTGGTGCTGCACATCTGTAACCCCAGCACTGTGGAGATGAAGTAGGATCAGAAGTTCAGGGCCATCCTGGGGTTATACAATATAGTCCAGGCTAGCCCAGAGTAAATGAGACTCTTTCTTCAAAAAGGGGGAAAAAAACAAAACAAAAAGCTTAAATGAATAGGCAAATGGATGCAGGATTTCAGTAACTTCTTTGTTTCTAGCTGTCTGTCAACTTGAACACAGGATTCATTCCTGAGTTGTATGCATCATATCTTAGGACACATTTGAAAGATAAAACAATCTTGCTAAATAAGCATCCCTTTTGCTTTCTTTGTTCTGAAGATCCCAACAAGATGGAATTTTTATAGAGTTTAACCAGAGAAAATGCAGACTCCAACTGTCCTGCCAAATTACAGCTCTTCTTTTTATGTTTGTATTGCTTTTATTTTTGACAGATGGGAAAATATTAATTTTTGTTTACATTTAACTTTGTGCATGTGTGTGTGTGTGTGTGTGTGTGTGTGTGAGAGAGAGAGAGAGAGAGAGAGAGAGAGAGAGAGAGAGAGAGAGAGAAAGGATAATTTGTGGGAGTTGGTTCTCTCTTTCTGTCATGTAAGTCCAAAGGATTAGACTTAGGTAGCAAGTACCTTTACTGGCTACCATCTTGCTAATTCTGACTGATTTTTTTTTTGAACTTCAAAGACCATTTTATTAGAATTTAAGAGAAAAACCACAGGGGACGGGACTGGAGAGATGGCTCAGCAGGTAAGATAGCTTGCTGTGAACATGCTAGTATTAATTTGGAGAAGCTAGGTGTGGCCTTGAACACCTGTAACCCGGGGGATTTGGGGAGTGGAGACAGGAGTGTTGTTGTACAAAAGAGTTTCACATTAGCCCAGGATGGAGTATAACAAAGGTTTATTTTCTGGGATAAACTCACAGAAAGAGTAGCGATCCTCAGTCCTCTGTGTGCACTGGGAACTGGAACTGAGTCCAGCAGCCACTTTGGGTGACTGTCCAGACAACAAGATGTCTCTGTCAATTCTAGAACTTTGAAAGTTGCTTACAATGCACTTCCTGTTTACTTAGGTAATATTATATCCTTCTGGGGTCTTTGAAGAGTTGAAGACAGATAGTTATAGATAAAAGATAAAATAGATATGAAACTTTAGACTCACAAAGATAAAATAGATGATAGTATATTTCCTTTCATTTTGCCAGATACAAGTAGGTTAAATATTGTAACTGTAATTCTTGCTTGAACCTGTTTTGTTATATATAATTTTACATGTTAAAGTTAAAACATTCCTTTTTAATTAGACAGAAAAGGGGAGATGATGTGGGATGTACTTCTGTATATGTGTTGCTTTTATTGGTTGATGAATTAAACTGTTTGGGCCAATAGCTTATCACTGTAAAGCCAGGCAGAAAATCAGAGTAGAGATAGAGAGAGTAGGCAGAATCAAGGAGAGGCCATGTAACTGCTGAAGGAAAACAACATGCCAGGATCTTAGGAACCTTACTGGCAGGCCATAACCTTGTGGCGATACATAGATCTATAAAATTGGGTTAATTTAAGATGTATGAGCTAGCTAGGGATGCCCTAGAGTCATCATCCAAAGAGTGTTGTAATTAATATAGTTTCTGTGTGGTTATTCAGGTCAGAGCATCTGGGAAGCTAACCTGCAGTCTCTGTCTACATAGGACGGGCAGTGGGACTTGCTGGTTACCAGTCTAGCTTCAGGTTCAGTGACAGACTGAGCTTTTAGTTCTCATCGTCCACATGGAAGATCACCACAGAATAAAACAGAGTGAGAGAGCCAAACACCCGTCCTCCTCCTCTGGGCTTTCTATGGGTATGTGTAGGCACACACACACACACCTTTGTACAAGCCTGTGCATGTGCATGTATGTGCACATATGCGTGCCTGCCTACCAACACACACATGTATGAACTCACACATGCACACACAATTCACATGCACCACAGATGGGACAAGTTGTAAGCCTAGGGTGTTCCTGGGAGGAGGCAGATGGGGAAATGAGAGAGAGTCATGCCTCTGAGTTAGCGTCAGCAATGGGGGAGCCTTCAGAGAGAACAGTGAGATAGCCCATAAGGTCAGGGCTTAGAATGCAAGTAGGTACCTGAACAGTTCTTTCTTGAGTATTTCAGTGCCTCGATTCAGGTGAAAAGGAGCCTCTATTCAGGTGAAAAGGAGCCATATCACTACTACCCTGCAGGCACATAATCTCAGATTTTAAAAAAATTATTTGAACCCTGAGCACCATTCCCTTTAACCCCCTCAAAAGGATTCAGAAATATCATTTAAATATAAACTAATTTCCCCCAATAATTCTTCCCAAACCACAGGATGGGCAGAGCGGACTCTAATGAAGCCATTCTTTCAGGTATATCTCTGAACTGGAGAAATTTTTATGTTTTTTTTAATCGAGTTGAAAAAAATTATTTCATTACTTAAAAAATTTCATGTGTATATGTATACACACATAATATTCTTTATGCTCTCTTAGCTTCTCCCAACATTATAGGTGTTCTAAGTGCCATAAATTGGGTGGTTTAAACCAACAGGACATCATTTACTTGGTCCTGCAGGCTAGAGGTCTGAAATCAAGATCTGTCCTATGGGTGGGCAGCTCCCATCTAGAGGTGCTAGTGGGATTCTGTCCAGAGCTCCCAGGTTTCTGGGGGCAGCTGTAGTCTCTGGTACACTCATAGAGTTGCTCCCGTCTCTGCCTCTGCCATCATCTCTCTGTGTCGCTGTTTCCTTGTTGCTTGTCAGTGTCTTTATTTCATGGGTATGCTTGTTCCATACATTCTTAAGAATAAAATCCTAACCACAATTATCATTTGGTCTTTTCATTCTGTAGTATTGATTGGGTGGGAAATATAGGGACTGGTTAAGCACGTGTTGCTTTTCATGGAACTCAGGTTTTGTTCTCAGTGTCCACATGAAAGCTCACCACCATCTGTTATTCCAGTTCTAAGAGATCTGAACTTTCTTCTGGCCTCTGTGGATACCAGGCATGCCTATGGTGTATGTACATATAGGCAGGCAAAGTACTCAACCATAGTTTTAAAAATTACACTAAAGAAAGAACTAAAGGAATGGTTTGGTTGGTGAAATGCTTGCTGCACAAGCTTGGGAACCTGAGTTTATAGCCCCATAATCTATGTAAATAAGTCACCAGTGAGAGTATGCTCCCGAAATCCCAGAGCTCAGGAGGCAGAGGCGTGTGTGTGTGTGTGTGTGTGTGTGTGTGTGTGTGTGTGTATCCCAGGGTCAGCTAGTTTAGCTGAGTTAGTGAGTTTGAAGTTCAGAGAGACTCTCTCTCTCTCTCTCTCTCTCTCTCTCTCTCTCTCTCTCACACACACACACACACACACACACACATACACACACAAAGTGGAGAATGACTGAAGACCACATTTAACATAGACTAATGGCTTTCATAGGCACATATATACAAATGCACATGCATACATGAACATGAACACACATACACAAAACTCTGGTTTCTAGCAATGGTTATATGTAGTACATGTTCTATTTCATAATCTGGGAATTGATTCTTTAGGCCACTGTGGTGGTTTGAATGGGAACTGTTTCTTGTCAGTTCGTGTGTCTGAACACTCTGTCCCCAGTTAGCAGTGCTATTTGCGAGGATTATAGATCCCTTAGGAGATGGAATTATGTCACTGGGGTGACTTTGAGGAGTCATAGTTTTATTCCACTGTCTCCTTTCTCCTTCTGCATCCTGTGAATGGATGAAGATGTGACCAGATAGCTTCTTTCTCCTGCCACCATGCCGTGCCTTTCCCACTGGAGTGGACTCTATCCCTCTGGAACAGTGAGACAAAATAAGCTCTCTTCCTAAGCTGCTTTAGGCTATGACATCTTTATCACAGTGACAGAAAATGCCACAGCCACGTCACTTAATCCAATCTGAATAATGGCTAAAGTGGTTTGTGATGGCGACATTTTTTAAATTTTCTATTGGAAAATAAGATACTCTTTGTTTAGATCCAAAAACCATTTACAAAATTGGGTTATTTGGTTTCCCAAATCTTTCTGTTTCTAGAGATCTTGAAATATTCTGGATGTAATCCTCTGTTAGATGTATAGTTGGCAAAGATTCCCCCTCTGTGGGTTTCTTTACTCAATTATTTCATTAGCTGTGCAGAAGCTTTTAACTTGATGAGGTCCACACTGTCAATCATTGGCCTTAATGACCAGGCAAGTAGAGTCCTATCCAGAAAGTCCTTCCCTACACCTATTTCTTGCAGGGGGCTGTCTACATTTTCTCCTTGACATTCCAGATTGAAGCCTTTGATTTAGCCGAAGTTAGTTTTCCATGCAAAGCAATAGATAGGGGCCTGATTTCATTCTTCTGCTCATGGACATCCCATTGCCTCACCACCATTTTCAGAGATGCTGTCTCTTCTCCAGTTTGGGTTTTCAGATCCATGTCAGGTATGGGAAGGGTTAGTTAGGCTCACACACAGTTGTTCCGTTGACCTACATGTTTGTTTTCATCCAGCGCCATACTGCCTTTACCGCTCTCAATCTAGAATATGTCTTGAAATCTGGAATTGTTCTGTTCAAGGTTGCTTTGGCTTTCCTGGGTCTTTTGTGATTTCATAAGGATTTTAAGAGGTTTTTTTTTATCTATTTTGTGAAGAATGTGGGAATTTTGATTAAGATTGCATTGAGCATCACTTTTGTTGTGGTTGGGTTGTATCTTTCTGGTACAGTTATATTTGTTGGTGCTCAATAGTAACTCCTCAAACTTTTACTAATTAAAATTATACCTTTCTCAATTATACCTTGTCTCTGGCAGGAAAGGTTAGGACCATTTGATGTTCTTCTAGTACACACAGTCTCTCTGGTAGCAACCAAGGCTGGCATGGTCATTTGGTCACAGAGCAGTGGTCCTTGACAGTGTTCGATGCCAAACACCCCAGGACATACGCAGTAATGAGTCTGCCCATATTTTCTACCGAATTTAAATCATCTTGCAGCAAAATGAAGCCAACTGAGTCACAACCATTTCTTTGTGCTCATTCTTTTGGTGTGGCGGGGGATAGCGCGAGGGACTTGATATTCATGAGAGCATTTTACAAGCACGTGAATAATGAACTCCATCTTTTAAGATGTAATGCATTTTGCAGGTTTTCTTAATCTGTCCTTGCTTTCCTTCTTCCTTATAAAAAATTTAGTGATGATTAAATTCAAATGAAAACGGGAAGTCATAATAAAAACTCACAAGCACCATGGTAATTTGTAATTGCCACAAATATTAATAGGACACCCTTCCTGGGCACTCAGTACTCCCGTAGCCTGCAAAGGACAGACTATGAGTGCCTGTAAATTCCTTTCCCATTCAAGAGAATATTTGGAAAATACATGACTGGGGAACTATAAACAATCCGTTCTTAAACTGTGAAGTTAAACCTCATCATGACCTGGCCAGCTTGGCAGTCCTTTAACAATGAACTTGCACCAATCTCTTGCCTACTGCCCTTCATAATTGCAAGATGGCTGTTGTAGCTCTCTGCATGAGACTCCAAGCGTGAGGATGTTCAGTTGGGAAAGAGAGTCCTTCTTCTTTGTGTCTTCTCCTCATCCGAAAGCAAGAAGCCTTTCTGAAGAGTATCCAGAAAGTCTCTACTCTCATTTAATTGGTCACATTTATATACTAGACCAATCCTTGATAAGGCGATGAAACTACAGTCACACTTAGTGATGGATCATGTTCTCTGAAATTCATCCTTAGGTGATTCCATCGCGATCCAAACATCTGAGTGTACTTACATGAACTGAGGTAATGAAGATGTCACCAAGTGACACATCATAGTATATATGGCCCATCATAGACGGAAGCATCTGTGCCACTTCCCATAGTTAACCATGTAGTCTTGTAGGACTTAGGCTGCTCAAACAAAGTTGGCACCTTGTTCCAAAGAAACTAACAAAAGACTAGAGAAGATTAGATTTAGGGAATATTCCATGATAATTTTGGTTACAAATTCCAGGTAAACATGACCTAGAAATAATGAGGATGTCGCCATCTTACATAACAATACAATTATAGTGGGTGGTCCCAGAGTTGATGGATTCAGCTGCCCAAGGAAGTCAAGATCCTATTGTCTCCTTCATGGTCTTCTTGTCATTATCTATGATTGGCTTTACCTGTAGCTTCCATAATTCAAAGTGTTGTAACACATGATGCAGGAATGCGGCAAGGTGCTTGACTCCTGATCCTTTTCTGAATGCTGGAGACTTTCCTAAGGTCCACACCAGTCTTTTCCTTAGCCATGCTATAGGATGTGATTTCACCTAGTCATGCTGCTGGCAAGTGGATGAAATAAATATGGCACTATACACAACCTGCCCTCAGCATTGATCCTTGGCTGAAGGCACACAGATGAAGAGGGGAGAGTTACTGCAAACATCTGGAGAGTGATAGGCAGCTGTTGAGAAGGAAAGAGAGTGCTGGGAATGATGTAGAGACTCACACATCAGAGTATTTCTCTACCAGCAAGTGTGAAACCATGAATCTAATATAAAGGTTGTTCGCGACTGATTGGAAAAATGTTAAGGACCACAGGTCTCAGTGAGGAAGAGGTCATCTATCTCTAATGCACGGGAGTAACAAGCAGTAATAACACTTAAAGTTTTTCTTCACCTTTGTTCTAAAACCACAGAACAATGAGAATTGTTGCAGAATGTTAATTTAAGATGTGTTATGTTTGTTTAGGCTGTGGAACACTTGTTTAATGATGTAAAGATGTGTTGCATTCTTTTATCTTGCATTTGTTTAACTCTGTGAAGCTGTGTTACCTTCCCTGCCTAAAATACCTGATTGGTCTAATAAAGAGAGCTGAATGACCAAATAGTGAGGCAGGAGTAAGGATAGGCAGGGCTGGCATGCAGAGAGAATAAATAGAAGGAAAGAGAGAGAGAGAGAGAGAGAGAGAGAGAGAGAGAGAGAGAGAGATCAGGAGTGAGGAAAGAAGGGGCCAGCCACTCAGTGATACAGTCAGTCAAAGAGTAAGAGTGAAAATAAGGTTACAGAAGAGAAGGAAAAAGCCCAGAGACAAAAGATAGGATGTTTTAAGTTAAGGAAAGTCGGTTATAAATAAACCAAGCTAAGACCAGGCATTTAAAAATAATATTAAGACTCTATGTGATTTATTTGGGGGCTAGGTGGCGGGCCCCCAAAAGAGTGAAGAGAGAATACCTTAGAAAACATAAGCGTTAGCAAGAGTTCACCCGGAAGACCTCTGGCTTGAAGGGCCAGGGAAGGGCACAGCCCTTTTTCTCCAGCCCAGTTTCCTGAATTTCAGGGTGGAAGAGCAATTCATCCTCATTCACAATGCTGCTGGCACAGGAGCCTTTCCTTCCCCATTCCCACTGAATTGTCTAGAAATATCTCTCGAAGTTGTGCAAGCCTCTCAGGCATTTCTGTGTGAGGTGTAATGTACAACATTAGGGTTTATATTCACATTTAAGATGATTTAAGATGGGAATAAAAACACCACTGATTGCCAGTGGCTGCATTTACCAAGTGATCGCAGTAATACATGGTGAATTTGATGCTATTCAATAAATCCTGACATCGTGGAAAGCTGCAGATATGTCTGTCTATGTTTCTGATATGGAAAATGGAATTGTTGTTTATTGTGGCTTTTTATCAGTACATGAAATAGTTATATATTTTTCTGCAACTGAGAAATTGAAAGGCAACCAATTGACTCTGCTTCTTCAAGCCCCCTGAAGATAGGCTAACTAAGCCAGTTGGCACAAACTGACAAGAAACAGACTGATAGGTCAAAACGTATGCAATATTATTATGTGCATGTGGCACCCCAGGAAAGAGAGTCCACTATCCAAATGAGACTTAGAAACATAGAGACACTTCTTCATAGGGAACAGGGAAGTTGGGGATGCAGGCAACTCTAGTAAATGGTTTTTAGGGTAGATGAAGGCACGTAAATAACAGAAATAGGGGGTGAAGAGAGAGCTCGGTCAGCAGAGCTCTTGCATCCAAGTATGCAGACATGAAGTTGGATCCCCAATATTCACGTCAAAAGCCAAGAGTCCCAACGCTGAGGGAGACAGAGACAATCATGCTGGGGCATGCTGGTCAGCCAGGCTAGCTGAATTGGCAAGCTCTTCTCAGCCTCTTTGCAACCAGAAGCTCTTGGTTGCAATTCCTTGTCTCTGAAATAGGGACAAGTATCCCCGGCTTGCTAAAAGCACTGTGTACCACGGTCTCCCTAAGCAAGCATCTCCTTTTACTCTCCTCTGCGGCTTTGCCTCCTCTTGTTTGTGTTTTCCAATCTGTTTACTTGTTTGGTCAGTTGTTTACTTATTTATTTCGTGGCAGTGTAAGCTGGACCTTGTCACCTGTCACCTGATAGCCTAGTTCAAAAACAACTCCTCCCTGGGCTCTTCATTAATATTCATCCAGCACAATGCAAATAGCTCTGGAGGTCTCTCCTCCCTGGGACACTTTAATGTGGCAGTTATGAAAGCAGCTCAGACCAAGCTCGATTAGCATAATAATGAAGCTTCGGCAGCGGTGTTATCATCCTCAAAGGAAATCGCTGGAGTGGTCACAGAGCCTTTAACAAGTACGGCTTTCAGAGAAAGGACAGATGGGAAATGATGGACAACAAATGTGGCCTATGGGAGGAGGGAGTCCTGGGGCCGGGGGTGGGGGCTAGTGGAGCTAGCTGTGGGGCTTGCTTGGGTCTTGTTCCTTATGTCATGGGTGAATACAGAATTTCCATAGCCCTTTAGAATTGCATTAGGATCTGTGTTTCCAGAAAAGTCTAATGCCAGTGTCCTTTCTGGCTGCAGGAGAAAAAGTAAGCTGCCTGTAATAACACTAGGTTGTGTTTAATAGCCCTCCAAATAGGCTGGATGGGCACCATCCAGATGTGTCCATCCATGCGCCCACTCGTCCACTTCTGTCTTCCTCCAGAAGTGGGTTAAGGTAGTTTTCAGAACATAGTTTCAAAGTTTCAAAGCTAGGGCGAGGCGGGGTTAAGGCCTGAACTTGGATCTGCTGTCACTCTCCTTTGACTCTGTGACCCTTACAGTCAATTCAAAAATCCAGCGCCTTGTCAAGAGCCGGCTCAGCTGGATTCATGTGGCGAATCTGCACCGCGGCTCTCCACTCATGTTTGCCTACTCCGTACCTGGGGGGTCCTCACCCCCATGATGGAGTGCACCTCCACAGGGCCACTTAATTGGCCATTTATCCAATTTATGCCAGTGTAACAACTTCAGTTGTCACTTATAAGTTATTGGCTATTTTCCTGGGCTTTGGAAAGCCGGACAGCAGCTGTTCTCTTGCCGCGCAGACACGTGAAACAGCAAAGGGCCGCAGCACTCTGCGTTCTCCAGCTACGGGGAGCAAGCACTCGACACAAGGAACAATCTAGATCATTCAGGAAACGATCATTAGGCCCCTCCCTCTCTTTTATTGGTACAGGAACTTAGATCCGGAAGAAAGATAATCTCTACAACAAGTAAGGAGGAGCAGCTGGGATGCCATGCCAAGCCATCTGCATTTCACATTAAGGGAAAGAGGTCCGTGTTCAGGGACCCACCCTAGAGGCCTGTGTGGCGTGAAAGATGAAGCCTCCACACTTCCCCAGCTCTAGAGGATAATTGGAAAGCTGGTGGGTGAAGAGAGAGAGAGAGAGAGAGAGAGAGAGAGAGAGAGAGAGAGAGAGAGAGAGAGAGAGAGGAGAGAGGAGAGAAAAAGAGAGAGAGGCATTCAACTAATGCCCCCCCCCCCCCCGAGCTGGAAAGAATCCAGGAGTTTTGTTTTAATGTGTCCACAGTGCTCTGATATGACTTCCTCTACAGCTTCCCCCTTTAAGAAACACCCACCTCTGTCCACAGCCTCAGTGTGGCTGGCATTGTAGGAACCTTTTAAGAAAAGGCTCATTCATCTTGGTGCAGGGCAGAAAGCAGTATGACTACAGAAGAGGACATGTGACTGTCTGTGAGTCATGAATAAGGGGTACCAGCCCCAAGTCCTTTAGTACATGGGATTTCCTCTCGGATGTAAAAGCAATGGGACCCCAGAAGTTCCCTAGGGAGAACATATTTATTTTCTTGAATTTGGATGATTCCTCCTTCAGACTTACCTCCATCTTTCTGCAGAGACCCTAGTCCAAGGTAAATTGCCAGACACATCCCATTACATCCCATTCATTTGATTCTTTACTAAATGAGAACTTGTATTATTTCATTTTAACTTCACAGCCATTTTGGAAGGAAGCTGAAAAGTCAAGTCACTCTGGGACCAATTGACTCTAAGTCTATGGTTATTGACTTAGTTTGCTCTCACAAAATAGTGTACTTAGTGCTATAGCTCTGGCCTAAAATGCTTCTCCAAAGACTCATGAGTTGAAGGCTTGGTCTTCAGCCTTTAAGAGGTGGATGATGTTAGATCTTTGGGAACGTGTCCTTGAAAGGTTATTGAGCTAAGAGCCACTCTTAGCTCACCCTGCCTATCTCAGTCTTTCTGTTTGTGTGTCTCTTCCTCTCCCTTATCTCTTTCTCTATGAGCAGCTTCCTATGTTCCAGGCCTCCTTAGCTTTATTCCCCAGGGAAAGGTGAGTGTGCTATCTGCCCATTCTGCAAGTCAAAGCAGGAACTCAGTTTATTACTGTGAGTGTCAGCTTATATAGGTTAAGTGACATTGTGTGATGTGGGGGTACCTCCAGGCAATGAGAGACAGTCAAGCTCTCCCTCTGGCTGGAGGGGCGTCTACCTAGATTTTGCTGTCTCAACCTCACTCGGTAGCTTAGAGGCTATCCTTCAAACTCGAGCCACACTTTTCTCTGTCCTACAGGCCTTGAGGTGCAGGCCCTGAGATAATTTGGGTCCAATACCTATTGTATATGCTTTTATCCTGATAGACTGTGTCACCATACTGCCAAGCAACCACGGAATGAAACAATGATTCAAAGCAGACCTCTCTTCCCTTTAAGATCATTATTTCTAGCACACCGTCACAGTAGCAGAAATCCTAACCCAATGTCTAGACAGAGAGGACAATTTTGGTATCATGGGGCTCTTGGAGAGGAGAAAAGGGCCAAAGATGGGAGTGACAGAGCAATCTCTCATTCCATATCTTTGAAAAAATTTTCCATTTTCTCTTCAAGTTGTTTGATATGTTTTAAGTACAAGCTGAGGAGGATTAACACACACAGCCCCACTGGAGCTGTGGCCACATATGGCCCAGATTCCATTTCATAGTTGAAGAGGTAACCCTGGAACCAAAAGTCAGTTTCACAACACCTTCTCAGATACCACGTCCTAGTCACTGTTCTGCTGCTGTGGAAAGACACCGTGACCAAGGCAACTCTTATAAAAGAAAGCATTTACTTAGGGGCTGGCTTACAGTTTCGGTGGGTTAGTCTATGATCATCACGTCAGGGAGTCGACAGGCTTGGTGCTGGAGCAGTGTCTGAGAACTTTATAGCTTGACATGCAGGCAGTAGGCGGAGAAGCAGAGACAGGACCTGGTGTGGGCTCTTGACATCTCAAAGCCCACTCCTCCTCCAGCAAAGCCATACCTCCTAATATTTCTGATCCATCTCACTCAATGCCACTCCCTGGTGACTAAGCATTCAAATGCATGTTGGAGAAGAGAGGCTGCTTGTTGGTTCCTGGCCACCCGGCTAGCTTAGACCCAAAATAATCACACAGAGACTGTATTAATTAAATCACTGCTTGACCCATTAGCTCTAGCTTCTTACTGGCTAACTCTTATATTAATTTAACCCATTTCTATTAATCTGTGTATCGCCATGTGACTGTGGCTTACTGGGTAAAATTCCCAGCGTCTGTTTCCGGCAGCTCCATGGCTTCTCTCTGACTCTGCCCTTCTTTCTCCCAACATTCAGCTTAGTCTTCCCAGCCTAGCTAATTTCTGTCCTATCAACAGGTCCAAAGCAGCTTCTTTTCTAACTCTAACCCTAACCAATAAAAGCAATGCATAGACAGAAGGACCTCCCACACCATTTCCCCTTTTCTGTTTGAATAAAAAAAGGAAGGTTTTAACTTTAACATAGTAAAGTTATATATAACAAAGGAGTTATCAAGTAAGAATTACAGTTATAATATTTATATCTACTTTATCTTTTATCATAACTAAGGAAAACGATATAATAATTATCTATTCTTCAACTCCATCAAAGACTCCAAAAAGATATAATATTACCTAAGTAATCAGGAAGTGCATTGTAGGCAACTTCCAAAACTCAGTAATTGACAGAAACATCTCACTGCCTGGACAGTCACCCCAAAATTCTTCTGTACCATTGGGGCATTCATTTTCAGCCCACAGGTCCATTGCACCCAGCAGTCTTTTCCATGAAGCAGGAAATTTCAAAGACAGTTCCGCCTAAATATTGGCAGTTTGTCAGTCACATTTTTCTGTGTCCTACAGAATGAATGTCTAGCAGACTCTTTCATGAAGCAGGAACCCTGAAGGACAGTCTCACCTTCAGGCAAGTTCAGCAGTCATTTCTCTGTGGGTCTTGCTTGTTCAGTTTATATAACAGTTCAGGCAAGAGCAGTTTCTTGCCCAAATGGCTAACAAACTCCATAAGGAGCCTCTTCAGTGCCTATCTTCCTCTTGAAGTAGCTTGGTGCTGCCAGGAGCAGATGTGTCTCATGTCATAAAAAGTCCTAACTTCTTAAAATATTTTAAATGCCATATTCTGAAGGTCTCTGAAAGATTTGAAGAATCTCTATCTAATTGAAATATACCTCTGTACATCTAGAAAATCTAATTAAAATGACTACAAGCTTGACTATTATAAATGATTATCTATTAACTTTTATTTCTTAATTATACATTACATTATGTATGATATACATATACATGAGCTACACAAACACAATACCTTAATCAAGATCAGAAATACATATACATATAACAAGATAGACCTTAAATTTGTATCAATAAACCAAGATCCATACCAATGCAAATTATTATCATATCACCCTTGTATTGTCTATAAATGTTGCAAACAAGCATTTATAGACAATATTTGGGAATATGGGCATAGTTTTCTCCATACTGATTCCTGCTGATTGTTAGCTTTAGTAATTTTTGGGGGTGTTCACGGTAACCTTCAGGAAGTCTTGTTCCATCAAACCACACCCAGTCTGAAAGCAATCCACAGGTTCTCATTCTCTGTGGAAACAAGAGAAGAACCTCTTTTCCAAAGCAACATATTCTTAGACCCAAACTTAGAAGTCATGATACCTTTATAATATACAAGCTGGTTTAGCTTAGCAGCCCATACAATGAAATGTCTCTCTGTACTTAGCTCATTCACAGTCAAAAAATTCAAAGGTAACACAATAATATACATAATCCAGACTCCTGTGTAAAATCTGTCTTTACATGGCTTATTCTTTTTTTAACTCCTTTTAATCTATGACTATCTGTACTCTGCCTCTTTAAAGACTTTACCCTTTTTTAAAAAAAGAGCATTAATTTTATTTTCTGACTCTCTATACTCTTTTTTTCTTTCTTCCAAGCCTACATACATTTGTACAACACTATGACTCATCTGGATTTGTCTCTATTGCGTATTTGTTATTCTTTACTGTCCAGGAGTGCTTTTGAAAATGCTAAGTGCTTCTTAAAACTTAAGCTGCACCATTATTATGGTATGTATGATAGTACTTAGTGCTTGCCCACTCAGTCTAAAACTTAAGCTGTGCCATTACTATGATATATATGGTACTGCCTTGCCCATTCCAACATGGCAGAGCTGCTCACTGCTTCCTTTCTGAGCGCCAAGCACACTGCCCCACTTCCAGGCACACAGCTAGTCCAAGTCGCTAGTAAGCAAGCTGCAGCAGTTTGCTCACAAACCACACTCAAATGCTTTGTAGCTGGACTTCCTGCCTGAAAGAGTCAGAGTTTGCACTGGCAGCACAGCCCAAAAAGTCAGCATTTCAAAATGGCGTGGTTTTTTTCTTTTGCTACCACTGAATCAGGAAAACCTCTCTTAAAGGTGCTGTGGTGCACTGCCGGTAAACAGCAAGAAGCTGTGTTAAACTCTGTGTCTAGAATTCCTTTTCAAACTCTCTCAGGTTTTTAAGTGGATTTAGTTGGCTATGTAGGTGCCAACTTGTTAGGGGAGGGCACTTGTTGGTTCCCAGCCACCCGGCTTAGACCTGACATAATCACACAGAAACTGTATTAATTAAATTACTACTTGGCCTATTAGCTCTAGCTTCTTATCGGCTAACTTTTACATCTTAGTTTAACCCATTTCTATTAATCTGTGTATTACCATGTGGCAGTGGCTTATTGGGTAATATTCCCAGCATCTGTCTCAGGTGGAGGATCCATGGCTGCTCTCTGACTCTGCCCTTCTTTCTCCCAGCATTCAGCTTAGTCTTGCCGGCCTACCTAAGGTCTGCCCTATCAACAGACCCAAAGCAGCTTCTTTATTCATTAACCAATAAAAACAATGCATAGACAGAAAGACCTCCTCCACCACTCTAGAGACCATTCTTATTCAAACTACCACAAACCCCAAATTAGATGAGGACCTGCAGAAGCTGATCACCTTCCTATTTGGTAGGTTCTTCATATTGTCTTGCTTCTCCAGAGTGCCTTTCCTTTGCATTGTTTGGAACCACCCTTCAGGACTATTGACATGTACTGATGCTTCAGTCTTTTTCTACTTTCCATTCTTTTTTCCAGTCTGATTTCTCAAAAGCTCCCAGTCACACATCCATCAAAGGCAAAGCTCCTCCCACCCTTAAAAGGAAAGGGCAACTGAGTACAGGAACCTAGAATATGTTTTTGAGGTAGTGGGAAGAGAAAGCCCAAGAATATTAATAACGTTGCCCCATTACATTTACATAAACATTTCAGGGTGGTAATAAATAAATGTTAAAACTTAATCTAGCAATAATATTCATGATTATTGTTTTGTTGTATATTAATTAGGTAATAAATGGTAATGGTTTATGCAAATTATGGTGGTCATATTTATTTCTAACACAAAAATTGTATTTTTATAGCTGTACTTTTTCTGTCTTTTCAAGTTCAATGCTTTTAAACAATAGCAATCTCCCGTGTGTGTGTGTGTGTGTGTGTGTGTGTGCATGCACATTTGTTTGCATATATGTAGAGGCCAGAGGTTGTCAACCTTGGATAAATATTTTCTACTTTGTTTTTTGAGATATAGTATTTTCCTGACCTTCCCTCAGGTCCTCATGCTTGCAGAGGATTTCAGTCATGGGCCCCCAAACAGTTATCTTGCTATTTCTTTGTCTGCCACATGGAACTAGTTCACATCTCATGTAGGGACCCAAAACCAGCTACACAATTAGTTAACAGAGAGCTCTGTAGTCAAATTCCTTAGTAATATCGGGTCTGGCGATTCTACTATTCTTTCATCATCAAGAGCTACGGGGCTCAGTACACACATTTCTTTTATCTCCAGAATATCTCAAAATAATCAAATCTGGCTTGCCTTCTAGGTTGGCTTTACAAGCTGCCTGTGGTGGCACATGCGTTGATCCTAGCATTAAAGAAACTGAGGCAGAAGGCTTAGAAATTTGAGACTAACCTAGGCTATATGGTGAGTTTCAGACCAGACTGTAGATAGGGAACTTCAGCCTAAACAAACAAACAAACAAAAAAATAAGGCAGACAAACCCAGTCAAGACCAGGCCACAGTGGTCTGTGGGCATGATGCTTTTTGAGGGAGAGAACGACCCTTCTTTTCTTTGTTCCATCAGCCCCTATTTGATAAAATCATTCACTGGTCTAGGTAGTTGTTCTCTGAACTCAAAGGGAAGTAGCATTTTGATGTCATTCTTACATCCAAAAAAATGGGCTCAAGAGGGAGGCGTTTTAGATGCTAACTAGGTGACCCTTTTCAGTTTTTAGGGACCTGTGCATTGGCACAGTCATGCCTGGCTTGCTAGGAATGGAGAGTCCTCAGCTTTGCCAATTCTGCACAATAAATCTCTGCTGCCTGGGCAGTGTATGGGGTCTGATAAGAGACAGGGTTCAGAATGTAGGTGGAGCCTGCCAGAGAGAGGAATTCAGGAACTGATGTGGCCGTCATGCAAGTCTGGTGACGGTCCTTTCCACAGCACTCTGGGGAACTTGCAGTCCCCTTCCAGGTTAGGGGACTGTCCGTTTCACATGGCGTTGGGGCTTTGGGTCTGGAGTAGCTTTCAACGGACTGCTGAACAAAGAGAAGGCAGAAGTGTTGAAAGTCTTCCCAGAGCCCCTTTGGCTGGGATGTCCTTGTTCTCCTTTCTATCTTTAGCTCTTCTTTTGTTTCTGTAGGTGATTCAAGGCTACTTTTCTCCCCCACCCTCCTTTGTCTCCTGAGTTATCATTTCAAGTCCAAGGGCTTAGGGACACTTCTTCTCTGCCTCTGAGCCGCAGGGAGGGCGGGCAGGGATCAGGAGGCCAGGTGCTCACTGTCACTCTTCTGGACAAGGTTGGGCAGGCTTTCTCCTCCAAAGCCTTGGAGCAGAGGCTGATCAGCAGTGGTGTCAACTGTTTCCTGCCAGAACGGCCTTTGATCCTCCCTGCAGTGAGAAGTCTGTGCCTTAGGTGGGTACCAGGCTAAGGAGGCACCGGAGGGGAAACTGCCAGAGGTTGCCTTGGTCAATTAATTAACATCCTCTATAATCAAGGGATGGGGGGAGCTTTGGAACTTGATATGCAAAGTTATGCAAATACATATGTAGATTATTCTGGGTTCAGAATGGAGACTACTAGCAGCCTTGTGCTTTTCTTTAATAGGAATTCAGTGCTGATGAGCCACGAGTTGGGCAGAGAGAAATATTTTGAATTGAATGGTGACGTCCTCTTTAACTCAGCTCTACAATAGCACCTGCTACTTATAATTTGGTGACTTATAAATGTAGCATGGCAGGCTCCATTTGCTTGGATGGCTGTATCGTTCTTTTCTCCAGAAATTTCCATCTTGAGGGCTCCAACTGATGTCTCAGTCACTACAGTATATTTGGCATCCCCAGCCGCCATGTGTTTTTATTGAGGCCTTTAATGGCATCCCAAGTAACCAAGTAAATATGTTATGGGGTGAGCTTAAGTTTGAATTCTGATTCTGGGCAACATTACACAGTCTTACTGAATCTTGGTTTTTTTCCCTTCTGCAAAACGGAGACAACAGTACCAACCCTATGAGGATTCGTGCTACTGTCTGAGGAGGTCTGTATCGGAAGCACAGGATGCTGGTGGCCACACATAGCTCTGGTGATTATTACTCATAAGTGAGGCTCAGTTTGATTCCAACTTCCTTCATGAAAGTTTTCATATCCACCACAGCTTGAAGCCATCTATCCACTCTCTTGCGGTATTAGCCGGGCCATTCATCTGGAAATTAAAGCCACATTTCTTCACGACTTGTCTTTTGTTGTTGTTTTTATTAACTAACCCTGCATTGCTAGCTAATTAACTCTCCCAGTCCCTCCCATTTTTCCAATTTGACTTGAAGTCTTTGAGGATAGCAACTGCGTCTTAATGGCTTTTAGCTTCTCAAGGTGTCTGGAATTTGTCTCTGCAGCAGATACTTGACCACACTCCTCTCTAAGATTAGGACGCTCAGTGTGTCGTTAGAACTTAGAAGTGGCCATCTAGACCAAAGAATGTGCTGCTTCCCCCAGGAGCATCTGTTCTAGCATGAAGATCCCCTCTCATTTGTGTTCCCGTCCTTGTTTGCAGTCTCCCACGACCAACAAGGACCAATAAAGTCAACGTTAGCCCACAATGTCAAGCAGAAGTTAAGAGCAGCAGGCACAATGTCTTTGCAAAAACAAATGAAGATGTGGAATTTTTCCTTAATTCGATCCTGCTTGTTAAAGAGTGTGCTGTCAGGTATAGAATTTAGCGCCCATTTTTTCCCCAATCTCATCTTACGAAGCCCTCCTGAGCAGGCTCTGGTCCAGTCACCGCCACTGTCTCTGAGATCTTGGTCCCCAGATTTTAGGAATGGACATTCTCTCTGGGAGAGTCCTCCTCTCTCCTTATCTAAACCACGTGTTTTCAGTTGTAAAGATGGGGGCATTGCTTGGTGTTCTGGAAAAAAAAATCTTAGCAGATTAAGAAAGTTTATGTAAAACTGGTTAGTATTCTACCCCCCACGTGTTGACGTACATCCCCCTTACTGACGTAATGAAAAGCAGGGTTACCTTGTGGCCAAAACAATACAGACCATATGTAGGGCCATGTTTATTAGGCAGGCCTCCTATTTTCTATACAAGTTCCAACATGAGACCACCAAATACAAACAATGAGAATGGTTTTCAAGAATTTCATATTTTCCCCCAAGTTCACTGTGAGGATGAATGAGATGTGCTGGATTGTCAGTTTGATATTTTTGGTAGGAGAGCTGAATGAAAAAGTGGGCCCAGAAAATGCTTTTGAATGCATATTGAATAGTAAGTACTTGGAGCACATTAGTTATATTTGCATGTAAATCAAATGGCGTGTGCTCAGGACGGAGTATGATCACAAATTCAGCACAAACAACAATGGCTTGTTAGCAAATGCAGTGTCCTCCCTGCCCTCCCTGCCCTTGGGTTGGTTGTCCCCTGCCCTCTCACCCTGACTTGTGGCTGGCACTAGGACTTTGGCTATTGTCCACTTGGTTCATTTTTCTCTACCTTTTTCCCCCTCCTTCCTTTATTTCGTTTTCTTCTTGATTCTCCTCTTCTTTGTTGCTATTTTATTTCTGACCTTCTGTCCAGCCTACCGCCTCTGGTGTCCTTCTTTCCTCTGACTTTTTCGCCTACCAGTAAAAGCGCTCATAAGTTTTACGTGGTGTTAGTGATATACTGGCTGTTTGTTGTTTAAAAACAATCTCTGGGGGATCTGGGATGGAGCTCAGAGATAGAGCAATTTATAGCAAATCCAAAGAAAAGCAGTAAATGAAAACGGCTACAATATAAAAGGCTATCTTGCAGGCCGAGTTTCTGTGGTGTCTCAAATGCTCTTTCAGGTAGGAATCGCCGCTCTGCCTATGTGTATACGGTATAGGAGTGGGGTGGGGAGGAGTCTGTACGTACGTGTGTGCAGATGTGACTAGGCCAGAGGTTGATCACTCGCTCATGTCTTCTCTCTCTTGCTCTCCACTTTTTGTCTTTTGAGACAAAGTCTCATTGTGGACCTGGCGCTCTCAGATTGGCCAGTGAGTGTCAGAGATCCGATTCTCTCAGACCCTCCCCCTTTGGGTTACAGACATGGCCATCTTACTATGCGGGTGCTGAAGATCTGAACTCAGGTCCTCCTTGCAGTGACCATCTTCCTGCTCTGTATCATCTCATTTTTTATCAAGAATTGTATTATTTCAGTCCGATCAGCAGCTCTCTTTTGCTTGCCCTCCATCTCTGGTCAACTCTCAATGTCCATTATTCATTATCTTGCTCATCTTCCACCATCCCCCAGGGGACTGACGATGGACCTGGCCTGCTCTCAATGAGAATCTTGTTAGGTTAGTTTAGGCGGAACTCTCCTTCCTCCTGAGCCCGACCTTGCTTCCCTCTTCTCCTTGGCCATCAGGAGAACCACCTCTTGAACGTGTTAGTCCCACCCAGTGCCTTCTCTATCACGGCAATCCTAATTAATTAAAATGATCTAAACACTTGCCTCTCCAGCTCAAGTTTCCTTTGGTATCTAGAAACAGACTGTACTTCTTTCCTTTCGGTAGTCAGTCGACACCAGGTCTGTAAAATCAGAGCTGGGAATGACTATTTTTGAAGACCTTGAAAAATACTATGCAGCCGATCCTGCTGTTTGCCTTTGATTCTTTTTCTTTCTTTCTTTCTTTTTTCAGCAGCAGTTTCTCATGACTAGACCTCCTTTTAAAACAAATCCCCTGGGGTCCTACAATGTGTGACTTGATTCCTTTCATGAATTTTCTAAGCCTCTGTCATTCCCTCAAATACTGCTCTGGCTCAGTTCTCTGTCCTCAAAATATCACATAATCCGAGTCTCTTTATTGTATCCCGTGTGTGTCTCTCTCTCAGCTCCTAGCTTTCATCTGTCAGTGTGTGCACGTCCATTCTTCTGACCTTGTCTTTCGGGGGTACCAGTTCTCAGCTGCAATTCCTCAGCTGTTAAACCCAACCATTGACTGCTTGGGGTCTGGAATTGCACATTTTGGTTCTAGAATTTCCACTGAATTCTTTCTCATACAGTTTCCATTCTGTGATAAAAATGTGGTCTCGAGTAGATTAATCTTTCGAGCATACTGACACCTATATTCAAGTTAAGGTCGGCTATCTCCAGGGTCTGGATTTTCTGTGTTTGTTTTATTTTTTGTTTATTTGTTTTTAACAGATTTTGTCTCTCAATTATGTTTTTTCTCGTTCTTTTTTAAAGATTTCATTTTTTTATTTTTAAATGTTGTGCATTTATACATATCTGAGGATGGGTTTGTGCATGTGAATTCAGTGTCTGTGAACGCCAGAGAAGGGTGTTGGGTCTCTTGGTGCCAGAGTTACAGACAGGCGAGGGCCATGCAATGGCTTCCAGGAAGCAGATTCCTTCAGCCCTCTGCAGTGCAAATATGTGCTCCTAACTAAAGAGCCATCTCTCCAGCTCCTGTCTGCTCATTTTTGACTACATGATGGGCATTCTGTATGAAGAACGTAAAGATAATTTGTGGCTCTGAGTTGCGCTTAGCCCAGAGGACACTGCCTTTTTCTTGAAGCAGCGGGTTAGACCAAAAGGCAGAGAACCTTAATCCACTCAGATTTTGCTAACTTCAATTCCATTCTCTGCGGAAGTTGATCCAATCCTGACTTACTCTTTGCGCTCAATGCGGTCCATCTGTATTGCTTCCTGTCCATTATATCAAAGTGATGCACACCCTTCAGAACTAAACCAATGCCAGATACAACAGTCACTGGCAGCCTGTCTTTCCCCTTCAACCTTGTTCTTGTTTAGTTCAATCTCAGTCTCTCTCTCTCTCTCTCTCTCTGTCTCTCCTTTTCATCCTTTCTACCCTCTCCACTCCCATTTCCCTGTTTTCTTCTCAAGTATTCACTGGCTTTGATTCTTGAGGTACAAACCAAATAGCTATAGTGTTGGGGATTGTGTTACTTTTCCTGTCAATGTGATAAAATATCCGAGCCAAAGCAATTGAAGGATGATAGGGTTTATTTTGGCTCTCAGTTAAGGATGCCATCTACCATTGTGGGGAAGTCAAGGCAGCAAGAACTTGAGGCACATTGTATCCAACAGAGATGACTGCTCGTTACACACTTGACTTTCTCCTTCTGATGTAGCCTGGGTCCCGTCTATGGAATAATTCCACCTACATTTAAAATGGGTCTTCTTACTCTAATCAGCCGGAACTATATAACCCCTCACAGACACACTTAAAGGTTTGTCTCCTAGGAGACTCTAGATCCTGTCAATTTGACAATTGCTGTTTACCACCACAGGAGTTAATTTTGGCTAGGAAAGAAAGACATACCTTCCTACTTTTGAGGGATTTTTTTTTCTTCAAATTCTTTTGTGTTGGCTTCTCACTCCAGTTTCCTGTTCTTGCTGGAACTCTTGCTCCAGCAAATGTCTAGCCATTTTTATGTCATTTTCCCCCTTGTCCCACATCATCTTGAATGTGGTTGCAAGCACCCTCTATTCCAATTCACAAGGTTCCAACAACAGAAAGATCTCGTGTATGTTACCAAAGGTTTAGGATCACATTTCAAATTGCAGACAATATTTTGCTGACTGTTAAACTCATCTTGGCCTTTCTAGCATGGAAATTGCTCTCTAGGTTTCCCCTTTAAGTACCCACATCTCCCCTATTCAGGTCTCTATCCTCTTTCTTTGTTTCATTTCCCTCCAATCTCTTCCTTCAGTGATAGTTAACCACCAATACATTTCTTCAACCCTAGTATTTCCCTTGCTAAAGCAATTTAATTCTTTGTTTAAGGAAGTTCCATGGGCTCCGTCCTTCCAAAATAAAATACTTTGATGCCTATTTTTTAAAATATAACCAAAAGAAAAGTTTTCTATGAGAAATCCTGCCAGTCTTTTAAGTTTCCTGGCTCAAAATACACTTTGCTTATAAAAATAACAGTTTCTTCCTTCCTGTTACATCATCTGTTTGAGACTCATACCCTTGCTATATCTTTTTATTTTATTTCCTGTTGGCCTCTGAAAGGTGACACAGAGCCTAAACTTCTCCCATTAGTTCACTTGACATTTAACCCTTACTTGTGTTAAAGAGCTGCTCTGCCTGTAATGGAACAAATGAAGAAAATCACTTTTACCTCTTTTTTTTTTATCGGGGTGCAGAGGATGTCCCAGGCTGTTGTTCTTCAAGTTATTTTCCACCTGATTTCTTTGAGACAGGCTCTCTCACTGGTCTTACATTCCCCAATTAGGTGGCCATTGAGTCCCAGACATCCTCCTGCTTCTGCCTCCCTAGCACTGGGATTACCACTGTGCCCAGCTGTAGCATGAGGCTAGCTTGTTGGGGTTTCTGTCCTGCCCAGTACCCCAACAAGCCAGCAAGTCCCAAGGAAAATCACACGGAGTCTACATTAGGTTATAAACTGATTGGCCCATTAGGTCAGGCTTCTTATTAGTTCTTATGACTTATCTTAACCCATTATTCTAATCTATGTTAGCCATATGGCTTGGTACCTTTTCCAGCTGTCAGCTTCACATGCTGCCTCTTCAATGGTCTGCACAGGAATGGCAGAGGAACCTCCCTGCTTCCCAGAATTCTCCTGTTCTCATTGCATCACCTCTACTTCCTGTCTGGTTTTCCCACCTATACTGCCTGCCCGGCCAATCAGCGTTTTATTAAAATATGATTGACAGAATACAGACAATTCCCCTGCATCACCCAGCTTTTACGCAGATCCTAGGTATCAAACCTAGGTTCTCATGCTTGAAAGATGAGTGTTGGGAGCCATAGATCCCTGGCCCCTTGATTTCCTTTGCCTACTTCAGATTCTTTGCCTGCTGGGTGAGCTGAGCACGAGACCCTGTCTGCAGCTGCTCTGATGGAAGACTGATGAGACCTGCACCTGCAAGATCCCCAGAACTGGGCGTGGCTAAGGATTTTCTATATAGCTGCCCCTGAACGCAATAAACGGGGCAATTGGCACTCTTGTATCAAGAGTGACCCGTGTCTTTGTCTCTCTCTGTGTCTCTGTATGTCTCTGTCTATGTGTTTTTAAGTCTCAGTTTACTTCCGGCTCACGCAACCAGTCCAGTGGTGACATGGGAGCTACAGGACAATTTTGGGTTTTTACAGGTGGTTTTTATTGACTGAGCCATCGTCTTTCTGACTCTAACAAATAAGACATTTTATTTGAAATTACTAAAAGTTTGAATTATTGATGGATCTTAGCCTGGTGGTTTGCTCTCATTGGTTTGTCCTATTATTAGATCCTGTCTTGTCTCCAGCAGCTTTTCCAGAATGACTGCTTTCCGTTGTGTTTCTGCACGGAGGTTTGCAGTTCTGATGCCAGCTTCTTCATCATCATAAAGATGAACAGGCCACCTCGGCATTGTTCTGCCTTTCCCAAAGCTGTCAGAAATCAGTTTACTGACTGCTTCTTTCAAGACAGCTCTCTTCACCTCTCAGGTCATGACTTCCTCCTGTTATCTTCTTGTAGACTTGAGTAGCCTTCATGGTTCTGAGCTCAGGAAGTCTTTCAGTATCTTAGTATACTCTCAATATCTTGAGTTTTGTAGTCAAGTCAACATGGGGCAGATACAGCAGATGACCATAGGTAGTCTTGACGTCAACGTGAGCTTCAGTTGCGGTCTGCTTTTCTTTGATCACAGGGCACGTTTGTCATAGACAGGATTCGTGCCCCGGAAGTCATCATGGAAGTGTTGCTGAATACCTTCAGTAATCTGTTGACCGAGGTTTCTGTCCCGCCTGGCCCCGCAGTCATCCAATCCTAAAGAAACGCACAGAGGTCTACATTAATTATAAACTGGTTGGCCTATTAGCTCAGGCTTCTTGTTAACTAATTCTTACATCTTAAATTGGCCCATTATTCTTGTCTATGTTAGCCACATGGCTTGGTACCTTATAACAGTGAGATATTCCCATCTTGCTTGCTCTGTGTCTGGCTTCCTCTGTGACGACTGCAGACTGAGCTTTCCTCTTCCCAGAATTCTCCTCTTCTCATTTCCCCGCCTCTATTTCCTGACTGGTCACCCCGCCTATACTTCCTGCCTAGCTACTGGCCAATCAGCATTCTATTAAAACACAAGTGACAAGGTACAGACCATTGCCCCACAGCAGTAATCAGATTGAGTTTTCTAACTGCACCATCACCTGGTGTTGTAGAGTTCTGTCCTCCAAGCAAAACAACCTCCGTCAGATCTCTTCCCCAGATCACCTGTGCTGCTTGTAAGAGACCATGATGATGAGCCTGTCGACGGCCACCTTCCCTCACAGGAGAGTGGAGAGAGTGTTACCCAGGACTCTCACTGCCCTCCCAAGCTGGTTGTGTGCAGTTTTACTCCAATTGCTCACAACTTTGAAGGTGCTAGAGGGTCCAGACTGGGGAAGGTTAATAGAAAGGGTTCGTCTATGTGGCTCTAGGGAAGCCATCATTCATGCTGCATGAAAATGGCCCAGTGTGGCTGCCTTGGAGTCACCTCCACTCTACCCATAGTCCCTTCTCATCCATGCTCTGTAAGGAAGCCCTGTGGGCCCACTGATTCCCTAGGGTGAACCTTGGGGTTAGGGTTTTACGTTGGAATCTTATGAGGAAGGGATGGGTGTTTATATCTCCCCAGGGAAGGAATTCCCAGAACAGTAAGACTCATTTCAGACCCACAACCCTCTGAGGATGTCACATGCAGCTTCGGTCCTTTGAATTCTTGCTACTTGTGTTTTCCCAGTTTTCTCTCTCTCTTATTGAAGGCCTGCTGCATTTGTACCATACTAATCTTCCTCGGAAAAAAAAACCAGCCAATGGATGTGGCGACATACGCCTTTAGTCCCCACACTCGGGAGGCAAAGGCAGGCAGATCTCACTATCTTGTCTTTGTGCTGCCTTTGTGAGATATTAGTTCTTGCCATTAGCAAGTTCAGAAATCGAAACCAACAATCTCACAGACAAATGACTCCCAGAAGAAACTCAAAACTGAAAGCTCAGGTTGAAGCCACTTCATCCAGCACCAACTCTCTGTCAATGTTCCCCTAAGTGTGGAAGAGATCTCAGGGTTCCCTAAAACAACGTTACCTGATTATACACTCCAGCAGAGTCCAGAGCACCGCAGACATTTCTTTACTTCCTCAGCATTTGGTTATTTGGTTCATGTGGATGGATACTTGGAGAACAGCTGGACTCTTCTCCCTCTGCTCTTCGGCCATTCTCAAGTTCTCTCTCGCCGGGATCTTGGTATCATCTTGGTTCTCCAGAAGACCTCCGTTTGCTGCAGGTTAATCATGGCTCGGTCCTTGAGCACTGGCTCTAGATAGTCTACCAGCAGGAGAAGAAAAATGCACCAGGTTAGGGATGGGGAGATTTCTTCTGGAGACCTACATCCATTCGTCAGCAATATGGGATTGCAGAGGGGCCATGCTGGGCAACAGAAAAGGTGGTGCACAAGCCAAGGCCTGGTTTTAAAGGGCTTTTGTCAGCAGGAGGAACTCAAGGTCTGGTATGTGTTGAGAACATTTATTTGGGAGTTATGTGGAGTGGAGATTCTTTGCAGTTGCTGGGGTGTTTGCGTTCATTAAGCTGTGATTTTTGTACCATCCTAACACATTTCCTGTCTCGGCTGGTAATTACTGTGTAGGGTCCTAATTTTGCCTGTTGTCCAGACTGGCTTCTCCCCCTGGGCAGTGTCTATGTTTGCTGTAATTGGATGATGCCACACAACCCGCTACCGTTGCCAGATTTCATTATGACTTGGCGTCTTCTGTATTAATTTCCCCACTTTGGGGCTGTTTTGAAGCAAGTGAGGCCAATTTCCCTTTCAATAGCGCAAATCTGGAGGTCCAATTTGAGCTGGGAGCTAAGTGTGTGCATTTGTTCAGCTCTGATTGACTGACAGTGTTCGCTTTGTTTAATTTGATTTTTTTTTTTTTGAGAGCTTGATCTTGAGAGGCAGCTGGCACTCATTGGAAGCCAAAGGAGTCATCCTTGGGAAGTCCAGGAAGACATTTGGGCAGCTGGCTTCATCTAGGGAATTTTTTTTTTTGAGTCAAGTTATTGGGGAATGGGACCAAAAGCCTGCAGTTCTCACTACTGCACCTCGGTAGCTTCCATCCCCACCCTAACTGATCCCAGAGACCCTCAGAATCTGGCCATGAAGGAATTCAGAATTAGAAGGCTGGAAAAGCTATGAATAGATCTTCAGAAACAATACAAGGTTCCCAGTTAGATTTGAATGCCAAATAGATGACAAATGACGTCATGATCAGTGGATCTCATAAGGTTGTGGTTAGTATAAAAGGCAAAGAAAACAAAAGAACCAATCCCAAACATCAAGGGGAAAGAAGAATAAAGCGGGTCATTCTAGATAGAGGAGCAGGCCAATGGAAAGCTCATTGAATTGGCACCAAAATAAAAATAAAAACATATCTCCTGGGAACAAGGTTTGCTATTATAAGCTCCCTAGCAACAGGAAGAGGCAGAAAGTTAGTTTCTTAAAGATTTGTGTCCCTGTTAGACACTGGAGATGCTGGGAAGCAAGAACAGATCAAGCATTTCTGGCCACAGTTCTCAAGCCTGGCTGTGCATCACACGCACCCAGAGGCCTTGTGAAAGCACCAGTGGCCAGCGGCACACCGAGTTGGACTCAGTTGTTCTAACGTGGCCCCTTATACCTTGCATTTCTAGCGAGTTCCCCAAAGGTCAGCCTTGGAGTACTTCCCCTGGAGAGAAGAAGCCTCTGCATATCTGCTGCAGCCGCTCCAGGGACTCCCCTTTGAGGGTCAATACTTTTCACCTGTGCCGCTTCCTTTGGTGACCATTAGTGCTTGGGATATGGTTGGGCCAAACAGAAATGTGCCATGAATACAAATATATAGGAGGGTTTGAAGACTCCCTATAGGAAAGAAAAAAAAAGGAATGTAGAGTATTTCTGTATTTGGAGAGTGTTGGTTATACGTGGGAATGATATATGCTCAGTGAAGTAAAATATGTTTTAATATAAATTCCACCTCTTTCTCTTAAAAAAGATAAGATTGCTGTGGAGGGGTAAAAATGTAGCTCATTTGATAAGTGTCAGACTGCATAAAGCTCTAGATTCAGTCCCTAGGGTCACCCAAATGGGCAGAGGCGATGTAGGCCTGTAGTCTCAGCACTTAGGAGGTATAGAAAAGGAGACCAGAAGTTCAAGATCATTCTTGGCTTGGTGGTAAGCTCAAGGGTAACCTGTGCTACATGGGATCTAATGGCTAAAAGAAATATGGTCACTAGAAAAAGTGAAGTTATACACGTGACTCACGTTTGTGATTTAATCAGATGTCTGGCAAACCAGGCTCGTGCTGTGTGTCTACGGGATTGGGGGTACTCTTCAAGAACATTATTTGAGTCTAAGGTCAAAATCCTTCGTTTTTGTGATGGCTTCCTTTTGGATTTATTGTTATTTTAAAATTATGTGTAGCTGGGTTTGGTGGCACACGCCTTTAATCCAAGTGCTCAGGAGGCAGAGGCAAGGGAAGCTCTGAGTTCGAGGCCAACCTGGTCTACAAAGTGAGTTCCAGGACAGCCAAGGATGCAAAGAGAAACCCTGTCTGGAAAAATCAAATCAAACTGAGCAAAAAAGAAGTGATGTGTGTGTGTGTGTGTGTGTGTGTGTGTGTGTGTGTGTGTAGGCACATGCACTCAGGTGTCCACAGAGGCCAGCAGGCACCGGCTGCCCTGGAGCTGGAGTTACAGGCACTTCTGAATATCTGGTATGGATGCTGGGAACTAGACTCGTTTTCTGCAGGAACACCATGAGGTCTTTACCACTGACCTGTCCCTGGGTCCCTTTGATGAGTTCTTGAATTTAGTGTCCTTTCTGAGAGTTAAACAGTTTCCCTCTGGCGGGTCTGTCTGTTGGAGCTTGAAGGAATATCCCAGTGTCCTGGTGTTAACAAAAATGGCATTTGGGCTGAGCCCCTGGTGGGATGTTGGGCCACGACAGCCAGGTCTTTGGATGCGGAGGTACAGAAATGATTTAACATGTGTCTCCTGCTTTGGGATCTCTGTGATCTCTGTGAAAGGGGTGGGGTAACCACATCCTAAAGGCTTCTCTTTCTGTCCCAACTATCTTGTCACTGTTGGTAAAAGTGCTAATGATTGGCCCTGTGTACAGCCTTGAGACACACCACCGGCTGAGAGGCCCCATGCTTCCTTTTCTCCCCTGCAGCCAACACTCAGCAAGAAGCCTGGGCCCAGGCTGGGTTCCATAGCTAATAAGGACATGTAGAGTGTGGGCAAGGTTAGGAAGAAAGCCCCAGAGAAGGTTAAAGTGTCCGAAAATTGAATTTCTGACAAGAGGCCAACCTTGGACTGTTTCCTCGGGAGGAGAAAAGCCTTCAAGTACCTGAAAGGTTACTTTGTAGAAGGTTGTGGATAATTGTTCTGTCTCCACCACCAGTAAAACCGGAGGAAAAACATTTAAACTGCTACACAGGGGGTTTGGTTTTCAGGCAAAGGAGAATTTTCTGACATTGAAACGACTTTCTTGTTGGAAGACACTCTGTTATTGTTTACCCAACCCCTCCGTCAAGGTTTTTGCAGATGTCAACGGCATTCCCTAGTTTGGAGCTCAGGACTCCTGTCCCGAGATGTAGAAAAGGCGCAGGGACATCGCAGTTTGGAGAAATTGCTTAAAGGCATATATTCATCTACGAAGCCTAGTGGCCTTACCCAATCCTTAGCTTCCAACCTGTGTTTTATTCTTCCTTCTTGGCGGCTGTCATTCAATGCTTAAGCTTTTGGTTTAGCATTCTAAGTTAGCTTATGTAGAAAAGGGCTTTATTTTTATGTTTTTTTAAAACATGGGTACGTGTACACATGTGTGTATGTTTGCACATGTGTGTATGTGTGAGCAGGTATTCATGTGTGTGAGGATGTATGTGTGTGAATATATTGAAGCCAAGTTGCCATCCGGCTTCTTCCTTGATCATTTTTTCTATCTATCTATCTATCTATCTATCTATCTATCTATCTATCTATCTATCTATCTATCTGACAAAGGGTCCTTTTCTGAGTCTGAAGCGCACTGACTCAGCTATACTGACTATCCAGTGGCCTCTAGGGACCCTCTTGCCTTCCCTTATTCATCACTAGAATTACAGTTATATGTGGGTGCCAAGGATTGAACTCGGGTCCTTATGCTTGCATGGCAAACACTTTACCAAGGAGGCCAAGTCTCCAGGGCCCTGGAAAAGGAATCCATTCAAAACTAGTCAGCATTTGTACCCTGGGCGAGTTCTAAAGTTGTGGGTCAGTATTGGTGGCTTGAACTCAGCCGGGACAGGGGTGTTCACACCAGGGGCGTGGGCAAGCATTCCAGTTTGAGCCTGTTGCGCCAGCTTCCTCTCATCGGCCTGCATACAGCTGGAGGAAAGTGGGGAAGCACAACAGGTGTGTCTGTGCTCACCTTCCGTCTCCATGGGCGCCTCTAACTTCAGCGGTAGTTGTCCCGCTGCAGAAGGATTACTCCTGCCCTAAGAGTTTTGTCTCTGTTCCCCCTTTGGGGGCTCAGGGCTTCTCCAGAAACCCCAAAGTTTCCCCATTTCTTTCACTCGGCAACCAGTCTGGAGGGAATAGGCAGTTACTGCTGTCAGACGTCATCCTAAACAGATTGGGGTGAGATGCTCACATTTTTGTCTTTTTTATTTAATTTTTTTAAAAAATGTATTTTTCTCTCATACATTACATCCCAACCATAGTTTCCCCTCCCTCTACCCCTCCCAGCCCTACCTCCCCCTCCGCTTCTCCATTTCCCTTCAAAAAGAGTAGGCCTTCCAGGGATATCCACCGAACATGGAATAACAAGTTACAATAAGGCTAGGCACAAACCCTCATACCAAGACTGGACAAAGTAGCCCAGTAGGAAGAAAAGGGTCCCAACAGCAGATGAAAGAGTCAGATACTCCCAGACTCCCACTATTAGGAGTCCCCCCAAACACCAAGTTACACAACCATAACATATATGCAGAGGACCTAGCACAGACCCATACAGGATTTGGGGTTGCTGCTTCAGTCTCTGTTAGCCCCCATGAGTCCTGCTTAGTTGATTTTTTTGGGTCAACTCCCTAGCTCCCACACTTGAGTGGAGTCTCTGGGCTTCATTTTGAGAGCTCCTCAGTGGTTCCTCAGGAGGTCTGAGCCCCAGTTGCTTACACTCATTCAGGCTTCTTTCTCCTCTTCTTTCCTCTTGACACCCTCACTCTGTGCTTTGGCCTCTGCTTCTGGGGGTACCCAATTAAGGTTGGGAGGCCACATACCCAGAAGGAATACTTTAAGTTATCTCTAGAGGTGGTTCCTTGGCAACATTGTTGCCACTTCCGTAGGGCCACAGTATCACTGCTGATCCTGGGTACCAGAGACCTCAAGATCCTTTGCTACCATCCCTTGGAAACCAGACACATCACCTCTCCTCTTCCCAGAGGCTTCTTCGGGGTCACTGTTTTTTATTAGAATCTGAAGTGAAGGTGTCTTATTGCTGGGCCTTGGATCACAAGTTTTTTTCCCTGATTTCTTTCTATCTATGATGAAGGTTGAAGAAAAGCATTGTTTTTTCTTTTGCCTCCCATTTATTGTTGTATAATATAGCACCTCAAAGTACAGTGGCTGAAAACATCTAGTCCGGCGCTGCTTAATGATATTTTTGTCATTTAATGATATTTTTGTCATCAACAGCTCCCATATATACCCGTGACCTTTTAAGATTATAATGGAGCTGGAAACAGCCGCGTCTCCATCTGAACGTCCTAGCATTCTGCCTTACTTGTGTGTTTGTGGGGAGGCTGGTGTCAAACGTCCCACCAAGCCGTTGTACGAAGGTATAATATGCACATTTGAGTTCAGTGGACAAAGCTGATAAGGATGGGAAAGTACCATGTTTCTGGTTTCCGCAATTATTATGCTACGCTTTTAACTGTTATTTCAGAAGTTAATCCTTCCACGTACACGAAACAACATTTATGGAGAGACAATTTGCCGTGTTGTGCCAGCAGCAGCCGTGTACAGCTTCTGTTTACCCCATCTCTTGATTGCATCGAGAGGCTACCTTGCATAATCGAGCTACCCTCTATGTTTGCACAAATGCACTTGGTGATGTTTTTATAGCGAGGAACTCGCCTGATGAGCCCTTCCGTAGCACACAGCCTTAGCTGACTGGCTGCTGGGCTTTGCGGGCTGTGTGGCTGCTTTCGGTGGGCCTGGAGGGTCTGTGCGAACTCACTCATATGATTGGCAGCTGGTCTTTCTGACTAGTCCTCGCTCTTACAAGGCCTCCTCTTCAAGGAGGCCAGCTAAGACGTCCTCACAAGACAGCACAAGTTCCCCGATGGTAAGAGTGGAAGTGGCCGCTTCTCTCCGTGCCTCATCTCTGAGCCCCCAGACATGACTCATGTCCAGATTCTATGTCTGGGAAATAAGCTCTGACTCCTGTTGGGAGGAACAAAGACTCATGGGAAATGGAGATGAGAGCCATGTGGTTGGTGACCTGGTCAGAGTACCTGACTGACTGGGGGATGGGGACTCCATGGCTGGGGAATCCCTCAGAGGTAGAGAAGCTGTTTGAAGGTGCTGCAAGAGACAAAGGGAGACAGTCAGCTTGTTCCTGAGTTGGGCCTAGGCAGCTCACCCATTCACATTCCCAGGCTCCTGCCAGGCTGCTGACTTCCTGGGGATTCTGTCTAGCTCCTAGCTTCATGGGTACACACCCAGGAGGTGACCATGCATGCCTGGTTTTGTGGCCAGTTTTGCCCTGCAGGGAAGCACCACAGACTCTAAGGACGGACTTCATTTTGACAGAAACAACCAGAGTCCTTGTAAGGCATTGTTTCGAAGACACAATGACTGCAACACACACACATTACCGACGTTTAAGAATGCAAATAATTTTGAATATAGAACTATCTATTCTGACCAGGGCCTGAGCCAATGACCAATCTTGACTAAATGGTGTTTTTTTTTTCCTCTTTCCGGAAGAATATACAGGTTAGACTTAAAAAACGACAGAAACCAGGGGGCAGGAGTGGCAGTTGCTTATTGAGGGCCAGGGCTAAGCACTGACTCACACTCACCTTTATGGGACAGGGAAAGTATGGCTCAGAAAGTTTCAGTAACTGGACAGAGATCACACTCATACAGGCTAAATGATTTCCGTGTCTCCTGGCTTCTTAATTCAGACATTAAACTTAAGAGTTTGTGAAAGATTTTCCCAAAGAGGTGGCGATCTCTAGCCGTGTTTGCTATCAAGAGTTCGTTCTCTCCTTACCCCTTTAGCCCTGAGCATTCCCCAAATGATGAGCTAATGGTTGATGATGGCTACGGTGTGTGTGTGTGTGTGTGTGTGTGTGTGTGTGTGTGTGTGTGTGTATGGGAAGAGTCAGTTTTCTTTGGGAGTAAAGCCACCTGTAAGTTGCCCATGCTCCAGCAGATGGCCCCATTCAATTGCATGTGGGAGCGGTAATTGACCTCAGTGGGTTATGAGAAAGAAAAAAGGGTACAGTGTTAAGAGGAAGATGTGATAGGGAGGAGCTGCTGCGGGGGGGGGGGTAGGGGGGGTTGGGGTGGCTACGAGCAAAGGAGCAAAATACATTGTACACAGATTTGGAATTTTCAAAGAATAATAAAATATTATTTTAAAAAGGAGTCCATATTCCTGGGGCAGAATAGAACCAGCCTTCTAAATCTTGATGCTATTATTACTTGGAAACTCTGATCTTAGTTCCCTAGACCCTCAGTTTCCTCATCTGGAGGAAAAGGATAATAACAGTAGCTTCTGATAAGGTTACTGACTCCTCAGTGTGGTACCCGTAGCTAGTAACTTAGAACAATGCCAGTAGTTATGGTTAATAAAGACAGTTAACAGTTTGCTCTTATTGAAGAGTGAGCTTTATGTTCTGTCTAGATCATTCAGTCAAGCGGAAGAAAATGCTAGCTCTTCAGAGTAACTGTGAGTGCGGGCAATGATACGATTGGTGGAGTCACTGCACAGACGAACGTGTTTGGTTACTAGGTACTGAGATTCTTTTTTAAACGAATTGTGGGAAAGAGCTGAAAGTACCACATTGGCGATTTAATGATACGTTTAGTAGCTTTGCGATAACGGCTGAATTGGATTAATTACGGGGTCCTTCAGTGGATTGTTTAGACATGAATGTACAGATGTGTTTTCGGTTACGTCCGCGTGCTCAATGAATGGTTTGAATTTCAAGTCTACCTGGAGAGATGGAACAGGTCACTTCTGAATAAGTGCTCATGGAAGGGACATCCTTATTGCCACAGAGAGGTGAGGGCATGGCTGGGCATCTCTGACTGACATTAATTTCTGTGTCTACAAAATGCTACCTAATCATATTCCAGTGCTGCCCTCTGGTTTCTATGCACCATGCTAAGTACTTCGTCTGTATTTTCATATATACTGCTTATATTTAACCTGTGTCAGAACACACTATTGGTCTGTCCAGTCTCACATGCAGAGAGAAGGAGTCTCGGAGAAATTATGTCTTTGCAGCTTGAAAAAGAGGTGGATGGAAATAGACCATCTCACTCAGCCTACCCAAAACCTGCGCATGAAAATTGTGGTTGCCAGTGAGATCTCCACTGGTGGAGGAAAAGGAGAAAGTACTTAGTTTGTACCAGAAATAGTTAGTGTTTGTGCTTAAGAGGCGCCTTTCTTGCTCTTAAGAGAGATGGGTAAGAAATCAGGTATGCTGGTTGTTTGTCAACTTGACCCAAACTAAAGTCTCCTGGGAGGAGAGACTTCAATTACAGAGTCTCCTTCCTCAGACTGGCCTATAGACATGTCTATGAGGACATTTTCTTGATTGATGATTGATATGCAAGGGTCTAGTCCGCTACGGGTGATATCAACCCAGACAGGAGACCCTGGGTTGTAGAAGGAAATCTGAGTGAGTCATGGAGAGCGAGCCAGGAAACAGCGTTCCTCCGTGGTTTCTGCTTCGGTTCCTGCCTCCAGGTTCCTGCCCTGCATTCTCTCAGTGATGGATTAGGACCTGGGGGTTGTAAAACAAAACAAACCCTTTCTTCCCCGTGTTGGTTTTGGTCTGTGTTTCATCACAGCAAGGGAAAGTGAATTCAGATACGAGGTTTTCCTGTCAGATACCAGGGTGGGCAAATGCCGCCTAATTACTGTTGGCTGTCATCCTGCAAAGTAGAGGGGACCTGGCCCCAGGCTCTGAGCGGCAGAGTAGAGGGATGGGGATTCCTGGGAGCGTGAGAACATTACTGGGTTGACCCAGGGGCCTTGCTCAGCTTCTGGACTTTGTCTAATGCAGTTGATGTCCTCGCTGATCCCAAGCTCGCTGTCTTTCCAGCATCTTTCTCTCCTCTTACTAACCAAGCGGCAATTTTGTTTAAGATAGCTGCTGTGAGTCAGAGCCTGCTGTTCCTCAGGCCTTTTTATTTCTATCCCCGGAGTGATTTAGCAAACAAATCTAAATGGGAATCCCCGAAGGACATTTCTAGAACATGGTGCTTTTCTGATAAGAGCTGCGCTTCGTCTTCCTTCCGCAGCCTGGACGGCGGGCCACTGGTGCGGAGCTACTCGGTACCAGGGACATGAGGGGAAACAAGAGGACTGCCAAGACCTGAGTTCCGCACCGCCGGCCGATGTGATGCGGGGGAACCTTTGCCTCTTGTTATGAAGGCAAAGAAATACAGGATTTGTTTAAGTCGGCATTCCTGTCTTTAGTCTTTGCAGATAAAGGCTTTTCCTAGTCCAGAATTTGAACTCTTTTATCAGAGTGGACTTTCGCTGGTATTGTGTATCTGGCGTTGAGAAAGAACTCACCCCCAACTTAGTGACTGACAACTCTCCTAATTTTTTTTTTTTAATGTTTGCTGTTTGGATGAGGCAGCTCATCTCAGTCCCAACATGTTTAGGGCCTCAGATGGGAGGGCTCCAATGGATGGAGACAGAGCTACCCAAGCTGACCTGATTCAGATAGGTGGTACCGGTACTTTAGTGATGTTTAGGTATGGTCTCTGTCTTCATCGGCATAATGTGGTCTCCGACATGGTGGTTTAGGACTCCGAGAGGTAAAAAAAAAATCAGAGAACGCTTTTCGGGCTTGTTCTCAGAACTGGTGCTGTGTCACTTTTACTCTCATCTATTGATCAGCGATACCCAGGCTGAAGGAACAGAGGTAGCGATGCACTCTTCACCGGAGCCAGCTATCATATGGGTGGGATTTGTGGATAACACCCTTCAGTGGAAAGGTTAATCTGAATTTATGCCGTATCTGCAAAGTGTTCTGTGTTCAGACAGGAGTCTTAGGCTGCTGTGTGGCTCTGTTATCTGTTACTTAACACACTTGAAAACTTACCATTTTGCCATGAGACCCTTTTAAGACTGGCAAAAGGCTGGGCAGTGGTGGCGTACACCTTTAATCCTAGCACTAGGTAGGCAGAGACAGATGGATCTCTGTGAGTTCAAGGCCGGTCTGGTCTACAAGAGCTAGTTCCAGGACAGTTAGGGCTGTTACACAGAGAAACCCTGTCTCGAAAACAAACAAAAACGAAAACAAAAACAAAACAAAACCAAAACTCACACAGGACACAGGAAGTAGAAGGATGCTGTATATTAAGGGCCAGGATGGGGGCAATGAGTGAAAACAGCCTTTTCAGGAGGAAGGAGTAAACTCATCTAAGATTGGGCATGTTGGAGTGCATTTATACAGAGAGAATCTACTGTCTGGTATCCGATCCCAGACATAACGGGGTCTCAGTCCCCATTCAAGAGTTGAGGGGTGTTTGTTGGTTACCAAGCACTAGCCATGGGATGTATGTCTGGACATATGGCCGTGTCTACCGTCAGCCAGCTGCTGTGTGGCTGTGATTGTGGCGCCCCCTGTTAACAGCCAGGTCTATGCAGGTGTGAGCATGGGAGGGAGACTTTTGCTGCCTCTGCTCCCTTGCAGGTTCTGTGTGGACATGGGGTCCTCAGAAGACGCAGTAGGGTTACTTGGCAAGGATTCTGATAGGCGGAAAACAAATGACTTTAAGAGAAGGAGTAGTCACACAACTTACAGTCGTCTTTAGTGTTTGATCCAGAGAACACTTTGAGCCTCAGCCCCATAACCAGACAAGAAGCCCAGCTAGACTAAGCCAGTGATTGCTATGACTTTGGTTTGAGGAAGAGGCCAAGTTCTAACCTAGGGCCGAGTGAGAGATCCTAGAGAGAGATCTCATGCTGATACCAACGGAGGATGGGAATTCTTTAAAAGGATTCTGAAACCTTGGAATTCTGTCGTGGTCCGAGGAAACATGTAGCTGGCAAGAGTTGGGACATGATCTGTGTTGCCCAGGAAATGGTTGCCTAGTGACCTCCTCCCTTGGAGGGGGACCTGAGCCCGAGTAAGTAAGGCAGGTGTCATTACAGGATAGCCCTGAGGCATCCTTATTATAATCTTTTAAATTAAAACTACATTTATTTATTTGTGTGTGTGTGTGTGTGTGTGTTTGCCATGGCGCACATGTAGAAATCAGATAATAACTTGTGGAAATTGGTTCTCTCCTAGCGCGTGAATCTTGGACATCAAATTTAGGTCATTATTCTTATTGGCAAGTGATTTTACCTGCTGAACCATCTTGCTGGCCCTTAGACATCTTTTATCCATTTATTTAATGATGGGGGGAGCATGCGTGCCTTGGCATGCATGTCGATGTTAGAGTAGAATTTGCGGGAGTCAGTTTTTCCTTCACCAGGTCAGTAAGGTCAGGTCATCAACCTTGGCAGCAGATACCTCTATCCATTGAGCCATCTCTCCAGCCCCTGAAGGTCGCCTGTGGTAGAGTGTGATAGAGCTGGGAAGGGCCCTGGAAGAGGCCCCTGCTGTTTGCAGTCAAAGTTCTACAAAAGCTACCCTGGCGTTCACATTTGCGCCCACTCACTGTGAAAATGTCTCCCTTTCTACAGCCAGGCCCCAGGCAGGAGAGTTTTTTCTGCATGTGGTTTAGAGCAGACGGTAGGTGTTCGACTCACTTTCCTAGTCCGCTTGCCATTAATCGACCTAAAAAGAGACTAACTTATTTTTTGACCAAGGAAGGCAGTCAGTTTATGTTATCAGTGCTTTCTATCACATTTAAGCCAGAAGTTCTGGGTTGATCCACAAGAATACTTTTAATTTAGTTTTTTTTTGAAAGAGCTTATGTGGGAGTTTTATTGAGATAAAGGGGAGTGGGGGAGGGAAGAGAGAAAGAGAGAAATACAGAGAAAAGGGGAAGAGGAAGGAGAGGCAAGGACCAACCTGCCTCTTCAGAAGAGCATTGGGAAAGCAATTTAATTTTTGTTTATTCATTTGTTTGTTTGTTTTTGAGACACAGTCTTGGTATGTAGCTCATGCTGGCCTTGAATTTGAGACCCTCCTGCCTTCTCCACTCCTCAAGTGCTGTGATAACAGGCAGGTGCCTGCCCGTAACTCTGCTTCCTTTTTAAAAACAATTTTTTTTTCTTTTAGCTACTACATCCTCCAAAGGGAACAAGCAGGGAGCTAGATCTATGGACATATACATGGGAAGGTCCTGGCTGAGTTCCTCCTGGATGGATGAGCATGCCTGCATGAATATGTGGGCAGAATCCCCCAGAGACCCCGAGATGAAGGGAGTGGTCTGGGCCACTCAGAAATCTATATCCTGCCAGCAACCAAGGCCCAGGTAGTTTTGCTAGTTGTTCTTTCTGTCAGACTAAGACCTGGAACCAAAAGTGAGGAGAGAGTGGCCAATGTTCACGTTCTAAGGAGATAGTGTGGGGTTCTAGGACACAGGGAACTCTAGGGGAGGTCAGAAGAGAAAGAGAGAGAGAGAGAGAGAGAGAGAGAGAGAGAGAGAGAGAGAGAATATGTCCATTGTTTCTCTGCATGAAGATAGACATCTCAGTGAGTCCCTCTTATGACCCTGAGAGAAAGAAATTATTTCTAGAAAGGTAGTAGGGTAGTCCAGGGCCAGTGTTGCTTTGTTGCAGAAGGAGAAACACGGGCAGGGAAATGGCATCTGCCCTCTTCTAAAGCACCAGCCCAGCTGAGTGCCTTTCACATCACAGATGCATCCCTTGGACCCATTCCTTTTGGCTCAAAAACCTTTCACTGAAATTCAACTACCTAAAATTTGAAGTTAAAGATTTATTTTTTGTTATTTATGACTGTGTGTGTGTGTGTCCACGCGTGGGTTTGCAGGTGTGCGAGCCAGAGGTGTGAGATGCCCTGGAGGCGGGAGTCACAGGCAGCTGGAAGAGATCCGGTGCTGTGGTTGGGAACCCAACTTGGGTCCTGGGCAAGAACAGTCTGAGCTCTTCCCTGCAGCATCCTCTCCAGCCCCAAGAGTTGATTTTAAATTTATAGTTCTCCAATCGCCATGCCCCGGAATGGATATGCCTGTAAGATAAACATAATACAGTCTCTTGCCTCCAGAAAGGCTGCCATCTACCTGGTAAGACAGGCACACTATTCCTTTGATACTAAAGCGTGGCCAGACTCAGTTAGACACAGCACACAAAGTTTGCATGCATTCTGAAGCACCATCTTTGGAGAGCTCGGAGCACAGCAGATGAGGGTCGGTCTCTTTTGCAGCCAGGGTGTGCTTTGTTGGGCTCGTGTCCCTGGGAGCTTCAACATCTAAAGAAAGCCAAGATCGGGGCTTTGTGGGACTCTTCCACAGATGGACAGTGTCAGATCAAAAGTTGCTTCCGTGGGAGTTGTTGAGGAAATGATTCTTTTATTATCGACGACGTTCTTGGACCTATCCAGTCCAGAACAGTGCATTTGTGTTCAGTAGCTCAGTTCTCTGCTATCTGAGGCAGGATTTCTCTGATGTGTGCAGTTTGCCTTTTGACTGCTTTGTTAGCTCGATTTTATTTTGTCAGAATCCAGCCAGGGATAGTAGTTCACATCTAGAATCCCAAGTATTTAGGAAGCTGAAACAGGAGAATTGTCATGAGTTCCAGACCAGCGTGAGCTACAGAGTGAAAAGGGAATTTCAGGATCCATTGTCTGAGCATGGGCGTCGCTTTTGTGAGTCCGTATTTGTGTACTCTGACTCCAAGACCATTACCTGAGTGGCTGACCAAAGGCTTATTAATTCAGACCCCTTGGCACCTCCCCGATGTTGAATATGCTAATTGTGGGTACTCTACAACCCAGCTCTAGTTACACATGTCCCCTTTTGCTTTTCAGCTGAGCCCTTGGGGGAAGTGGCTTTGTCATGTTGCTCATTTACATTTCTCATTGCTTTTCATTTTTTCCGTGGTAGACACTGAGGCAGGCTGAAAAAATGCACATCGCTATTTTTAACCCAACCTAGCAAAATCCAGAAGGAAAGAAGATGCAAGCATAAATTTTCCTGAGATCTGCACCATCTTCATTTTCCCCAAGGTATTTGTTTATTTTAAAAACCAGAGTCCTTGGGGAATATTTTTTTAAAAAAATAATCACTGAAAACGAAACATCGGAAAACAAAGACTGCCATGGTTCTCAAGCACACGACATAAAAATGGAGCGAAAGCAATCACCTGCGACAACAGATTCCTATACCTTGTTCAACGCCAGAATGGCTTGGCTGCAAACATGACTGTACAGGGCAGATGGTACCCAGGAGACTTGAATTAGGCGACAACAATAAACAAACTGAAGCCATTTGATTGGCTGGCGAGCTGCATGAGAGAGGAAGATAGATGGGAAGTTGAGATGCAATGAAACCCTAGAAAACAGGGCAGAGACAGCAGTAGGAGTGGTGCCCAGTTTTTCCTCATGTTTAAGTTTCTCTTTTGTTGTGAGGTAGCATGTAAGCATAGCACAGGACATAGGGATGTAGGGTAGCACAAGAGGCAGGGATGTAGGGTAGCACGGGATGCAGGGATGTAGGGTAGCAGGGGATGCAAGGATGTAGAGTAGCACGGGATGCAGAGATGTAGGGTAGCAGGGGATGCAGGGATGTAGGGTAGCAGGGGATGCAGGGATGTAGGGTAGCAGGGGATGCAGGGATGTAGGGTAGCAGGGGATGCAGGGATGTAGGATAGCAGGGGATGCAGGGACGTAGGATATCAGGGGATGCAGGGATGTAGGGTAGCAGGGGATGCAGGGATGTAGAGTAGCAGGGGATGCAGGGATGTAGGGTAGCAGGGGATGCAGGGATGTAGGGTAGCAGGGGATGCAGGGATGTAGAGTAGCAGGGGATGCAGGGATGTAGGATAGCAGGGGATGCAGGGATGTAGGATAGCAGGGGATGCAGGGATGTAGGATATCGGGGATGCAGGGATGTAGGGTAGTACGGGATGCAGGGATGTAGGGTAGCATAGGGTGCAGAGATATTGTGTAACATGGGATATAGGGATGTAGGGTAGCAAGGGATGCAGGCGTGTAGTGTAGTATGGGATGCAGGTATGTAGGGTAGCAAGGGATGTAGGGATATAGGGTAGCATGGGATGCAGGGATGTAGGGTAGCATACAATGCTGACATGTAGGGAGGGAATGGAGATGCTGCTGGGAAGGTGAGGTGAGGTACTAGCAAATCTGGGTGTGGTGATAGGGAGATGGCTCCAGAATTAAAGTGGGGACTCATATTAAAAACGACAATAGCTGGTGTGTCTGTAATCCTAACACTGGGAAGGTGGAAACAGGAAGATCACTAGAGCTTGACGGCCAGCCATCTTAGCCCACTTAGTGAGCTCTAGGCCAATGAGAAACTGTGCTTCAAAAACCAAGATGGCGGCTGGGAGATGGCTCAGTGGATAAAAGTGTTTGCTTTGCAAATCTGGTGACTTAACATTGGAGCCCCAGAACCCACCTAAGAGAGATACAATCCTGCAAGTATTTGTAACCTCTGTTCACCTTCAGAAGCGGGAGGGTACACTGTCAAACAAGAGCCAGTGGAAAACACGGCAGAAAGGCAAGGACTGAAACTCTACGTTGTCCTTTAACCCACACAGACACACTATGGTGATTTGCACTGTCTCCCTCCATCCCCTCAGGGAAAAACAAAGGAGGGCAGACAACGCTCCTGAGGAACGACACCTGAGACTGGCCTCTGGTTTCTCTACTCACGGGCCCATGCACACATCTACACACATCTTCACCCAGGAAAAGTTGAGTGTCCCGTGGGCATGACGTCATGGGAGAAAATGGGCATGTGGAAAATGACCCTGGATGTAGCAGTTGCAGTGACGTGGAGAAAAGCCAGGAATGCCACACCACTTTTGCCATGACCCCTGCATGTCAGCACACGGCCCCGGCAGTCTTCTCGGATGTCATCAGCCCATGTTTCTCTGCACATTTAGCTGCACTAACCCTGAACATCTCACCCGTCCGGTTCTCTCCTTCACAAATAATCATACTCCAATAAATTAAGGGGGATGACCTAGAAGGATTTCCAGAGAAACCGAAACAGTGTGTGTGTGTGTGTGTCTGTGTGTGTGTGTGTGTGTGTGTGTGTGTGTGTGTGTAAGGAGAAAGTAAAAAGGGCTGGGGAGATAGCTCCATTAAGAGAATGCTTGCCTTGTAAGCAAGAAAGTACAAGTTTGACCCTGGAGACAGATAGATTGGCATCACTAGCCAACCAACCCTTCTTGATAAATTCCTGTCCAGTGAGAGACCTTGTCCCCCACCCCACCCCCCAAAAAAGAATAGTGGACTGCACCTAGATCCCTTGGCCTTCACACACGTATGCATACATGTGTACCTGTGTGCATATGACCATCTCTGTGTGCGCATGTGTGTGCCTGCACATGCACACGTGTGTGCATACACATATGCTCAAATGGAGTCAGTAGAGATTTGTGCTTCTTTTGCTTGCTGTTTATTTCTTTTAAAGAATTGGATGATGTGATTATGGAGGTGTCTTGAATTCAGCGTTCGTCTGCTGGGGTAAGGTTGAGACTTAAGAAAGAGTTGAGGTTTGAGAACAAGGACTGTCTGCTGACAGGACTTCTTCTGGGTCTGGACTGAGCAGGGAGGATCAGTGCTCGCTTCCTCAAAGCTTACACTGATTGCATGAAGCTCACCTCCATTTATTTAGGCTCATTTGGCCCAAGTCTACCGATTTCAATCTATCCCTTATCCATGAAGAATTTCAAGGAAACACCTAGACTATTGTTTGACCAAGTCGATGAGTACCATGCGCAGTCAAGCAGACAAATGAAATTAACCATCGTCTGCCTAGTGGTCAGTCTCAGTCAGAGGTTAGAGGGTAGAGGGGATGACCAACTCTCAGGCACTTTCTGGTGCAGACAGGATGCTGAGGGCCAAGCCACTTAGCGTAGGGTGATGTGAGAGGAACAGAGGTGGATATATTGTTTGCTTTTTAGCTTCTGTTTTCTGAGAAGCTTGGGCCAAGGGCCTGGGTCTTTTTGAGTGTTTCCAGAGACCCCGAATCACACAATACCTCCTCGTGGGTTCTGGCACAGGAGCACAAACTCTAAGAAGAAACAAAATATCTTAAAATGCTGCTGGTCCCCCTTTATACTTTTGCTTAATTTCTCCCTTAAATGATATGTCTAGCAGTGGAAGCCATGTGTGATCTCAAAAGGCAGTCACCAGACAGTATGGAGAAGCGGGGAGGGTTAATATCCAGATCTGCGGCCCTGCTTCCCTGTAATCCACCCCTGCACACTGGCTGCCCTGAATTCCCAGAGACAGCGCAAGAGGACCCAGCTATTTCCAGAAAGGTTTAAGTGAGATCCAATAAGGAGCTTTATTACCAAGCCTGTAGAACCCCAGAGGGGATTCGCTGTTGAGTTACTTTGGGTTTTGGACTTTATTGAAAAATAAATACACCAGGGTCAAGCTTACAAAGAAACAGCACATGTAAGATGAGGTCTTGGAGAGTTATGTAGATATTTAAAAAAACAAAACAACAACAACAACAAAACCCAGTGGTTTTAAAGACTTCAAGAATTTATTTTCTCGCCTTTTATTCCTCTCTCTCTCTCTCTTTTCTTAAATAGTTCTCATCTGTTTCTTGAGACAGGGTCTGACTATATAGTTCAGGCTGGCCTCAAACTCAAGGCAATCTCCCTGCTTTACTCCTTTGGAGTGCTGTGATTCTGAATCTGTGCCCCTGAAGCCAGCTCAGTCCTCGCCCTAATTCTCTGCTTGTTCTGTATGGCGCAGTGTGTCTTGTCTTTTACAACAGTGCTCTGCAAGAAGTGACAGAGATTCGAAAGCTGCCCTCACAAGTAAGCGAAAGACAGACTGCTAAGGTAGGGGTCCCACCTGGGTGACATCCAGGTGATGTAAGGGACAATGTCTAGAAGCAGAAAGCAAGACGTAGAGAAATCTCAGTCGTGCTTAGCCAAAAAGAAGCTGCTCAGAACACTGACCTTTCTTGGGCCCTGCCCTACGATGACTGACCCATCCTGCCTCAGGATAGGAGTGGTAGCCACAAGCACTCCCTTCCAGATAAAACAGCCTAGACCATTTCCTATATGTTATCTTAACATGGGTGGAGGGAAAGTGTTCTTGTTTAATGTAAAACACCCCTACAGGTTCCTGTGTTTGAACACTTGGTCCCCCAGCCGGTGGTACTGTTTGTGAAGGCTGTGGGACTTTGAAGAAGTAGAAACTTGCTGGGGAAGTACGTCACTGGAGCAGGCCTTGAGGCTTCAGAGTTCAGATCAACTTCCTGTCTGCTCTCTGCTTCCGGTCTGGATATAATGTGATCAGTTGCCTCATGCTTCTTCCCTGCTCCTTCCTCACCATGATAGATCCCCTCAAACTCTCAGTCGAAAGAAACCTTCCTGTCTGAAATTGCTAACTGTCAGGCATTTGGTTATAACACTAAGCAACAGAACTAATACAGAAGCAAACCCTTGTATCCATATACAGGTTATATATTGGGTTATACAGATGTGCTGAGGTTCAGGATGAACATCTTTTCAAGACTCTGAGATGCTTGATGAAGAACTGGCCTGTGTTCATTTGACGGTCAGAAAACCAACTGAATCAAACCAAACTCTCTTTCAATTTAATGCTAAGGAACTCTGACACTCACCTGAACTTAGTACTATTAAAAAATGATAAGGGACTCGAGTGGGTCTTGGGGGGCCTGCTGTGTGTGTCGGTTACTCCTATCATTGCTGTGACCAAGCTCCTCACAGAAACCACGTAAGGGAGGAAGGGCTTCGTGGGCTCCTGGTTTCAGAAACTCCAGCCTTTCATGGTTGAGAGACAGTGGGAGGAGCTAAGCAGCTCGCATCATGGTGGCCAGGACACAGGAAGAAGGGGGAATACCAGAAGAGGCCAAAGCAGCATACATCCCCAGGGGGATAGCCTCATTGACCTTTCACCCCTCAGAGAGATCGAGGGATGAGTCCTTCCATGAGGTCAGAACTCTCATGTTGTAATTGTTTCTGGGGACATCTTTACAGACACCCCCGAGTGTGCACTGTACCATTTCTCGAGCTACGCAAGCTGACACACTGTGAGTACTATGTATCTCAGAATCGGGGTATAAAGGTGAGGAAGCAGCTTTCTGTGATACCCCATCTTCCCCATGGATTCTTGCAATGACTTCTTGTCTCTCATGGTGAACTGAATTCCCTTCTCTGCCTGCTTGGCCAACCTTGCTGGCCAGTTACACTGCATTTAGCTTTAATAACATTGGATTCAAATTCTGTCATGCTTCAGTATGGAATCAGGGAGGCAGGGTGATGAGAATTCTGCGTAAATAGACTCCGGAGTCACTTGCTGGGTTCAGGTGAACTCTGCCAATGAGTACAGATGTTCAATTTCCATAACGCATACCAAATAACAATGCCTTTAACAGGCAAGGCCAGGGTCCATTTCCCATTCACATAGCAGCATGACTGTACGTCGTTCAAGGCCAGCAAGGCAACCTTGTGATGTGAGGGATCTGACCTCCACCTTCTACACTGTGTTGTTTTCGTCTCCCTGTTTCATGGTAGCTCGCCATGATGCCCGCACTTAACCAGAAGGAAGGAAGGGAGAAGGAATAAGCAGTGGGCATGAGAGGGAAGCTGCTCACTAGCTAAATCCACTCACTAGAACTTAGACACATGATAATACTCATGTGTTGCATCCAACAGCTACAAAAGCGTTTAGAAAGCATAATTTGTATTAATTTTTCTACTGCTGTATAATAAATCAGTGAAGACTTTTATTATGTCATAGTTTCTGAAGGTCAGGAGGACTGGCAGGGCTAGTTGGGTCTTGGACTCAGAGTGTCTTAAAGTAGAAAAAAACATGCTGTCATTTATGTCACCTCATCTGAAGTTCTGTGGTTGGGGGCAGGATCAGTTCTCTGTGGTGTTTGGGACTAAAGTTCCACTTTTTCAGGCTGCCAGCTAGAATACCTTTTCAGCTTCTAGAGGTTGGTGCTGATGTTGCCACTTGGCACTTCCTTTTCAAGGTCAACAGGAGTACCTCTATGTCATTGACTCTTTCTTCATCAACAGCCTGGTCCTTTCAAAGAGCTCACATCTTCACCTAGGCGGTGGTGGTGCACGCCTTTAATCCCAGCACATGGGAGGCAGAGGCAGGCAGGCAGATCTCTGTGAGTTCGAGGCCAGCCTGGTCTATAAGAGTTAGTTCCAGGACAGGCTCCAAAGCTATAGAAAAACTCTGTCTCGAAAAACAAAACAAAACAAGCAACAACAACAACAAAAACAACAACAACAAACCAAAAAAAAAAGAAACCTTACCCAAGTCATCTCTCTTTAGATTGGTTCAATCACATATATAAAATCACCTTTAATGTCATGTAGTGTAACCTAATCAAGGGAGAAGGCATCTCCTCTTGTTCATAGGTCTCACCTATGTTTAAGGAAAGGGAATCTATAGGGCATGGGCACCCGATGACAGGAGTGAGTCCTTGTCACCATCTTAGAATTCTGCCTACAACATAATCTTCATTGTCTGGCTGCATACTTGATCAATAGCAGCTAATTCCATTCTGATTTCTACAGTTCTTCAACTAGAGAAGACTCAAACGCAAGATATTGAGGTCACGTGGTGGTCTCTGCACCCAATAACTCTCTAGCGCTGCCATCTTGTGAAGCTATTGAGTTTCCCTGTCTTTTAACTTTTCCCACAGACAGGGATAGTAACAGTGCCTCATGGGTGGTTTGTTATGAGGTTTAAGTTAGATCATATGCATGTGCCACAAATATTAAAAGCTCACAAAACATTGGCAATATCTCCCTTTTCCTTCAGGGCTGAAAAACAGAAATAGAACGCCAGAAAACTTCAAGATCTGTTCAGAAATGTAGCCATACCTTTAAGGACTCGTGAATAAAAGGGGCTTGTCGAAGTCTTTCCAGTTCAACTTTTTAAAGACATTGGGCACGGCAAACAGAAACTACAGAATATTCCCAGGATCTCAAACTCATCATTGTATACTCAATGACATCATTTGGTAAAGATGTGGTAGGTGATGTCATGTTCTTCAGAGAGCTACCGCTGAGGCAAAACCTCTAGAATTTGATGTGCATTTTGTGAGAGAAGCAGACTTGTGTATTTTCAATAAGCTTGGAAGTTATTCATGTCCAACAAGGCTATGAAGTGTGTTTGTGTTGGTGCGTATGTTTGTGTATGTATATGTATATCTTGGTTTTGTGTGCATAAGTGTGCATGTGTATGGATGTGAAAATTGTGTGTGATGTGCCTGCATGGGGAACTAGCTACATGTTGATTACACTTTCCTACATATAAAAAGGCACAATGGTTTTGAGAGCCATTGGAAGGAAGAAAACAATGAAGTTATCACGTTACTTGACTCAATGAGCTCTGAAATTTAGAAGCTAAGTCTGAGCCATTAGTGTGTGGTTTTGCTTTTTAAAGAGGGAAGCATTCCGCATCAGTGTAGCAAGGCTTGCATGAGGGTTGTTTAACACTTTCCCCTGCCTCTGAGCTTGCTCACACATAGTGCGTCTTGAATAATGCACAATACAAACAATTATTTCAGACATCTCAAAAATGAAGTGCTACCAGGTTCACTGTGTTCCTCTGCTCTGGCGAGTAATGAAAGACATATTCTTAATGCGAAACAAAAGAAGATTGTGCATATTAAAAAGCAGCCCAGCCAGCGAGAGTTAAACCATCGGGATCAGACACTAACGGGAACCACATGTGAAGTGCAGCTGTTTCTGTTGGGGCTTTCATCAGACTCAAGTGGAAAGATTGGTGGGTTTTAATATGTGGTTTCCAGCCAAGCCAATAGGAATCTGGGGAAAATGTGTGTGAAATCAGGCCTCTGCCAGGGGGGTCCTGGGCTCTGCACTGGCTTTTCTTTCTGTTAATGTAAACAAAGGTAACTCAATGCTCCTGCAAGGCCTGCTCCTCCCCAAGGCACACAGCCCAAGGACTCTGGAGTGACCAGCTGGTTTGCGGCACTTCAGGGGGGCTTCATGGCTCTGTTCAAGTGCAAAGAGCAAATGGAGGAAGGGGTGGGAGGACACTGCAGCATCTTCACAAACTTCTCCGCTCTGCTTTCTCCTCTCAGAGAGATGGAAAACGTATCCAGCTTGTAGAACCCGAGGCTTCAAGTCTGTGAGAACGCTTGGTGCTTATTGGGTTCAAACTCTGAGGATTTCAATTTGCCCAGAAGTGTGGCGAGATGCTGAACATACATGTTCAAATGACCATACATGTGCAAGTGTGAGAATGCGAGAAATCTGTGAAAGAACTGAGATGTGTGCAGAAATCATGATCAATTACTTCTTTATAAAGATAAAATTAGTTAACTGGTTTCAAGGTGTGCTTAACTGTTGCCATGGTTTTGTCTAACGTATTCCCGAAGGCTGTAGCTGTCATGTCTGGATTGATGACTGAATGACAATGCACCCCGCAAGCACCACGGCCTTGCTTCCACTTCAGAGCCGTGGAACAGGAGCATATTTATGGGCCCACAAACTCAGAAATGGAGGCAGGAAAATTAAAATGTCTGAAATGCCCTCATTGACCTTAGGAGAGCAGTCGGACACTGCGTTTATAGTCCCTGATTCATGTGCTCAACATTTACTAGACAGCTCCGAGATTCAAACGGTTTTGCAAAGTGCTCTTGGGGATCCAGTGATGTGTAAGAGCGAGAAGATCTGACATTTATTGAGCACATACTAGTTGCCAGGCACAGTGAGGGCCCTGTGATTACATTTTCTCATTTCATTTCCTAAACCTGGAAAGGGAGAAATTAGAAGACAAGATCTTGCCTCTCAAGAGCCATCCAGTCTAGGATCAAGTAATAGATAAAAGGCATAGCCAGACGCCCATGAAATAAGATAATTATAATCACGTGCCAAAAGAGAAGTTTTAATGGGAACTAAGAGACTGGAGTCAGTTCTTGGAGAACAGAAGGAAGTTTATTGGAGAATGCCACATTTGAACTGGATATTGTAGGTTGCACTGGGTTTATATTTGCAAAGCGAAACGATAGACAAATGGCGGTCCTTATGAAGGGGGAAGCACATGAAACGATACTGAGACGCCACGCGATAGTCAGCAATTAACTGAGAATCACCTATAATCAAATTTTCTCTTGTTATTGCAGCTTGGGTCCTGTGCCGAGGGAGGCAAGTGGTTCTAGAGCTATGCTGTGAGAAAAGCACACACCTTGAAATCTTCTGCACACTCTACAGGGAGAGACAAATCTAGCTTGGTTATATGGTAGGCAAAGGCATATGTGTGTGGGGGTGGTGGTAGTGGCGGTGGAAGGAAAGGGTCTGGGTAGTCCAGCCCAAGAGGGACAGAGAGTCAAAGACATGTATTTGGACTGTACTGGACATAGGGTTTGGAGGCAATAGAGCTTAAAAATAAGATTTAGATGAGCTTGTCCTGTAAGTTGAGACACTGAGTTATAGCTGGGAGGCAGGGCTCTACTCTCTGAGGAAACAGTGACTTCAATATTTTCTCACCTTGTCTTAGCGCTTGTTGAATTTGAGTAGAAAGCAAGTGCCCCTTTCTTTGACTTTTAAAATTATTTTACGAATGAGCTTCATTATAAAATTTTCACAGACCAATGCACACATGTGCATGTTTATATGTAAACTACCCTCCTGCCGTAGCCTTCTTCCTGATGGAAAATCAAGTCACCGTACCTGAGGGTGAAGCAATCAACTATCAGGCACCTTGCGTGAGAGAGGCTGCAAGGCCATTAGACAGTCGGTTCCTGTACTCAAACCGTTCTCAAGCCTGTGATGTGCTGTCGAGAGGGTGGCTAGGCGTACAAAATGGGCCAGGTATCCATCCACCCAATGGGAGGCCTGAGATGTCATGTTGGGTTCCTGGGGCTCACATAACAAAGTACCTTAATCCAGATGCCTCGAGACAACAGAAAGTAGGTTTGGAGACTAGAAATCCTAGATGAAGATGTAGGCAGGCCTATGCTCTCTCCAAAACTCTAGATGATTCCCTCCCCATATCCAGTGTCTGGAAGATGGCAGAGATTTTGGTATAGCTTAGCATATGGTGTTCTCTTCTGTATCCTTATTTGTCTCTCTCCATAGACAGAGAATTGATTTTGGATTTGAGACCAATCTCAAGCCAGTATAAATTCAACTTAATTATTACAGAGATCTTGTAAGGTTGCATTCAAAGGTATTGTGTGTTAGTGCTTCAGCAAATATTTCTGGAGAGACACAACAATCTACAACTCATGTCCATGTGCTCGCTAGCTGGAAGAAGCAGAGGAAGAGCCTATGGACTGGAGCAAGTATAGCGTCTTGGTGATGACAGGTCTTGAGCTCTTTCTCCTGGATGGATGGATGGTGTTTGATGAAGAGGTGGTGGGCTAGATTCCAAGGTGGGTGGATGGGAAAAATTATAAGGCTGCAGTCACAGAATCTGGCATGCGTGAGGCACATCAGAGGATGGGGAGGACGCCAACCTGCCAGGGACAGAGGGCTCTCCCAGGGAGTGATGGGGATTGAGACCAGAGAAGCTGGGGCCAGACTGGGGAGCCAGCCAAGCATCCCAAGAAACTGGGTGACTAGGCTTGGTCATATCTATCCTTCTGATAAGCAAACCTGTATGAAGGGTTCATGATGTGGTAATTTCTCTGCTAGGTCCTATAGCTACATGGATAATTAAGACGGGGCATTTGCAATTCAAGGAGTTTACCACGTTGGTCCAGTATGAGGTTTTCTACACAACGGGAGGGTAAAGACTAGAATCCAGGAGGTTGAGTGTCCTCATTCACTGAACCACACCTGCCATGAGATCAAGATTTCCCTTGGGATGTTCTTGGACCAAGATTTCCTACACCCACTTATAACATGGAGCTTCAATGAAAGGCAGGTTTTGAGCCTGTGCCTACTGTCAGCAACACTTAACATTAAGTAGAGAGAGGGTTCTCAAGGTGGAAGCTTGGAATATGAGTCAGCCACTGTTATTTAAATCACAGGTACTGTGAAATAACTCCCAGGCCATAATCTATTAGAAGGGCTTGTGACGTGCAATGACACTCAAGGAGGTAGCTTCTCTTCGGGGTCAGACAGAGCTTAGACGTTCCCACCTCTAAGAGAGGGACCTGCATGGTTGCATGTCTCCAACCTCACAGGGTCTCAGTGAGAGAGGATGTGTATGAGATGCCAGGACCTCCTTCTGAAATGTGAGGTCCTTCCCAACGCTGTAGTGAACAGCCCCAAGTACCAGAAGTACCGGAGGCCTTTGTAAGAGGCTTCCCTTTGTCTGAATCTTAGACTCTAACTAGCCTTGAAGGCAGAGGACAGAGTTTTCCTGATACTCCATTTCTTCTAAGATTCTCATGTAACCTTTTTAGAAACCAGCAAGGTGGGTAAGCATGACGTGGAACAAGGCAAGCCTCTGGCGGAGCCTGTCATTTCGGTAGCTTTCAATTTGGGCATGTTCAGTTCCCCATGCACAAAATGCTATGCTGGCTTCTCTAGCCTTGTTCCTTTTTATTTCCTTATCTTTTCTTCAAGTCACTGATCTGATCCAGGATCCAGAGATGGTGAGATCCTCAACGTGTCTTGGCAGTCAGGAAACAGTGTTATCCTGGTCCTTCTTGCTTTGAGATCCAGGTCGAATTTGCCAGAGTCAGTGGCCACTTTAGCTCTTGTTCAGCCTGGGGGCGGAGGGGTGTAGAATGAAGCAGTTTTGCTCATGGCAAATATTTGAGCCTAGACTTCCCTGAACCCCAGGTTCTCAGCCCACTAAGACCACAGCCCCCATGCAGAACTCATGTTCTGGCAGGAAGGCCAATCCTGGAACATGTGGAAGCCTCAGGCATATTTAGATGATTTTCATAAAATGTGATTTCTCTACCCAATTGCACTGCTAGAGTTGGAGTGTTAAAATGAGTGTGAAAATAAAATTTAGGGTGGTGAACAGTTAAAGTGTAAGAACTTTAAGCAACAGGGGCAGGAATTACTCATTCTCACCATTGCTGGCGCTGTGTCTGGAGTTTGCGTTCCATCTCATGCATCTAGACATTGCCACTGGGATACAGGCGTCCTTTCCTGCCCCAGAGCCAATGGAGCTGTTGGAAACACCCTATAAATCTCATCTTCTGTACCATGACCTTCGGCCCCCAGGGGGCAGCTTTCACTTTATGATCATCTTGAAAATCCTGGTAAGGAAGACTTACAGTAACATCCAAGGGTTCAGCAGCCTGTATCTCTGCCAGATGAATGGAGGAGCATAAGGGCCACGCAGGACTGAGCGGTTCATAGGGGCAGGGCTTAGCTGCCCTAGCCAGAAATCCAGCTCCCATTCCAGCCACCAGAGAACAGCAGGGCTCTGAATGAGGTTCCTGTGCTCCTCTGGGGTGACAGGTAATTCCTCCTCCACTTACAAGTCTAGTCTGGGGAAGACACAGCCTTCGTTTTGCCTGCCCCAAATGAGCTTCACAGTATAAACCTGGGAGCCAAAACAGGCAGCCTTTGGAGGAGGGAGCCTCCCGTTTTATTGGCTATCAGGTTGATTCCCTCTGATTCTATTTTTCAATTTTATACAAGGTGGGCCTTGAGAAATTCTTATGCTAATTTGAAACAGGAGTCAAACAGGGCCCGTTTTGTGTGTGTGTGTGTGTGTGTGTGTATGTGTGTGTGTGGTGAGGCCCAGTCTGTGTGATTGTGGCGGGCACCTGGTCTATAAAACCACACCAGGCTGAGACCAGGGGGCTGCTAGGCATTGTGGAGGTTTATGGAATTGGCCGGCCTTTCTCCTAGCCAAGCCATGTGTTAGATGGGACCTCGGAAGATAATGTGACAGAAAAGCATCACAAACACACGTGTCGCACAAATCCCAGCTTTGGGACAAGAAGTAGAGTTGCAGGAGTTGGGGTGCACCTTTGAGAAAATTCCAAGGTGCATTACGAACTCTGAGATGCAACTCAACTACTCCCTTGCTTAGGACATCTCCCAAGGGTCACAGGAGGGCATCCTCTTGATTCAGAGCTTTGGGTGTGTACGAGGCTATTGTGCTATTTATTTTGGCAGTGATTTTTTTTCAGGCAGTGGCTCTCAACCCCTTTGGGTCTCGACCCCTTCGAGGGTCGAATGGTCTGGTCACAGGGGTCATGTATCAGATAACCTGCACATCGAATATTTACATTATGATCTATAACAGTAGCAAAATTACAGTTACAAAGTAAGAATGAAAATAATTTTATGGTTCGGGTCATCACAACATGGGGAACTGTATTAAAGAGTCACAGCCTTAGGAAGGTTGAGAAACACTGCTATAAGGTATTGCCTGTAAAGTTCCAAATTCTTTAAGAGAATTTGTGAGAATCTAAATACCTTAAGGTGCCCCTAGAGGGTTCTTGTTCATTTCCCCAACTTTCAGCAGACAGAGGCAGGAGAATTAAGCCTGTACTCCAAGCTTGTGAACTGCTCACTGCTGTCCTTCAGAGCTGTTAGCCTGGCCTTTTGGTACTGGCTCTTTACCTTTGCATGACTAAAGGACACCGTGAAGAGCAGCTTGGGGCATGGTGGGAAGAGCTTCTCATCTGTCTTTCCATTATGCCTTTGGGCAGAGTGGATACCTGGAAAGAAAAGCTCTTTGCTTCAATGTCACATGGGCCTGGGCAGGCTCCTTCTCAAGAGTGGGTGTGCGAGGGCTTGCCCACATGTCTTAGTGGTGTCTTTACTTGGCTACTAGGATCTGCTTATCTGTCTGTGATCTTCTGCCTTAAAAAAACACCATGGCCAAGGGAGGTGTCACAGAGTGACATCTAGATCGCTATACCAGTCCTGGAAGACCCTCTCTCCACTTAGGAGTTCACTCTGTGGTCTTGACTATGAAAATCAAGTTCTTCTGGTATTCTACATCCAGAATGTGAGGGAGTGGATGCCCATTGCCAGATTTGCTGTGTTCTGAGATGGAGTACTCCTCACTGCCCTGAACTCCCAGGGCTTGAGTTCACAGCTCCTCATGAGAGGTCGGTGCAGCGGACAGACGACTCCACTTCTGACTATCCATCCTGTTCCCATTTTGGCTAATGGGGTAATAGCTGCAGTGAGGCAGGCAGCAGATAACCCAAGTGAGTGAAGAGGGCGGAGCTTACCTCTGAGGCTCTGCCCAGGCCCCCTGGGTACACTCAGAATCCTTCCCCGGGAACTCCACTCTCTATTCTACAACAATATGGGCTCAGCCACCCACAGGTTGGCAAGGTGAAGGCATATTCCATTTTCTCAAGTGGAACAAGTCGTCTCATTTGCAGGGTTAACAATAAAATAATGTAATATAGTAAAATACAAAAAAACAAGCAAGGGTTTGGAGTGGGCCCAGCTAATAAGATGCTTGCTGAACAAGCTTGGAGACTAGAGTTCAATCCCCCAGAACACACGTAACAGGCCAGCACTGTGGTATATACCTGCAATTCTCCTCCTGGGGAAGCAGAGACAGGAAGATTCTTGGGTCCTTCTGGACAACCTACCTAGCTGAATCCATGAGCTCCAGGTTTTTTGAGAGAACTTGACTGAGGAAACAAGGTGGAAGGGATAGAGGAAGGTGCTGAATGTTGACCTCTGGCCTGTATTCCCACCTCTACACACACACACACACACACACACACACACCAGAAAGCAACAGCAACAGAACCCACACACACACACACACCAGAAAGCAACAGCAACAGAACCCAAAAAGGCCTCTGCAGGCTGTTCCTCAGCTCTGATTCATTGCTGTCACCATTCTGGTTCTTCAGAACCCACAGATGTACAGTATTCTAGAAACTTCTGAAACATCATAGTATGTGGGTTTAGCAGACACAGTGATTCTGACGAGCAGGTAAATTGCTGTAGAATCTTATCTCTCTTCTCTCTGGTTTGATTGAATGATTGTAGGGGGGTATATATTAAGGAATAGCGAGCTTGCATGAAACTATTAAATAATCTCTCTGGAGTTGCCAGATACTTGCTTTTTCTTAGCAACCCATGAGTGAGATACTGTTTTTTTCAGTGGGTTTCCTCTTTCTGATATGATTGGTGGGATATGTTTGGAAGAGAATAGATCCTGTCTCTGTAACATGATTTTGTATGGTTTCTCATGGTCCTGGACTATTGATTGCCCTTTGTATGAACTAGAGACAGCATGAGTTGGGCATGAGGCTGCAACAAGGCTGAAGGAAGTGCACGGGTGGACATGAGGCTGTAGCAAGACTGAAGTACACATGAGTCGCCCTATGTGTTGCTCAGCTTCCCACTGCTGGGACAATTAAGTTAAAAAATTAACTTAACACAGGAAAAAATAATTTTGGCTTACATATCAGAGGATTCAGTCCATGGTCACCTGACCACAACGCTTTGGACCCGTGTAAGCACAATCCACCATGGTGGGTTCATGACAATCAGAAAACAGAGTGAGAGAGAGAAGTGTAACACTAATCTTGGTTGTCAGCTTGGCTACATCTGGAATTAAATGAAAACCCGAGTGACTGGGGAAATTCACCTGCGAGGGACTTCTCTTCACTCCATTATTTGAAGTGGGAAGATCCACCCTAAACCTGGATCTTTAGAGGTGGAATTTCCACCTTGAATATTGTGGCCGCCTATATAAAGGACAAGGAAGAAGGAAGCTCTTGCTCTTTGCTTGCCCTGGCTCTCGATTCATCAGGTTTTGAGTCTACTTCTTTGGAATTCCAATGTATACTGAAGATTCACTGAGACATCTGGCTTCATGAAACTAACGGCTAATAGATTATTGGAGTTTCTTTTGGTAGACCATTGTTGGTCTAGTTGGACCACTTCCTGTAAGCCAGTCTAATAAACACACACACACACACCACACATACACTCTCTCACACACAGACTACACAGGCACACACCACACACACACACACACACACACAGACCACACAGACACATGCACAAATACACACACATACATACATACATACACACACACACACACACACACACATTCATTTTTTTAGTTCTGTTCTTCTTGAAAACCATGACTAATACAGAAGGAGACCAGGATCCACTGTTTCCAACTTCTTGCCGCGAGGTGCCATTCCTAAAGATTTCATCACCTTTAGTTACCATGAACTGTTAGCCATGTCTGTAATATACAGCTCTTTCTAGAACATTCAAGATCCAAACCACAAGTGTGCACTTAAGTGTTTCAAAAACTCAAGTCTGGGTTAGGTTTCTGTCTTGGCTCCTTTAAACTCAACAACACATGATGAAAAAACGCCCCCTAAAGCTTGTTAGGAGTTAGAAACTGCCTGTTGTTCACCCCTCATGATGACCCCAAGCAGGAGGTCCTATGATTATGCCCATTTTATAGACAAGAAAACCAAGGCCCTGAGAAGTGGAGGCTAGCCTTTGAACACTGGTGTACCCACTTCTCAGGGAACCGTCCTTTGAGCTCATCTCTTGCTTTAGCTCCTCTGTAGAAAATTCTGCTTTTCTGTGTGGAAAGAAGTTAACAATGAAGAATGTGGTATTCGCCGTTTAGGAAAAAGCAACCAATCAGATGAAGAACTAGCAGCATGCAATACTTGAGTATTAGTAGACAGGTTTAAGTGGAAGATGGAAGGGAGAAAAAGGCTTCTTTGAGACTGCTCACTGTTTTATCCTAAGCGTGAAGAGGGATTAAGGGGCCCTCTGAGTTTTAGGACTCTGCCTTGGGCCAGGGAAGGAAGCTCAGAATCCCCCTGTCATCTGTCCCTTTCCGTAATTCGTCATGGAGACCAGCGCACACTTGGTTGAATTCTTCCAGCTGCTGATCCAGAAAATTGGAAACAACTTTGGCTCCCTGCTCAATCAGTTGGATAATCAGCGTTCGCTGAGCTTGCCCCCAAATTGTGTCCAACAGGCCGGTTGAAAGCCAGTGGGCAATCTGTCATGTGCAGGTTTTCGGAGGCTCTGCATGGGCAAGAAAACAGGAAAGCTGATTACGACAGTTTTCAGGTTCTTGGAGGCTGAAGTGTTAGGAATGCTGAACCGGAAGGGACTGCTTGTGTGTTTCCAGTGAGACTGTAGGAAAACCAGTAGAAACCACTTTAAGTGAGAATGCCTGGAGACATCACCCCAAAAGTGGTCCAGCCTGGGGTAGTTGTGATGCCAGGAGAGACACAGAGGTGGGGTGGAAGGTGTCTGGGAAAACGATGACAGAAAAACACCCGAACATTGGGTCAAAGTAAGAACCTATTGTGGAGATGTGGGGCGAGATCAAGGAGGAGAGCGTTCTTGGCAGAGATCGCTTGTGTAATTTATCCCAGACCCTTTAATTCCTAACCACAACCCCGAGGAGGAGATTATCACCTCCCCCCCCAGCCAACACAAGTGACTGGTATGGAGGTCGTTAACTTGAGAAAATCACCAGAGATAGTATTGGGCAACTTCAAAAGTCCACTGTCTTTTCCAATGAGCATGATGCGAAAGGGCTTACGCACACTAATAGCAGCTGAAGACCTAGCTGCAGGTGGTTGTCTAATTCCAATCAAAATAATCTTCCCCCAGTCTTCATGGATAAAGGGCGGCAGAATTAAAAAGGGACCGAGAGCTGTTTTTGGCACAGGCACCGAGTCTGTTGTGGAAGGAAGGCTATTGGTGTTGGCAGTGTGTTGTTAGGTTTCCTCTCAGCAACAAATTCTCCTCTCCCCTGGATGGCCTGGGAGGTCACACACGTGCCTCTGAGTCTTCTGTACACAGCTGCACACACCATGTGGTGTTTGCTCTAGTTAACAGTACAGCGGGGAGATTGGTAGTGTTTAAAAAATCAGAATATAATAAAATCAGATGCTGCTCCACTCCCTTGAAGTTTCCATGCCGGTCTGAAAATATACTGTTTGAGGGTGACAGACTTAGTGTCCTTTGGGCGTCTTTCTTTCTGGGAGTTTTCGTTTGGTTTGTGTCTTACCAGTTCTTGAGTCTGATTTAACTGGAGTATGGCTTCAAAAGCCAAATGCTGGGTCTGACAGAAGTGAATGGACACCTCTACTGTAGTACTTCCTGGGACAGTGAGTTTCACCTGTGGGTCGTGACCCCTTTGGGGGTCACATATCAGACAGCCTGCATATCAGATACTTACACTATGATTCATGACAGTAACAAAATTACAGTTACAAAGGAGCAATGAAATAATTTTATGATTGGGGTCACCACAGCATGGGGGAACTATATTAAAGGGTCACAGCATTAGGAAGGTTGAGAACCAATGCAGCACCTTCACTAGGCAAATCAGTTTCGAATCACCGAAACAGATATATAGCGTTTTCTCTGAAATAAAATCTAAAACTTCACACATTCTCTGACTCTGACTTAGCTGCCTGGTTGCATCCTGGGAAGTGTTTCTCTCTCAAAGGCAGCAGTGACCCCAGGGTGTAAGGTAGATTGAGCAGAACTTCCAAGCAGGTATTTCCTGGAAGGCTACGCCCCTGGCCTTCCTGCCAAGATGCCAGACTCTCCCTGCAGAGGAGGCTAGACAGGTGACCATTCAGTGTTTGTCAGCACAGGGCACAGGGCTATGCTGAGTCTAGGCCGGTAGGTAGCTGGAATGGTGGTAGGAGAATATAGACCTGCCTACCATTTATGCTCAGGAAGACCCCAGCCCAGGGATTACCCCAAAAAACACACGCCAACGCCTAATCCCAGGTGGGACTACTGAAAAACATTCCCAAGTGCTATGGTATTTATAGCTTGCCGTAGACACAAGCAGATTTCTGTAGCCAAATATAGTGATATGCAGTCATTTGGGCCCATTTTGTGTGACTTTTCTCAGGGACAAGCAAGCAGGGAAGTAATTCTGGGGCAAGAAAGTCTCTGGAAGTAGCTGTTTTCCGGAAAAGTCATGTCTCCTTATTTTCCCTTTGAAAGGAGATAGCAGTTTTCAGCACCTCTGTAAATCGGTAAGGACTCCTCCGGGGCTGGCCCAATTCTCACGAGTCCATCATTTTATTCATTTTCCCTTGGTCCCTAAGAGGGCTTGAACTGTGGAATTTTCTGAGTCTCTGAAGGTCCCCACAGTTTCTTTCTAAATCGTTTAATCTTACTGGACTGCTCAGAAAGAGAGAAAATAATAATAAAAGCCCCGCAACAGCCCAGAGCCCCTCCTTATTCCTCTCAGGCTTCCAGCGCGCACGCAAAGGATTCTGGGACGGGTAGAACCTGAAAACCCCTCCAGACATGCTTTTTGGAAAGACAATTTAGAAATGGAGCTTAGAAAGGGTTTTGCGGAGCCCTGATCAGGCCAGCAGATTCTCTTTCGGTAACTAAAGACGGAAACCGACCTCCCACGAACTGAAGTTAGCAGCTGCATCAGGTCAGGGGACCCCAGGAAGGAATCGGAGTTGTTTATACGTCTCCTAGTATCTCTTTCCTAATAAAACCCAGTGGTCTGTCTTAGGCATGTCACCCCACCACGCTAGCCAGGTCTGTTGGTTATTTATTTATGTAAGATGTTTAGCCTGTTTGGAAATTAAACACTTTCTTAGATTTCATCTCCTCAGGCTGATGGCAGACCCTCTGGGGGCGATCCTAAGAGGGTACAATGATAAAAGCCTTCACAGGGTAGGGCAATGGGAAAAAGCCAGGATGAATTAGCTTGCTGTGACATGGCTAACATCATCACATTTATATATGTTTCATTAAGCAGGGGCTTGACAGCTTTATGAGGAAACAGTGGGGTTTGCGATGGAGGAAGGGCCCTGTAACCCTGCCAAAGCCGATCCTGGCCTGTGCCATGCGTGTTCTTTAATAGAATAATATTTGTGCAGTGAAAATGTCATTTTAAATGACTGGTTTGATAATCCCTTAAGCTTTTAAATGATCTGCAAAGTCTGGAAATTCTACCCCAGTGTTTAAAATTGACGGGAACATTAATGAATGCAAACATTAAAGGCTGGTGCCCAGCTTTGTTTCCTGAGTCAGACAGCCATGGCAGGAGGTTTTTCCTTTTGTCTCCTGCACCCTGACGCACCACAATGAAGCAGCTGTAGCAAGTCTTCCCTGCAGGAAGGTTTGGGGAGGGAGAACTCAGCCCATAGTGGGGCACCGGAGTTGCCAGGGCTGCTGCTAACTTGAAGTTCCTCCGTGCAAAGTAGGAAAGGCACCCCCACTGGGAGGGAGCTGGCAGTCAGGAAGCCTCTTTGGGCAGAGCAATTAGCAGAGGGCAGGGCTCCCTCCAGCTAGTGCAGCCTGAGCCGGCGTCCCACCTGGTGAGCGCCAAGAAGGAAGGAGTTAGACTCTCACTGGCGCCCACACACCCTTCACTCACACTCTGCATCCCTGGTGGATGAAAACGGTCCATTTTCTCAGGCGTGTGATGCCGCTAGAGACTTCCTTCTCCCGGGAACTCCTCCCTCTTTTCAGGGCCTCTCAATAGGCCAAGAAAGCTGGCATGGAGATCGTGAACTGGATGACATAGTACAAGGGTTGCCCGGGGACAAATCCAGTTAACAGCCTCTATGTACAAATAAAGCTTTATTGGGAAGTGATTTTACCCATTGGTTTATTGCCCATAGCTGCTTTGCGTGGGGGCTGGTGTGTGTGTGTGTGTGGGGTTGCACTGTTGTTATAGAGGCTGGATTGGCTCAGCATATATGTATCATTTGCCATTTAATCTTTTACAATATCTGCAGACCCCTGCCTCAGAACCCTGATGAAAAAGAAGTAGGATCCTTGCCTTGAGTTTGCTTAGGTCTGCTGGCTCCTATGGCTCTGCAGACGAGTCTCTTAATATCTCTGTGCTTTGTTTCCTTCGTAAATGAGGATATTTCTGACTTGTCCATTCCACGCACGTGTTGAGAGGACCGGATAACATAAGGAATGCGGTCTGCTCGGGTTCTAACACATCAGAGGCTGGCCATCATGTGGCCATGGAATCTGGCCACAGCTCTTTGACTTCCTTAGGGCTGTTTCCTCATCTGTGAAACAGGCCTCAGATCACAGGATCAGTACTTCTGGAATGTTAATGTATACATCAGTTCCAGGTGGGTAGGGAATCAGGGTGGGGAGGTGGGTAGGGGTGGCGGAATGTGGGGAGGTGGTCTTGGTAAGGTTATGGTGTCGGAAGGTTCAAGGTTGGGGGCTGCGAGTCTGTATTTTAAGTTTTTCGTTTACATTTAGTTATTTGTTTGGGCATGGGCACGGAAGTCATGATGTATGTGTGGATGTTCAGTACACAACTTCTATAAGTTTAGTTTTCTTCTTCCGCCACATGGGTCCTAGAGATCAAACTCAGATTGTCATGCTTGTTGGCAAACATCTTTACCCACTGAGCCATCTTGCCCTACCCGACTGCATTTCTAAGAAGTTCTAGAGATACAGAGGTCCCTGGACCAGTTTACTGCTCACCAGGGCTCTCCCCAGAGACCATATTCAGTAGGATGCAGGAGAAAGAGATTTGCTCCAAACGACTGGCTTTCTCACTTGAGGAGGCAGGCAGTCTCACCCTCCGCATCCTGGAGATCCAGGAAAGAGTCAATGTTTTCCCTTTAAATCCAGTTAACGGTTGTAGAATTCCTCTTTTATGCACAAGGCGGTCTTTGAGAGATGGGATGTGGCCTACCTGCAGTACAGAGGGAGACTGCTTTCCCTCCAGCCCACATATTTAAAGGTTACTCTCCGGGCCGGGGATGTGACTCAGTTGGTATAGCAGTTCTGTAACATGCAGGAGGCCTTGGGTTCGATCCACAAGTTGGGTATGGAGGTACATGTCTATATCTCCAGCTCGGGAATTGAAAGCAGGAAGATCAGCAGTTTAAAGTCATTCTTGGCTACAGAATTTCAGGCCAGCATGGATTATCTGACACCCTGTCTCAAAGCAAAAATGCAAAACAAATGAAAAAAAGAACAAAAATAAAAACAAAACCCCACACAACATCAAAACCTAAAAAAGATGGTTAATTTTTTTTTAAAAAAAATATAAACACTCCTAGAAGCACCTAGAAACATTGACCAAACATCTGTGTACCCAGTAGCCCAGTTCTACTGATACATAAAATTAGCCATCATATAACTAGGCACCCCACGAGGAATTGCAAAGAACTTGATGATTTTGCTGACCTTGCCTGGCATTGGAATTTGTGAGCTGTCTTGCTGATGTTCTTATGTGTGTGTTCTCATGTCCTAGGTGCACATGTTTGCAGGTGTGTGTCTACATGTATGTGGAAGCCAGAGGTGGACACTGGGTATCTTTCTTGATGGCTCTTCACTTCCTATATTGAAGCAACACCTCTCACTTTAACCTGCAGCTAGCTGATTTGGCCAGTCTAGCTAGCTTGCTTCAGGGATTCCCTTGTCTCTGTCTTCTGAGTGCTGGGATTACAAGGGGGTCACCATACCTGCCCAGCTGTGTGACGAATGCCTTAGCCACTGTATCAACTTCCGGACAGTTACTTTCCCAAGCACCCTTCCCACCACCTCCAGGCAGAGGGTTATCATACTGGCCTTAGCGGACAGCCTAATCTTGCATCTGGTCAGTTGAGATGGTTATTTTTCTACTTTTAGCCAGGCTGTTACCACACCCTTCCTTAGTAGCCAGGTGGCTTGTGGATGCAGCCCGTGGCAGGCTGGATCCTCCTTGGCTGACCTGTGTCAATCTGCATGCAGCTTATCCTGGAAACGATGGAGCCTGTGGAGAGTGCCCCACCCCCCAAACTCTAGTTAGTCACACCTAGCCTGTGAGCATGCAGAATTTTAATCCTTTTGCCCTGCAGGGAAACATTTCCTGGGCTCCAAATGGCTACTAAAGAATTCTCTCCGGCTTTTGTTCCAATCACATTTTCCACAGATGAGGGGGGCCTTCTGTCTGTTTGTCCTAATTGTTACCCTAAGCCACTTAGTAGTGTGACAGGCCACACGGTAGGGAGCTGGGGTCCACGGTGGGAGGGAGTAATTGTCACTGGTCAAAGAGAAACAAATCAAAGAGATTTGTGAAGAGTTGCACATCAGGCCAGGGTGCTAGGTTAGACCCCTGCTACAGAGAAAGTAGCCTGGGTTGTGATAGAAACCTCTTTTTAGACTTGGATAGACCTGTGTATCACATCAGCTCCCAGGCATCCTCTGACCAGATCTTGGATGTTACTTGACTTTCTGTAGCGAGGAAATCAGCCCAAATGCAGCTGTCAGTATTCAGCCAACATGGACATTTCATAAAGGAATGCGAAGCAGATCCAGGCATTGCTTTAATCGCATCGCTCTTCCCTCTTTCCACGCTCCCATTTCTAAGATCTGGAGACTGACAAAGTCCTGGATTTCTATGTGTCACACGTTCCTCACCCAGGTAAGATCAGTCGTGGGGCAGGTGGATGGAATTGTTGAAGAGCAGATTCAACGTCATGGCCACAGCTTCTGGTAGACACTCAGCAACCTGTAGATTTTCTTACACCCCCAGGAGAGCTTGACCAGACAAAGGGAAGTGGGTTGTGGCTTCCTGGCATGGCCAGGGCTTTTTAGGAGCTTTAAAGGCCTAAAGCCTAGACTCTGCTACTTCACAGAACAGAAGAGAAAGCCTGACCCACATTGTTTAACGCTAGCTGGACTCCTGGTACTTGTTCTAGGGGAGGCCGTGCTTTTAGTTGAACCTTGGTCCTTGTGTATGCTGGGCAAGTACTCTACAGTGAGCTGTGCTGCTAGCCCCTGAAGCCTTCATTTAACTTGTACTTTTTGGTCAGTAGAGTCTCTATAATGGCAGATTGAGACTAGCATGGTTTGAAAGCGGTCGCTAAAATTCAAATACTGGAGACCCAATCCCTAATACAATGGTATTGAGATATAAAAACCCAATAAAAGGTGATTAGGCTCTGCCCTCAGGATCAGAGGGAGTGGGTTAGTTGTGGCAAGAGAGCATTTTCTTAAAAATCAAGGTTGGCCCTCTCTCTTACAGGTTATTTTCTCTTTCTCCTTCCCCACCATGGATGTTATGGTGACGTAACGTGAAGGTCTTCTCCTGACGCAGCTGCCATGCTCCTGGACTCATCAGCCCCTAGAACTAGAAGACTATGCAGACTCAAATGCTTTGTTAATAGCCACCAAAAAACACTCTAGGAATGCCTTGCTGTTTATTTTCTGTGGGCCCTTTTCAATGATTCCTTTGTCTTCCGTGTCTAGTCTCTCATCAAGATCCCCATTACAACCCTAAAGTCCAATGATTTCTCCATTTCTATTTACCCGACTTTACTGCTCTTCCTTTTTAGTTTGGCCCACTACAAGAGCCCCCGAGGCCAACAGTTTTCAACCCAATCATGCCTGAGTCTCCCGAGGAAAGAGGAAATCCAGCCCTAAAGCCCAAACCCCCAAAATTCGGAGCCAGCTGCTCAGGATGGACCCTCACACACCTGTGTTGTCAAACCTCCCCAGGTGATTCTAATCATTTGCAGTCCTCTTGAGACTTTGCTAGAGGCTTTCCTGTGTCCAGCTGCAAAACCGGAGCTCAGCAGCTTTCCAGAGCATTGCTTTCCCTCCTGCAGAGTGAAGAGTCCTGCCATCCAGGCCAGCCCAGCGCTATCTATGCCAACAGGAACAGCTCTCTTCCCCACTCCACGGAGGACAAGTGACCACCTCTCTTTGATCCCATTTTTCCTGTCACTCGCTTACGTGAGCACTGGGTAGTCTTCAGTAGACAGCAGACTTCTCGAGGAAGGAACTACAGCTTGTTTAACTTTGTACCTCCCATAATACTTCATGCATAGTAAACCTTCAACATGTTGGATTGATGTTCCGTTGTTTTGTGGGCCCCACGTGGTCTAGAACAACACTGAGAGCGTAGTAAACACTTAATAAACATTTCTTGACCGATGGATTAGTATTTCTGCTTTGTAGAAAGGAAGTAGGAGGGCACAGGAAGATTCCTTAGCCGGCTTTGACTGGATGTTTGTGACCTTACTGAGGGATAGTCTTTGGTATGGATGACTGCAAAACCTTACAAAAAATAATACATGTTCACATACATATACACGTGCATGCACACATGCACATAGAAACAGATGCTTAGATGAGCCTGTCTAGTGCTACCCAATGAAACGGAAGTGTTAAATGAGAAGGCATTACATTTGGTCTTGCTCAGTGTAATAATATCTAATACAAGGATATTCTGTAAAGGATTGTAAAACTCCACCGGATCCGTTCCACACTCTACTCTCTATGTGTTAGGGGAACTAGGCTGAAAACTTAAAAACACACAAATACAGACAGAGATAGGGCCACAGGGACATCCTTGAGACAAGAGTGCCAAGAATGCCCCCTTTATTGTGCTAGGGGGCAGCTTATCTAGGGCTCTGGCCACGCCCCAGCTCTCAGGACCTTTCAGCCGCAGACCCCCTAGCCTGCCAGCAGGGTCTCAGGCTCAGAGCAGCTACAGGCTGCTCAGAGCAGAGAAAAACAGTTCTTTACAAGAAATTCAGGGTCTAGTGGTTCGCAGTCCCCAACAAAGGACCGTTTACATGCTGCTTAGTACAAATGGGCTGGGGACAAATGAGTTGGAAACGAGGCTACCAGGCTTCATCTCAGAGCTCCCATCCACCTGCTAGAGAGGTCGGTTGCACCTCTTAAGACCTCTTTGAGTTTCAGGTTTTCATTCGGAAACAAAACTTGAAATTCAATCAGTAGATCTTATGTCCTGTAGTATGCACTAAAAAATGCACTGACTTCTCAAGATATTAATGGTGTTAATAAATAGTCAGAATCAATAAACCAATAAACAGAAATTCTAGGGAACAAATAAAATTTTGGTGGTGGTAGAGAATACTGCTTACTCTACACTGCCATAGGTTATCCCAGGAGTTTATAGGGGTGTTAGTTTTTGATGCCTATTGTGACTCCTCAAAGTGCTGCACAATGGTTTGTCGCCCCAAAGTCACTTAGCTGTGAAACACTCCCTTCTCTCCCAGGCTTATTAGGGGTCTGAGCATCAAGCACAAAGGTAGTGGCAGTGGCTGCTCCTGAGGATCCTCTGCTCTTTGGCTAGGTAACACCTCCCCAGACCTCCCTGTCTGTCAAGTTCTTATGTAGGTCAGGTTCCTGGGTTTGGGTGTATTTAGTCTTATCTCACCTTCATTAATTCACCTCTCCCAGGAAGTTTCCCACCTTGCTCCCTCCCATAGTGGTGTCCCATCATTTTGAAGCTATTGATGCTCAGGGCAAACTGTAACATGAAGGGGCCTGTTTGTCAGGGGTTTCTGTTCTGCCTGACCCCCCAGCCGGCAGGCCCCAGAGAAAATCAACCACACAGAGATTTCTGTAAGTTATAAAGCTGATTGGCCCATTAGGTCAGGCTTCTTACTGGCTAACTCTCATGTCTTGATTAACCCATTTTTCTGATCTATGTTAGCCATGTGGCTCAGTACCTTTTTCAGTGGGGCAGCTCACATCCTGCTGCTTCGGTGATCTGGGCAGGAGTGGGAGGAATCAACTTCCTCCTCCCCAGAATTCTCCTGCTCTCCTTGCATCATTTCCACTTTCTGTCTGGCTTTCCCACCTACATCTCCTGCCTGGCCAATCAGTGTTTATTTAAAACATAATTGACAGAATACAGAGAATTCTCCCACACCAGCAAACAGAGAAAGGACTTTGTTACTGAGACCAGAGTTTGACTCCTAGTACCCGGATAAGGACCAGATCTTCTAAGTCTCAAAATATATGCCTTCAACACATGGATAGCACTCTGTGCACATTTGTGGTTTGTATTGTGTAATTTCCCTCTGGAGCCCATCCCAGCCATACTCTGGTTAGAGCAACCGTAGGAAGATGCTCAACCCAAGCCAATTGGGGCATCACATCTTCCCAGTCATTGCGATTGCTAGGGTATCTAATCAGGATAATGGAACACAAGCATAACTTTGCTATGTCAGTCTGCTCAGACAAGAAGAAGCACTTTTGCTGTTTTCTCCTGGACTTAAGGTGTAGGGAGAAAAAAAAAGTTTGAGCATGGATCAACCATCTTAAAACTGTGAGGGGATATAGCTTTTCTGATAAAAGAATCAGTGCAGTAAAATGTAAACGTGGTGGGGTTTAGCAGCCATCTTTGACAAGAGAGTGACCTTGGAAATGAAAACAGAAAATGTGCATCCCTGATACCACAGAGGAGGATTCCAATTTGGGACTATTTATTGACATTTAGAGATGAGAAGTAATGAATAATGTTCCATTGCGTTTAGTCACTTTGATTTTTTTGTTGTTGTTGTTCATAAATGAACCTGCTCCTAATTCACACTTTGGGCTTTTTCTCATTTCCTTGTCTCTTTCTCTTAATACTGAGTATTGAACCTAGGGCCTTGTACATAAGGGGCAGATGCTAGAAACTAAACTAAACCTATACCCTCAGCTGGCTTTTTACTTTTTATTTTTAAGACAAGTTCTTACTAAGCTGGCTTAGGTTGACTTTGAACTTCCTCTATATCCATGGCTGGTCTTGAGCTTGGACTCCTGGTGCCTCAGTTTCTTTAGCTGGTAATCCGGGCTGGACTCACCCCACCAACTTTGTCTGTTTGCTTTTTAACATAAGAGTTCTAGCTGACATCCTTCCACCCAATGGTAGGATTATGTTATGAGCCTAATCATGCCCTCCTAAATTCATATATTGAAGTCGCAACCTCCAGCTGCCATTACTTGGATATGAAGTCATTATATTAAGTAAGAGTTGATTCTAATACCCAGTATGACAAAGATCTCAGAAGCAAAAGAAATATGGATGTTCTATGTGCACTCATAGAGGAAAGGGAAGAAAGGATGGGTAGGCCTTGTATTAGACTCATTGGTATAATCAAATGCCTGGAATGAGCAACTCGAGTGTGTGTGTGTGTGTGTGTGTGTGTCTGTCTGTCTGTCTGTCTGTCTGTCTGTGTGTTCATGAGCATGCCGTGGAATGTGTGTAGAGTTCAGAGGCAGCTTCCAGAAGCCTGATCTATCCATCCTTCCACCATGTTGTCCCAGCATCAGGCTTGGCAACAGGCATTTACCCAGTCAGCCAATTTACCCACAAGGAGGGTTTATTTTGCTTTACAGCTCCATAAAGTCCAGTATGCTAGGGAGAGTGTGGAGTCAGGCGCACAAGGCAGCTGGTCACATTGTGACCATAACCAAGAAGCAGAACACAAATAGGAACTGAGGCTAGCCTGTGAAAGAAACTGAAGCCTGCTCACAGTGACGCACTTCCTCTTCCAGTCTCCCCTTCACACAGGCTCTACAACTTTCCAAAGCAGCCACACCGGACTGGAGACCGAGTATTCAAACACACAGGCCTATGGGGGGACGTTTTAGCTTCAAACCAAAGCAGTCCTTTTCCAGCTGAGAAGAGAGGCCTCAGAATTAAGCCTTGAACTCAAGACTCTAGAACCCAGATGAAGCACATTTGTGCCACTGAAGCCATCTGGTGCACAGTTTTTCCTTGTGGCCGCTCAGACAGACTAGCACAAACGGAAGCTCTGGGTTGTGGCTCAGGACCCTCCACCACTGTGACTTCCTTCTCCTCAAGTTCTAATTCATCCCGTCAGGAAGCCCTTCACAGGAAAATGTGCTCTGTTTTCCTAACGAGATCCTTGAAGGTCCCACAGCACCTGACTCAGGACTGTTATGCACATTAGGACACTCAATAAATGCTTATTGATTAATTAGGACTCCCCAGGCCGTACTAAGCAGGCAGAGATGGATTAAGTTGTTTAATAAAGTCTGTACAAATGGACCACATTGCTTTGGCAGATCTCTCCTTTAAAGGGAGGCGTGAAGGAGCAGGCAGCTTTCACAGTGGGTTGTACTATCCCAGAAAAAAGCTGTCAGGGGAAATGGCCTTGTGGGGAGCCTGGCAGTGACAGGCAGACGGTCCTATGTTATCAGTTTCCTGTTACTGGTTATGTCTGTTTTCATCTGGGGACTGTTTTCATGGAAAGGTTTGTGTGTGTGTGTGTGTGTGTGTGTGTGTGTGTGTGTAATGCACAGTTAATGCTGTTAGCATATGCTCTATCATGGCTTTGCTTTTGTTCCTCAGGGCATTTCTTTTTTCCCCCCTTCAGACTGTAATAAGATGGAAATATTCCTGCTCACTGTAATTTTGAGAAGTGTAAGTGAATGTTGCCCCTTAAATCCATTGTAGCAAGTCTATTCCTTTTAAAGTCTAATTTTAAAACGGAGGCAAGACCCAGGAACGTACCCTTTTAAACGAGTATATGGCATGGCAGAGGTTATATCTTCCCTCCTGTAATTTTCCCCCAGGGGACGACCAGACCTCTGCTAAGAAAGTATTGGTTAAATTTCACCCACTGGGAAAGGAAAACTGACAAAAATTTGTCACATTGCCTGGAAAAAGGAATATTTTCCCCATGAACCTAGTAAAGACGAGGGCACCACCTAATCCTTTGTCTGTCCCTGGACACGGTGGCCAATGATGGGTTCAGCTGGATGATTGATTAAGCACAATGGCAATCAAACAAGATGCCCGTTTACATTCTTACTGGACTCTTGGGAGTGTGTTTTGAGATAAAAGGAAAGGAGAAGGTGAGATGAAATTGCTCAGATAGTTGCCTCAATTTAGTTCACGTTATGCAGGGAGATGATCTCAACCCAGGAGGTCAAGCCTGTCTGGAGTTGGCTCCTTTTATACTGCTACCTGAACTTCTCTCTTTGAGACTGTCTTCTGAAAAACCGTGCTGTTGTCTTCCAAGGATGCCACGGAGCATCCATTAGACAGCTGCCTCCTAGGAAGTACATTATAGGAATAATCTTCTCATCAGGACCTCGGGCTGACCTGATGCTTCTTAAATTTTTAACTCTCTTTGTATCTGACTAGGTTAAAAGAAATATGCTCTTAGGAATTATGACTATTAAGCGTCTTACTAAATATTCCTTGGATATTTTTTTCCTTACAAATTAATATCTGATGACATTCGATGCAGAGGCTTTGCTCTAAAAGAAAGACTTGAGAAAATTTGCTGTGATTTTTTTTTAACATTTTGACCTTGAATAAGATGAGGAAAATCTCACAATTAAATCTCTGTTTTCTGAGGCTTAGCTTATGCCTGCCGTTTTAAAAAAAAAAGAGAACATGCACATAGGTGTATGGGTAAGTGTGTGCTTATATGTGTGTGTGGTATGGCGTGTATTTGACATGTGTGTGGTATATGCTAGGTACTTGGTGTGTGTCTTAGTTACTTTTCTACTGCTATAATAAAACACCATGAGCAAGGTATTTACAAAAGAAACTGATTAGTTTAGTATCTTGTGGTTTCAGAGGGCTAAAGTCTATAATGGTATGGGGAGGGGAAGAATGGCTGGGAGAGCATCTCGATCGACCACCCCAATGTAGAGAGAGAACAAGTCTAAAATCACAAAGCCCACCCTCAGTGATACGCCTCCTCTAATCCTTCTCAAACAGTTCAACCAACTAGGGACCAAGTTTTCAAGTATATAAGCCTGGAACGGGGGTCAATCTCATTTAAATCACACTGTGTGCGTGCATGTGTGTGTGTGCATGCACACATGTGTGTGATATTGTAGTGTTTGCTATGTATTTGCTGTGTATATATAGTATGCTTGTGTTTAAATAGAAGAGGAGAAATCCATTCCCTACTTAGAGAGATACATGAAAGGAAGGCACTTTACCTGTGATCACAGCGGCAGGACCCTGTGGTCACAGAAAGGAGAAGGTCACATAGTGATTCCATGGAGGTGGCATGCAGGTCTATTGCTGTTGCCGACTCTCAGGCCTGGGGTTCACACAAAGATTTGCTTTACTAAGAGTTTCCATTTCTCTCCAGCATCACCCAATGGCTGCCAGTCAGGCTGAACTCTGGGGACTGGGAGTTATAGAGAGGAGAACAAGGAGCAAGTGAAAGGAATATCTTTCTAGGAGCTGATGGCACCTCCGTACTGAGTAGGTGAGTGTCTATTACCTACATGGGCTAAGATGGTCTCTTTGCATCTGATCCTACCTTGATTGCTTCTTCACTACAAGACTAAGATCCACTGATTCTAAAGGCTGTTGGTGTCAAATGCAAATTTCATACATTCAGTGGTTTAAAAATAGTCACGGCAATCAAATATTTAGCTATTTAAAATGGGCCTACTTGCCTTGTATTGCTTCTGAGACGTCACCTAGCATCTTCCGATTGCTGAAAGATGAGGCCTCCAGAGTGAGACACTCCACCCTCCTGTTTGAGGGCATCACCTAGACACAAGCCCCTTCTCAGGTACTTGGCTCTCCTAGAAGTTCCTGGACCTTCCTGTGGGCAGTTCGTTATGTGAGGGACTCAGTCATCTCTGTGTTTTCCAGTAAAGCATGGGGGTTGCATTTCCTTGACCAGCGCTAAGACTCCCTTAACCATCTGCAGGCTGCTACAGTCAAGTGCCTGGATGTCTTAGCCATCACCGTGTCTCTGAGCAAAGGGCTGCCCACAGAAGGTAGATGTGTCGACAGCACCATGCTTTGTTTCATTTGTGTTTTCGTTGGAAAGAAAAAATAAAGAAGCTCAACCTTGAGAAAAAGAACAACAAAACGAAACAAACAAAAAAGCACAAAACAACTGTCTATTCCATAACACTCAGGCAAATAGATGATCTGACTTACTTAGAGGCAACTATGGACTGGTAATGTTTGCATGACATGGAAAGCAGAAAATACATAGATGCTGATTTTTATCATTATTCTATACACTTCAGTATGAATTTTAGCCATTATGAATTATATATGTATGTGTTGCCTACATGTATCTAAATAACAAAATGTTTAAAAGAGAAAAAAAGGGACAACATTTGTTTTCTGACAGAAGAGGCAAGGAAATGGCAGGGACTGTGGTGAAGACAAAATGAGGCGTGGAAACAGAGACTGCTCCCTGCCCTGTGCTGACCTTCTCCCTTTAGCTAGATCACAGCCTTCTTGAGAGCATGGATAACAACTCACCAGGTTCACATCTGCATCCTCGTACAGATTTAGGCTGGTGCTTGTTCTCTATGAAATTGCTGATGAGTATGAAGATGGAGAAGAGGAGAAGACGTGGAGGGAAAGAACAGGACCAGCGTTTGCAGCTGTGAAAGGCAGAGTAGCTTCTCCTGCTGACTGTAGGCAAGACTTTGGACTTCAAGTTCCCAGTCTGTTAATGGGGACGCAATGGCAGCTATGCCTGTTACGGAAATGGAAGTCTTTGTATTGGAGCACAGCAGAGTATGTTATATGTGTTACGATCTTTCCTGTCCTCCCAGTCCATGAAGGGGACCCGTAGAGGAGCAGGGAATGGCTACTTGGAGTCATTGGGAAGTTCCAGAGAGTGGGAAGGAAGTTCCGGAAGCCTACTTTAAGAAAGGTAGGCATTGCCTGAGGAGTTTTCTGGTCAGGCTCTTTGTATTTTAGGGCTTTAAAGTCTTAGATATGGGAAGCAGAAGCAGGTGTATCTCTGTGAATTTGAGACCAGCCTGATCTACAGAGTGAGTTCCAGGACCGGCTCTAAAACTACAGAGAAACCCTGTCTCGAAGAAATCAAATGGGGGGAAAAAGTAGTCTTGGATACGTATTGGAAGAGGAAGAAAAAGGTCCTGAGACCTTCCTAGGTCTCTGTGTTCATGCATCTTGAGCAAGATCTCTAGCTAGACCCGTATGAGAGTTAGAAGTGACACCCTCTGTGAAGGAAGCAGTGAAGACTAGATCTTGGGGTTCAACACAAGGTCTTCATCAAAGGGGCTCAGTATCAAAGGAATGGATGGCATTTCTAGAGAGAAGTGTGACCACTGTCCAGGAGAAGTCTCCTTAGCTAGCCTGAATTAACAGAGGCTCGAGGAGTCTCCATGGGAGCGCCCAGAATCCATGCTACTAAGATGTATGGAGATCTGACTGACTGATTGGAAAAACAAAGGACAACAGAGTTTGTGCTTCACATTCATGGAGCAGTGTTGAGCAGCTGTGTATGATTTATGCCTCCCCGAGGAGGGCGAACCAAGGTGAGGTGAGGGCAATTATGAAAAGGCCTAGGAAGACTCAAAGTTCTTGATTCCAAGTCTCCATCACTCTGCTATAGTGACTTGCATGGGTTTTCTCCCTGGTGAAACTACAGTAAAGAATACCACTTTTTCATGCTGGATTCCAGCACACATGGGTGACATCGGGGGCTTGGAAGGCCTTTGTACCCACAAATATTAGTGGGACTCCATGTGACTGGTTTCAAAGAGACAGAAAAAAAAATGGCACTTAAAAATTGCTTCCCGCTGCTACGAATTTCAAGTCCACCTTTTCCAACACAGGGCAAGAACAGGCAGTTTCTGGAAGGTTCTGGGGACTCTTCCAAGATAATTATGTCTCCTTGGCCTGAGCACAGGGCATTGCTACATATTGAACCTTTTCTCTTTGACAGTGTCTAATCAGGTTGCCCTTTTACCCCAGGCACCAATATACATTGTGCCTTCTCAAAGAAAAACTCATTTTCTTTGAAGAAAATCTCTTCGAATGGCTTGCTGGTATAAGAAACTTAGAAATGCCATTTTTTTAAAGCCAAGTTTTTCTCTCTCCAGCCTATAATAGAAAATTGAAAATGACAAAAAGTAGAAAGAATCAAAAAGTGTGCTTGCTACTAACATTCCACGCACAGTTTCTCTCACACACATAAACACACACACACATACAAACACACACATACAAACAGACACACACAAACAACACACACACAAACCCACACTATATGTATTATATATACATGCTTATATATACATTTTGGCATATATACAAGTATATTTATAGGTGCATATGATGCATATGTATTTACGTTGTTTACAAAATTGAGATCATACGGTGTTAAATAAATGAATATTTGTGTGTCTTTTGCTTTTTACCAAGTTCAATGTTTAACATAATCATTTCTCCATATCACCAAAAGGGTTTTATAAACACTTTAACAGAGCAACGAATGGTTTCTTCCTAAGGCACCACCATTTGCTTATCTGATCTCCCATTTGGGGAGCTTTAGCATTTCCAGGTTGTTTATTATTACAAGTAGCACTGCAGTTAGCAGCGTGTGTGTGTGTGTGTGTGTGTGTGTGTGTGTGTGTGTGTGTGTAGAGAGAGAGAGAGAAAGAGAGAGGGAAAGAGAGAGAGAGAGAGAGTGTGTGTGTGTGTGTCTGTGTGTGTGTGTGGAGGGGGGGAGAGATTCTTTTCCTCCCCTGGTTTTAGGCAAACTGGTTTGACTGACAGGAGCCTGAGTTCTTCATATGCGCTGTCAAAACACTTTTCAGCCCTGTGTAATCTTATTGTTAAGTAAATGACTCAATTTAGAGGTAAAATGTTATACTTGGAACTTTTTATTTTTCCATATTTGCTTGCAAGTCCTGTGTATATTTTAAAAATTTATTTTATTTTTATTTGGGCATGCATGTAGACACACACACACACACACACACACACACACACACACACACACACACACGTGCAGGCTCCTGGGGAAGCCAGAAGGTCATATCAGATCCCTGGAGCTGGAGATACGGTGGTTGTGAACTTCCACCATGAGTGTTGGGAAACAAACTCAGGGGCTCTGCATGGGCAGCAAGTGCTTTTAACTGCTGTTTTAGACTCCACTGTTAGCATTTTTGCTTGTGACATTTTTGTGCATTGGTCACTTCTCTGTCCATCTACTTACTAATGGCTCTTTAGAAATAAAAGAGATTCATAGTTTTAATTTGTATTTGTTACAATTTTTATATATTTTATGTAGGAGTGCTCTGCCTGTGCCTGCATGCCAGAAGAGAGCATTGGAACCTATTACAGATGGTTGTGAACCACTATGTGGCTGCTGGGAATTGAACTCAGGACCGCTGGAAGAGCAGCCAGTTCACTTAACCGCTGAGCCATCTCTTCAGCCACTGTTAAAATTATTTTTGTCTTGTTCAAATCAAATGCACGAATTATGAATTATTTCATTTTGCTCTTTTCATTCAGTTTGGTCACTTGGACATTAGATGCTACTCAAATACGTTCTTATAATTTTGTTTTAATTCATCTTTTCCTAAAAAGTAATTTTTACTATTTGAGAATTCTATATATTTGAAGTCTTTGCCCCACTTCCTTCAACTCCTCCCATAACCACCCTCTCTACCTTGCCCTCCCTACACTCCCAACTTCGAGTTTTCTTCTTCTTATTTTTTTTCTCCAATAAAGCCCAATTTGTACTGCCTAACTGGCCTTGGAAGGAAGGTCGACTTACTGGGGGATGCGTATGAATGACATCACTAAAGAAAACCGATGGTCTTTCTCCCACAGCTATCAAATGCCAGTAGCTCCTCAACTCATGGTGGAATTTTATGCTTTAATCTTGTAATTTCTTCCATTTCACTTTTTAAAATCTATTTAGAATTCATGTTGGAAGACTTCTGAGATGAGGTTTTAAATGAAAATCCCTCCCCAACTTGTTAGGATTTTTTTGACAGGACAGAGTTTCATCTTTCCCTACCTGTGTTGACTGTCTTTCTGTATATCGAATGTTTACATATTGTTGTCAGCTACAGACTGATGCTGTGCTTTATCGAGTTACCATGTCATGTCTTATACTACTATTCCGGTGATTGATTATCATCCTCCTTGATTTAAAACAAGGCAGTGCTAGTATATGCTCATTGCTTTTATTTTTTAGTGTTCTTGATTATTTTCAGATGCTTACCCTTTAGGATGTACTTTAAAGTTACTTCGTCAGGGTTGGAAAGAAGCCTCTGTGGAATTTTTGTCTGCCTCATTGTGGAAACGAAGACTAACCTTGTGTGAGCAAGCCAAGGCTTTTCAGAGCTCAGAGCTCTCCATGATAACGAGTTGAACTCTATCACCCATGTGTTGGTGACAGCCACTCCCCTGCAGACAGAAGAGATGAGGGTGTCACAGTGGAAGACATGAAGGGCTCAGATGTGTCAAGTTGGCAGCTGTATCCCAGGGAAGTCATGGACTTACCAGCAGATTCTCACTTACATGTTGGAGGTGTGCACTTGACTTTCCCTGTTAGTGCTCGGTGAGAAAGCAGGAGGAAAAGGAGAGAAGTTATCACTTACTAACCAGGTCTTGCCGATTTGGGATAGGTTGTTAGAGAAGTTAGATCTAACATCCTCGGTTGTTCCTAGGCATAGTAGCCTGACTTCTGCTAGTCTGCCATGTAACAGGCTGCTATACTAGGTCGCTATTGTAGGTGTCATGATAAGTACACATCCATGTATGGACAGGTGCTGGCGAGGACCAGAGAAGGCAGTGGTGTCAGGTTCCCTGGAGCAGTTGTGAATCGCCTGTTGTGGGTACTGGAAACTGAACTCCAGTTGTCTACAAGAGCAGCAAGCACTCTTGACAGCTGAGCCATCCTTCCAGCCCCAGAGTTCTATTTTTATACAAGATCTTGTCACTGTATATTTAGTTTCCTGTTTTATTAAAACTATAAACCATCTTGAGGTAGCATCTTAACACTATTAAGCATTGTCATCCATGAAATAACTTTTGATTTATTTGTATAGTCTATAGAGTTCTGAGCTTTCTTTTTATGGATCATTTATGCGGCTTTAAAAGGCTATTTCTAGACATTGTGTAGGGTTTTTCTTTTCTTTTCTTTTTTTTTTTTTTTTGCTTTTTAAAGATAGTCTCACTCTGTACAGGCTGGCCTGTATGTAGTTCACTAGGTATCCCAGGCTTCCCTTGTACTCACAGTAATCCTCCTGCTTCAGCTTCCCAAATGGTAGCATTACAGACAGAAAGTACCATGACCGGGTTATTCCTCGGTTCTTACCATTACTATGTGGGAGAAAGCAAATTGCTTAAACAATATCATTTCCTGATATTCGGATAATTTCTCAAACACCTGAATTTTTTTAGACAGATAAGTATCTCCTTTTTTTTTTGATGCAGTTTTATTATATCCTGAAGGATTTCCCAGCAGAGGGATTGATGTAGTACAGTACTCAATGATGTAAATATAATACTCATATATGGAGTTTTTAGAAAATAAATAAGAAAGAAAAAAGATTTACCCAACAACGTTACTTGTAGTGACCGATGGTGGAAATTCTTAGTTTTGGTTTTAACTTCGATGGGCCTGGCGCTGGGAAGGTAACTTAGTATGAGACGGTACAGATTTGAGCACATTCTGTATCACACCAAAGAAATAGCGTACTCTAAATGGCAGATCCTTTTCTTTTCGGTTTGAAACCTCCTTGGTATTGTTTTAAGCATGTGTGTGTTATTTGTGCACGTGTGTGTGTGGGCACAGGTGTGCCCTGGTGCACACGAGGAGGTCAGAAGGTAGCCTTGACTTCTATTCCGGCCTTGAGCCTTGTTTGAGGTGTGGTCTCTTTGCTGCTTGTGACTGACTGCATGTGACAGTCCAGTTGAACCCTGCGATTCTGGGGTTCCCTTGACTGCACCTCCCAGCTAGTCAAAGGCATTCTGGGATTACACGTGTGCATCGCCACATCTGACTGAATGTAGCTTCTGGGGCCTCGTATTTCCATGGCAGACACTTCACCCACTAAGCCGTCTCCCCAGCTCCTTCTTAGTAGGAATATTAAATATTATGGAATGCCTTTTATACTTCTTTGATAAGATAATTATACTTTAAAATAAATTTTACTGATCTAAGGGGACTCTGTTACTGAATATTCTTTTTCTGTGCTAGATTTGTGCTTGTATTTTGAAACACAGTGTCACCCTATAGCTTAGGACGGTCTTATATTTTCAATCTTCCTCTCCCTTCAGTGCTAGGGTTACAGGAATGTGCCATCATACCTGTAACCAACTTATGTCAGATTTACATCGACTTTCAGCATCTGCACGTAAGAGCTTTGCCTCTTGTGTTGACTGTCTTCAGCTGGTTCATTTTTGAGAGGAACTCATATGCCCCAGCATGCAAATTCAGGCTATGATGTTTGGCCAGGAGAGAGAGCAAACTTAGTGGGAGGAGAGTACATGCAACAGAGTCCAGAAGACTCGAGGCACAGACTCCTGAGAGTTCTCATTCAGTCAGTCATAGAGGAAGCTCTTTGTTTCCCAGCAACTTCAACGACAACACAGGAGAGGCCATGCCCACAGGAGGGCTCCTGACTAAACATCCAGGGATTTTACTGGAGGATGAGCCAATGACAAGTCTCTGCTTGGCATAATCAAAGAATCCCAGATGGATGGAAGGAAAATTGCTGTGAGCGTCAAACATACTGTTTCCTCAAACAGTTTGGACTCGGTGAGTTGTTCATCACTCAGAAGGAGAGGAATGTACGCCAATGCCAAGATCCCAGATGCTTGCCGGGGGCCAGATTTGTAAACAGTTCTTTCAAGGTGTAGCAGTGTGACCTGCTGTATTCACCTTTATCATGTCTATGTGTATACACACTTGTGAGTGTATGTGTGTGTGTGTGTGTGTGTCATTTTGTCAGTGTGTGGCTTGTCACACTTACAATAACTTAATAAAATGAGTTGAATCCTTTTTTTTTGTAGAACTGATTGAGAATTTTCTGGTCATTGAGGATTTCTAATCATAGCAGAGTTAAACTGGGTATGGCAGCACACCTGTAATGCCAGCACACGGGCTAGGCTGGAGCATCAAGAATTCAAGGTTGTCTTCCGCAACATAGTGAGTTCAAGGCCAGCCTGGACTACTTGAGACTGTCTTAGGAAAGAAGATTCATATTAAAATTTATACTCACTTGCCTATAAAGTTGCCTGGCTCCAAAACTTTCACTGGGAATAATTAAAAATAAGCTTATATCTTGATTCAGGATACTTTTTCTCACACATAACCTGACCCTGCCAAAGGTTCCCCATCTACCGAAATTTGTTAGTACATCTGTGTACCTGGAGATTTTTTAAAATTCATGATTAAAAACCTCTGGGACCCATTGCTCTGTCATCTTTCATTCCTAAATGACTTCACTTATGATTTTTCTTTCTATACTTATTGATTAGCTTTTCCAGATATTTGTCTGTTTTATTGAATTTTCAAAGAACCAGTCCTTGGTACCATTTATCAATTTTGTCTTTGTATTTTAAATTCATTTTTTGTATTTCATTATCTTCTATGCTTGAGTTATGTTTTGCCATTTTCTCCTTAGTTTTTAGAGTAGAAAAGCATTATTATGTATTAGTTCCTTTTGCGATAGTGTGAAATGTTTGTGAGTACACACTGTATAAATGTATATAACTTTAGACCTATGCTCTGTGTATACATACATATGTATTCATGTATATGTTTTTGTGCATTATTGTATTATGCATTATTATACGCAAATTTACCTGATGCTATATTTTAAATTTTATTCCCTGAGTCTGTTATTATATGAAAGTGATGTTTTATTTATTTTTATTGAAAAAATTTGTTTTTATAAAATATATTCTGATCACACTTCCCCTCTCCCAACTCCCTCAGATCTTCCCTACCTCCCTACTCACCCAACTTCATGTCTCTCTCTCTCTCTCTCTCTCTCTCTCTCTCTCTCTCTCTCTCTCTCTCTCTCTCATACACACACACACACACACACACACACACACACACACACACACACAGGAAATCAAAACACACAAGTAAAAGACTAATAATATAAAACATGTCCAAACAAAACTATATGAGATAAGAAGTCTACAAAAACACCAGAGTTTGTTCTGTGTTAGCCATCTACTGCTAGGTGTGGAGCCTGCCATTAAGTGTGATTAATATACCCAGTGAGACTCCATTGGAGAAGACGAATTTTTCCTGTGCAAGTGAGTATGAATTGCCGAGATAGCTTCTTGGTTAGAAGTCTATTTCCCTAACTCAGCACTGGGACCTATCTGGCTTGGACCTCTGCAGCCCTGTGCTTGCTGCTACAGTCTTTATGAGTTCATATGTGTTATCAGTCTTGTAGTGTCTGGAGGAGTGGTCAGCGGTGAGTCTAAAGCTGGAACCCATGACCTGTGGACGTGTGTATACTAGATAAGCAATTTGCTATTGGTCAACATCTTCATCTCTGTTGGATTTTTATCTTCCCAAGATGGTTTGTTGGTAAGTAGCCCAGGCTGGCCTAGAACACACAATCCTACTGCCCTCTGCCTCATGAGTGTTGGACTTATAGGCATGAGGTAGCACTTTTAGCCTTCCTTGATGAATCTTTATTAGTGTAAACATCTATGGACTTATACCTCTGTTGTTGCATGACTTTTCCTGGTGAGGTATAAAGAAACCCTTCTTCACCCCAGGCAGACTAGACACTGACAGGCCAAAATGAAGGATTCCATCCAAGCCCCACTTGGTGAACCAATGAGTTCACCGAGCTCCTTATCCAAGAATGACCGACAAACTAAGCCACTACACCACCACAAACCCACCCACACCCTGGTCAACTGACTACCTCTTATATCACTTTGTTGGAGAGTGTCTTGTGAGCCTCCCACACACAAGAGAATGTTAATAGGCGTGGTCCTGTGGGAGTCTCTGGTGTGTCGTCATAGCAGCTTTGTTTTCAAATGGCGGTCATCATGTCCGATCCAGAGGAAACAGCTGTGCTACCGTGCTATGCCCAGGCATTTCTGTTATGTGATAGGGACGTTCTTGGTGGGTCTGGCCGTCCTCTCAAAGCAATCAGTCATCCTGACTTCCATACTCACAGATGGTTTTTTACCATTCTGTAACTTCCTGGAAATGGCATCCTATAGTGGGTAAACTTTGGGATCTGACTTTGGCTGGCAATATCAATAAGATTAATCCATTATGGCATATATCACTGGCTTTTTCTATTGTTGACCAAAACTCCATTATGTGGATACATGCTTCGTAAGTGGTTATACATTGTTTTGGGTTTTGGAATAGCCATGTGTTAGCATTCATGATGTGGGTGAACCCGGCAGGTCCCCTGGCGGGTGAGAGACAGACTTGCCATCCAGAGAGAGCTTGGGTATAGAGTTTATTTAGTTTATATATGGGGGGGGGGAAGAGATAGAGAAGAAAGAAGAGAGGAAGGGAGAAGGAAAAGAGGCAGAAGCTGCCTCTTTAGAAGAATGACAGAGAGACAAGCAAATCTCCCGCCTCCCCCCCCTCTCTCTCTTGTTGAGGTTGTTCTTCTTAAACTATCAAAAGCTCTCAGTTTTTAGACTGCATTAGAGATCTTTGAGAAGAATAAAATTTTTCTTGAGTTATTGATTTTAAAAAAATGACAGGGAACTTGATTGGATACCTAGAGCTACTCCTCAGGGTCCTCCATGGTCATTGAGGGGAGGGACTCTCAGGGCTGTATTTGACAAACGAAGGGCTTCAGAAGATTCTCTGTGTTAGGAATCTGTAGGAAGACAAGCCTACCTTTACCTGAGCAACTGGGCAATCGATTCCCGTGATTCTGTCTACTGTCTGGAGAACTTCAGAAGTTTCAATGAAAGGCAGTTTTTCCCAGTGGTTAGTGCTTTCACTTGATGAAAGAAATTGCAGATGGATATTGTTCTGTGCCCATTCTGTGCCCATTTGTCTTCTGTCTTCTTCGTAGAAAATGGGGTGCTGCTGCTAGGAGCAAATCTGTTATGCAAAGCCCTTTAGTAATTAAACATTTAAATACCATATTCCCAGATCTCTGAGCACTTGAGGCTGTTTGTGGATATAGCTATAACTATAGTACAGAATCTGCATGGAATGCTGAGTCCAAGCGTGGCTGTTCTGGTTTTTAACTGAACAGGTGAGATTTATACTTGTGGAAGAACAAAGAAGAAAAACCTGTTCGCAATAGAAGCTTAACAGTAGCATTGACAAAAGTAGAGAACAGCTTAATACATTTTAAAGCAGAGTCGGATTGCATATACAGTAGGTTGTAACAGATTTGAAAGTACATTGTCAACTTAAAATGTTTGAGACTCATTGCTTTCTTAGTCTGGAATGAGATACAGTGAACAGAGCTCATTAGGACTGGGACTACTTAAAACATTTTTTTAACAGTAAGTACATGTACAAATATACACAGTTGAATTCAAGTTTCATACGCATATACACACAGAGCTAAAGCTAACCTAGGTTCACACATAAAGTTAACTCGAAAATCACATGCATGACACATATATTAAACAGGAGTTGGATGAACTGTATGCTCTTTACCAAAAGCATGTCACCACACAAAACATACATGTAACAGAGTCAGTAAGAGGAGTTTAGAGACAAAAATGTAAGTAGATGGCAAGACGGGCAAGGAGTACCTCAGTAAAGATGCTGAGACTTGGTTACCTGACCTGCCCTTAGTCAAGATGGTGGTGAGGTCATCCGACCTGCCATCTTTGCCCTTAGTCAAAATGGCGGCTATCACCTATTGCATGGAGAAATCATGTTTTCAGAGCCATGGCAGGAGTTTTAAACAGATACAAATAACAAGAGAGACATTGAGTAATTGTAGAACATACATTTAAAACAGAATCACATCCATGTGGTCACACCATTCATACATTTTTTTCGTACATGAAGTAGACAGGAAAATTACTCAGCATTGCATGGACAGCTGCCTCGTGGATCCCAGTGGTAGCAGTGGCAGAGAGAGAGAGGGGAGAATTGAAAAAAGGAGCATTTGCAGGTGGGTGGGGGTGGGGACTGCCCAGCATGAGATGCTGGAAGGACAGAGTTTAGCATGGCTGAACTTTTTTATCTGCCTGTTTGCTGATAGAGATGAGAAATCTCTCAGTTTAGGTGGTTATTTAAGTGGCACGTAGGTCATTTGTTAGTGCAAAGACGGGTAAGGTTAGGAATCTGTAAGTAAGGCAACTTTATTTCCCGTGGCCCAGGATGTGAAAGAGAGACGAGACCCAAAGACTAGCTATCTGCAAACGTCTTTGAGACAGACCAAAGGTCCAGCAATAGGTCAGGCCATGCTCAGCCTTGTCAGCCGGGAGGGTGGGGACCAGGGCCACTTTGAGTGGCCGAGGGACTACAGTCTGAGACACGAGAAAGAGATCCCAGTCCTCAGCTCTGGGGAGTTAGCAAAGATGAATGTCAATGAAAGCTGACTTGGAGAAGGGGACCTTGCCATTTAGTTGGTGTTGTGTGCAGCAATAGAGCGGACACAGGAAGGTGGAAAGTGGCCCGAGTCTAGGGTCTTTGCCTGCCTCAGCCCACCCACTCATGGGCGGGAGGGAAGATGGAGAGAGCCTGGCCGAGTCTTGCACCAATGTTATACAAGATGCGGGTGACCTCAGCAGGACTCCTGGGGGATAAGAGACAAACAGATACGCCATGCAGAGAGAGCTTGGGTATAGAGTTTATTTAGTGGGGGAGGAGAGAGAAAGAGAAAGAGAAGAAGCGGGGAAGGAGAGAAGGAAAAAAAGCAGAAGCTACCTCTTCAGAAGGAGAGAGAGAGAGAGAGAGAGAGAGAGAGAGAGAGAGAGAGAGAGAGAGAGAGAGAGAAAGAGAGAAAGAGGAGAAGTGGAGGCAGGAGATCTTGCCTCAGCAGGAAGGGAGAGATTGGGAGTGGGTAGAACTTGTTTCTTAAAGGAGCAGGGTACCTAGGTGACTGGCCAGGTTAGCAGATTTATTTTTGCAACACCATGAAGAATACAAATAAAGATAGTATTCTTTTAAGCAGAGTTTTACTATGTAACCTAGGCTAGCCTCCAATCTTTGCAGCCCAGACTGGCTTCCGACAATCCTCCTGCTTCAGCCTCCAGAATGCTGGGATTGCAGGTGTGTGTCTCCCTACTTGGAGTCATTTCTGATTTCATATGGTTTTGTACTGCTTTCCTCTTTGTGTGAAAAACAGAAAAATGATAGCTTTGATAGGAATTGCATTGAATCTATAATTCACTTTAACACTATTATTTTGACCTTTGTATTTACACGTATATAAATACACGTATATAAATACGTTCAGCCTTTTCCAATAACACTCCAGATATTTTACCCCATTCCTGAGGATGTGATTATAATTTTGAAGCAGTTACAAATGGGATTGCTTTCTTATTTGGACAGATTATTTATTGTTAGTGAATAGATACACACGTGATCTTTTTCCGTGTAAGGTTTATATTGGTGTTTTCCAGAAACTATTATTAGTTCTAATCAGATTTTGATGGCACCTGCAGACTTTTCTAAATTACCAGCTACAAAGAGAAACCTGTAGATGCTCCTTTCTGACGTGGCTAACTGTGTTAGTCAGGGTTCTCTAGACTCTACAGTCTAGAGGAACAGAATTTATCAAGTTGATTAGAATGACTTACAGGCCGTGGTTCAGCTTGTCCAGCAATGGCTGCCTACCAATGGAAGGTCCAAGAATCCAGTAGTTATTCAGTCCACTGGCCTGGATGTCTCAGCTGGTGTTCAGAATATGCCAGAATCCCTCAAAAGTAGGCTGTAATTGGACTTGCTAGTGTGAGTGAGGGCAAGCAGACAGAAAAACAGCAAGTTTCCCTAACCCACGCCTTTATATAGGCTACTAGTAAACGATGTATTACAGATTAAAGATAGATCTTTCCACTGTTTGGGTTTGAGTTAATTCCAGATAGTTAAGTTGACAACCGAGAACAGCCATTTCAGGAATCTTGGTTCATTTTCTTGCCTGATTGTCCTTGCTAGGATTTCCAGTGCCATAATGGAAGAAGTGCATGGATTTGTGCCTTGTTCATTGGGGAACAACTTGAAACATTGCATCATTGAGTATGATGTTAGCCCCACCTCCTCCTGCTGCCCTCTATCATTCATGTTGTGGTATATTCTTATATACCTAACTTGTGAATAGTTATTATAAGGAGATTTTTAATTTTTAATTTTTTGTGCTTATTGATACCATATAAATTTTATTCTTCATTCTATTTATAGGGTAGATGACAGTTGCTAATTTCCCCTTGACTGTCATGTATGAGCTTTTCAATACATTTGGTTTGCTAGTGTTTATTTATATGTTTTTAGGATCCCCCCCATCTTCAAAGAGATTGACCTGTAATTTTGTTTTTATAGTGTCTTTCCCTGGTTTTGACACAAGGTAACACTGGCCTTGAAATTGAGTTTGGAAGTGTTTCTCTAATTTTTTTCCATAAAAGTTGGCACCAGGACCTGGAGTCATCTTTGCTTGGAATTTCTGACTATAGGTTTAGTTCCCTGACTCGTTTTGGCCTTTTCAGACTTTCTGTTTCCTCATAGTTCACTCTTGATAGGTGACATTTTAGGAATGTATTTCTTCTTGGTTGTCCAGTTTAATGGTCAAAAGTTGCTCATGGTAGACTCTCTTGGTCCTTTGTTTTTCAGAAGTATCTTATGTGGAGGTCAGGGGACAGCTTACATGTGGAGGTCAGAGGACAGCATGCATGTGGTCCTTCCTGGTCCATAGAAACGTGAGGAAACCACTGTGTGTTCCCACCACAGTGGAGCTGCCCACCACCATGCCTTCCATACTGGACTGTATCCCCTCAAACCATGAGTAAAATAAACCTTGCTTTCTATACATTGCTTTTTGTCAAGAATTTGGTTCCTGGGGTGAGTAATTAATGTTCCTTTCTTGAATACTAAAATTAGTTTGTGTACTTAGCATGCTCTCTCTCCAAACCTTCTGGAGAGATAGCGGTTCATAGCAGTGCGGAGGCAATATATACTTTTGCAACACACTCTACCATAGTGTAAAGCCTTCAAATGTGAGCAGTGGTGGCAACCTGCCAGGAATGAGTCTGTTCAGAAATAATAGCCCAGCAGGTGAACATGGTAGACCCGTACAGCCTTGTCAGCACCTGCCAGTTAGATGTGGGAAGACATGCCGCAATGAGACAACATATAAAGAACTTTCGGGGAACGGTGGTGAGATGTAGGCCTGGCTTCATCGGCAGAGGTCCTTGGACTGACCATTCTGAGACTTCTGGCAACCTTTATTAAAATACACATTCCTCAGCCCTTTCCTCGGCTCCCCTGGGTTGGACTCTGGGGGGGTCAATATTTTTACATGCACCCCTCTCAGGAATCTGATAACCAGCTTGGCATAGAGGCCAGCTTGGTGGAAGCAGCACAGAATTGGGCATCACGTGACCTGGCATGATCCTGGCTCAGTCACTAACTCAGTGCCATAGGGAGTTGTAGCAGTCTACAGCAGAAGCCGCTCTGGGTTTGAAGTGGGTGTTAGCATCTGCACGGAGAGCCCCCAACTTGGTAAATAGAAGATGAAGTGGCATGCGTGGTACGAGCCAAGTCATCCGTGTTTCCCACATGCCTTATAGTAAGTTCAGGCGTGAGAACTGAAAACAGGAAGCGGGGCTCCAGCTTGGGAGGTTTCTTGGAGGGCTGACAGAGCTGCTCTAGCCTGGGCGTCTTTGAGCAGCAGCTGGTTGGATCTAGGAGCCTCTTGCAGCTGTTTGTGATATGTCAAGTGAAGTTTTGCTTTTAATGTGTTAATGGGCTGGGAGCTATTTTACAGTGTGTTTGACATTTTACAGTATAGTAAAGTGTGTATATGCCTAATTAAAACAGATGTGTATTTGATAAAATAATTACTGGATATGCCGGAGAAAACAGCTAATTATATAAACAGCACAAATACCTAAACATGGACTATAAATACATACTTAAGAAGTGCTGGAAAGCAGGTGGAATTGCTTCCCCTCTACACATGGCCAGATCAGAATCGTTCCTTAGATTTTTCCCAGCCTTAGGGTACAGCAGCATTAGTATTTTCTGGTTTTGCCCCGTCCTGGTCATCCTTCTTTATTGAATGAAAACAAGGAGAAATTCTCTTTCCAGTGAAGAGAGGTGGAATTAATACAACAAAATGTTTGAAAATGTAAGCTAAGGCAATAGCTCAGTTGGTAAAATGGCTAGCACGCAAGCAGAAGGACCTGAGTTCAAGCCCCAGCACTCCTATAAATGAACAAACAATTGTGGTGGTGTGTGTCTGCAATCCCAGGACCAGAGAGGAAGAGACAGAAGAGTTCCAGTCTAGCTGGGAACTTCCAGGCCAATTAGAGATACAGAGGAATACGTGAATAACACTTAAGGAATGGCCTCTAAGGTTGTAATCTGACCCATCACTTTAAATTGTACACACACCTGCACACACTTTGATAAGTGCACAGATATGTATACACCCATGCGTGTATGCACATACACACACAAGCTTGAGCACATACATGTAGACACAAAATCTCCACAAGAAACAGCTATTAATTTGTGTTGCCAGGTGACAGGCATGGTATCACATGCCCACCTTTTAAATATATGTATGTATATATGTGTATATAGATAAATAGATATATGATAGATAGATAGATAGATAGATAGATAGATAGATAGATAGATAGATGATAGATTCTTTGGGAATTTCACATCATGCACCAAATCTCTCTAATTTCCAAGTCCCTCCATATCTGCCCTTGATCCCTGTAGTGTTCCTTCCCAAAATTAATTCAAAACAAAATAATAAAACCACAATCTAAAATCCATTTGCTCCTCTGTCTTTCCCACACCTCCCCATTCATCTTGGTAGCACTGGGAGCTGCAGTGTGCCATTCACTGTAGCATTTGTCCACTCAGCCCTACTTGCAAAATGTTCATGGCAATAAGTCATTGGTCTGCTTCAAGGCACACCATCGTCACTGGACCCTCACCAAAACTCCTCTTGGATGTGCTGCTGTTGCCCCGAGTCATGGGGATCCTGTGGTTACTGTTTTGAAGGGCCAGGCCCTTCACATGTTCCAGCAGGTCATAGATAAAGTAGGTGTCAGGGTGGGCCAACCAAAAGCCCAGGATGTGGGTCTGGGTGGGTAGTTGAGTTGGTCTGTCAGGGCCACATGGACCATCCCTTCAAGTGTGGGGTGGAACCAACTCTCCTAGGTTCGTGCCATCCGGGTCAGTTCTCCCACACCTATGATGAGGGGTGAGACCAACGTTCCTGCTACAGTATTCAGCAAGGGGCAGGGTAGTTATCCCAGGGTCAGTGAAGGGCAAGGTTGGCTCAGCATAGCCCTAAGATTTCAATGTGTGTGGTTCCTATGACCCCCCTGTGGTAACACAGGCATGGATATCAATTCAGACCCCAGCAGCAGAAGGACCACTGACTCAGACATGACCTTTGGCAGCAACTTGGGTCTGGGGGTCACCATGGCCTCGGTGACAGCACAGGACACCCAGATCAGAATGACCCCGGTGGCAGCAAGGTCTTCGGACACCAACATGGTCTCAGGTGACTGACCAGTTCCCAAGCATCCGTACAATCCTTGGTAGTAACAGGAGTCATGGATATCAGCTCAGACCCTAGTTTCTGCAGGGCCATAGACCCAGACCTAGACAGCAACCTGGGCCCAGATGAGACTATGGGTCTACATGGCAGAGCAAGCCACTCAGATCAGCATAGCCCTAGTGGTGGAATGGCCTCCAGATACCAGCATGGCCACAGATTCTGGCCTAGATCCTGGGCATCTATGTAGCCTTTGGTAGCATCATGGACCACAGGCATTACCAGGGACCCAGCTGTGGTAGGACCATGGACTCAGACATGTTCCTCAACACCAACCTGGGCCTAGAAGTCACCGTGTGTTGACAGTAGTTTCTGTCCTGCCCAATTCTGCATCCATTCAGTCCCAAAGAAATACACAGAGGTCTACATTAATTATAAACTGGTTGACCTATTATCTCAGGCTTCTTATTAACTAATTCTTACTTCTTAAATTAGCCCATTATTCTTGTTTATGTTAGCCACATGGCTTGGTACCTTTTATCAGTGAGGCATTCTCATCTTGCTTGCTCTGTGTCTGGCTTCCTCTGTGACAACTGTAGACTGACTCTTTCATCTTCATAGGACTCTCCTGTTCTCATCACCCCGCCTCTACTTCTTGCTTGGTCACCCCGCCTCTACTTCCTGCCTGGCTAACTGGCCAATCAGCATTTTATTAAAACAATGCAATATAAGTGACAAGGCACAAGACCATTGTTCCACAGCACCCCCCTTTAAAAAAAATAAGAACTCTGAATCTAATCTCCCTTGTTTATCTTTTTTACTGACCATTATCCATAATAACTTGTAACCAATACTCTAAACAAAGACAAACATCCATAATCCATTTTTTTGGACTGTAAGTGTAGTTTTCTGTACTACATCCTGCTGATTGGGGGTGCTGATAATCTTATGGGGACCTAAGCAAAATTTTAGAATTATGATCAAGTCTTGACTGGAGTATTCTGTGAGGCTTGATCATATCAGGCAGGAGTCTTGAAACTGTTCTGGATGTAGAACTCAGACATCTGGGCCATCTGCGCCTACAGAAGATTTCTCAGGGGGTCTTCCTTGATCAAACCTGATTTTTCTCAACTCAGAATGAATCCACACCCTCTCATTACTGTTGAAACAAAAGCAAAACCTCTTCTCCAAAGTAACATATTTTTTGACTTAAATTTTGAATTTAAGGCATTTTCAAAATACCTATCTTGGGTTAATCCAGCGGCATTTATAATCAAATGTCTTTTATCAGTTGTTGCTCCTTTCTCAGCATTCAAACAATTCAAAGACAACATAATAACATACAGTATCTCTGTGTATTTTCCATCTTTATGTGGCTTTATTTTAAACTCTATTTTTTTCTTTTTCTTTTTAATTTTTTGTTGAGACTAGGTTCCTCTGTGTATCTTTGGCTGTCCTGGCACTCACTCTATAGACCAAGTTTCCTTGAACTCATAGAGATCTGCCTGCCTCTGCCTCCCAAGTGTTGGGATTAAAGGTTTTTGCCACCAAAACCAATTACTCTCTTTCTTTCTTTTTTTATTTTAAGGACTTTATCCTTTTTCTTTTATCTCCCAACCCTACACATATTTTTAAACACACTGTAAATCATTTAGAGGTTTTCTTCATCTGAATCTATCTTTACTGTATATCTCTCTTTTTCTGACCACATGAGTCTTTAATTTGCTAAGTGATATGGCTAGGATTAAAGCCGTGGCTCTGATGGCTGGATTCACCCTATTCCTTAGCTTTCTAGTCTCATGGCAGAGATACTGGCCAGAGTCATGTTTATTGCCACAACTCTATGGCATTTCAAGGTCCATGCCACAACCAAGAAGCATGATGTTGGGTATTCATAAACACCATTTAAGTGTTTGTTGGTAGGTTCTTTTAAAAGAGCTGCAAGGTTTTTGCGGCTAAAACTGAGTCAGGAAGCCTCTTTTAAATAAGACGCTCTTGCCTCTAGCAAACAGAGCCCACCCTAGAAAATGCTGCTACCAAGAAGCCATGCTTAACTCTGTTCTTTTGTGTCTAGAATTATTTCTCAAACTCTCTCAGGTTTGATGTAGATGCAGTTGTCCGCATTGGCACCATTTGTTGACAAAGGTTTCTGTCCTCCTGGTCTTAATAGTTAAGCTTATAGTCATGTTAGTTAGGTTCTCTAAATGTACAGAGATAGGGCTGGAGAGATGGCTTAGAAGTTAAGAGCATTGCCTGCTCTTCCAAAGGTCCTGAGTTCAATTCCCAGCAACCACATGGTGTCTCACAACCATCTGTAATGGGGTCTGGTGCCCTCTTCTGGCCTGCAGGCATACACAGACAGAATATTGTATACATAATAAATAAATAAAAATAAATATTTTTTTAAAAATAAATGTACAGTGATATATTTCTGATGGATAGGGATTCTTCAAGTCTTTCAAAGACCTTCAGAATATGACATTTAATGTTTTAAGAACTGAGTACTTTCATGTCATGAGACACATCTGCTCTTGGCAGCACCAATCTACTTCAAGAGGATGATGGGCATTGAAGAGGATTGTTATGAAGTTGGTTAGCCATTTGGGCAAGAAACTGATCTTGCCTGGACTGTTTGATGTTATGCTGTATGAACTAGACATGCAAGACCCACAGAGAAATGACTGCTGAACTTGTCTAAAGGTGAGGCGATCCTTCAGGGTTCCTGCTTTGTGAAAGAATCTGCCAGACATTCTGCCAGGACACAGAAGAAAGTGACTGACAAAGTGCCAATATAGGCAGAACTGTCTTTGAAATTTCCTGCTTCATGGAAAAGGCTGCTGGATACCGTGGGCCAGTAGGCTGAAGATGGATGCTTCAATGGTACAGAAGAACTTGGGGTGACTGTCCAGGCAGTGAGATGTTTCTGTCAATTCTAGAGTTTTGGAAGGTACTTCTGAAGCATTTCCTGTTTACTTAGGTAATATTATATCCTTCTGGAGTCTTTGATGGAGTCAAAGAATATGTAGTTATAATTATAGTTTTCCTTAGTTATGATGAAAGATAAAGTAAATATAAATGTTATAACTATAATTCTTAGTTGATAACTGTTTTGTTATATGTAATTACTATGTTAAAGTAATTTAACTTTATTTAAAGAGAAAAGAGGAGATGATGTGGGATTCTCCTCTGTATGCTGTGAATACCATTGGTTAATAAAGAAACTGACTTGGCCTGATAGGGTAGGGTAGAGCTAGGCAGGGAAAACTAAACTGAATGCTGGGAGAAAGAAAGCAGAGTCAATGAGATGCCATGTTGCTGCCAGACGAGAAAGACATGAATTACCTGTTGGAAACTTGCTGGTAGGTTTTTACCTCATGGTAAAATATAAAATAATGGAAATAGGTTAAATTAAAATGTAAAAGCTAGCCCATAAGAAGCTAGAGCTAATAGGCTAAGCAGTGATTAAATTAATACAGATTCTGTGTGATTATTTCAGGAGTCTGGGCGGCCAGGAAACAAACCAGCAACCTCATACAACAACCATGGTCCCAGGTGGCAGCCCAGGCCATTCAGTAGGCTTGCCCTTCCCCTCCCCTGGCAGCATGGCTCTCAGACACCTGCTTGGGTCCAGGAGGCAGCCCAGATCCCTGTCATTGTTATGGCCTTCAAGCCATGTATTTACTTTATCTCATTCAATCTTATTCTTATTTCAAGAGGCAACTGCTATTATTCTTTTTCTTCAGTAGAAGGGTAAATAGGCTTAGAGATGTAAAGAACTTGTCAAGATTGAGGAAAATACCCATCATTGACTCTGGCTTACACACACACACACAGAGAGAGACATACACACAAATGTACAAATACACATACACACAAATAAACAAACACCCATACATACATACACACACACAAACTTACCTATGGTGTGTAAGATGGGAAATTCAAACTGAGGTCCATCCATTCCCTCCAGCCACCATCTAATGCTGCTTCTTGAACAACTTGGAATCCGACCACTTTTGTGCTCTAGCTGGGGGAAGATCCCTGGTCTGAAAAACGTTCTTTAAGTGTCTCTGCCACCACATCAAAGTGTATCCTAGACCAGGCTTGGCTGAGAGAAGGTCTTTCAACCATAGGGGTTGTTTGCAAGTGCAGATGGCTGGGCTCAGAGATGCTGCCAGTCAGCCGGACGTAAGTGTTGCATTGCAAGGACTGGATGCCTAGGATTGCTAGGGGAAGCAGGACAAAAATGTTCTGGAAGCCAGAAATGAGGAAGAAATATTGATGAAGGTCTTGATGTAAGAGCTGGGTCCCACATGTGGTCAGAGCCCTGCTCTATACTGGTGGGGCACAAAGGCATGTATTGGGGGACACCCATTGGTATGTGTGGACTAGAGAATTCTAGCCTGCCTGCCCATTCTCTTAGTGACCTGAACTGTGTTTTTAAGGTTGATGTCTCCAGCTATTTAAGGTGGCATGAGCCTCAGTGTGTGGAGGGGAGGTAAAAGGGAGGGTTTTTTCCTCTACCCTGTACCCCAGATAACTTACTGTTAAGGCGAATAGCCATGGGATGTGCACACATGCATTCTCTCTCTCTCTCTCTCTCTCTCTCTCTCTCTCTCTCTCTCTCTCTCTCTCTCTCACACACACACACACACACACACACACACACACACACACATACACACACACACTCACACACATATGCTTCATTACTAATGCATGACTTGCGTGTGGTGATATTTTTAGCAAAGGCAAAGTCAGTAGCTCTGCTTATTAAGAAGATGCCATGAGCTGTGGGAATGCTGCTTTCAGATCTCTCTCTTATTTCCTGCATTCTGCAGCTGACCTTAGCAGATCAGCACCTTCTCATAACGGGGCACACCTACAAACATGGGCTTGACTATTACTCTTCTCTCTCTGACGGCAGAGATGAAGGGATTGTGGGTTGGATTATGAATAGCGAAGAAGCTGGGGTCTTGGGACATATTGGAATTGGCGGTAGGAGCAATCCCTTGGGACTTTAAAGGGCTCGAACACTGATATTGCGATGGATTGTGACAGAGGATTCCCCAAAAGAATACGTGAAAGGAGCAAGCCATCCTTGTGTTGATCAATCTTTCTGAGTTTTGCAATTGATTAGGCGGTTTCAATTTTTATGAAAGGATTAATTGATGAATGTCAAGCCACAGGTCTTTGGAAGTTCAGTCCTGGTTGGGGTAATTAACATGTGAGGAAAAACATGTGTTCTCATGTAATATCCAACTTCTGTGCCTTTGACTAAGGTCTGGCATTTGCACTTCTGTTTAGATTTGAAGTGGCATGTCTCGGAGTGGAAAATCTGCTTGTCAGAGAAATGTCAAGCATGAAAATGGAATATTCCCCTCATCTCAGAGATTGAAATTAGAATCTTTGGTTTGGTACAGATGTAGTTACCATCAGCCCATAGTTTACACATGAGAATCTATTCAGTGCCCTAGAAAGACTCACACATTTCATCACAGGCTTATATTCACACGTGCAGGATCAAAATATCCCTGGCCAACTAAATTTACAATTCCCATCAGACATCATACAGGTCAAGGTTAGAAAAAGACAGTCTGAACTAACTGATCTTAGCCGTGACTGGGTTTTTGCCTCATCTTTTTTTTTTTCCTCTTCTCTATTCTTCTTACTGATGAAAAAAAAAGATTGTTATATAAGTTGCTTCTGAAGAAACTTTCTGCCTTTGAAAAATATTCTATTTATTAAGGTCAGTTCTCTAATTTAAATGCTGGAGAGAGAATATCTGTATATACAGTTCCCAGAGCGAGGATAGGAACCTGGGAGGAGAGAGAGAGGCTTTCAGGGTCTCTACCAGTTCACAGTGGTGGGTTTGGAAGGGTTACAGAGATGAGTCCCCTAGGATGGCTTTCAGCCTCATTACTGATGGAGAGGATAACTGTGTGGACTGGCTTTATTCTTTCCCTAAGCAGAGAGGTGACAGGGTTGATGTCATGAACTTGAGCAGCTTATTATACTTATGGAGATACAAAACCTTAAATGAACAGACCTTAACAAATGATTTGGTAGAAAAAAGAACACATTTTCTACCAAAACAGAAAAACGTTCTTTCTCATTAAAATAAGAAAAAAAGTCCCTGGTGGGTGTTTTGAATCCCACCTAAAAATTCTAAGTGGAGGAGAAAATTGAATACTGCAAGAGACTAACGACATGTGTGTCATAGCTTAGCATTTGGTTCTTCTGAGAGTCAAATTTAGGGTGCTGAAGCCTTCGGATCTCATATGGCCGTCAGATAGCTCGGGATATGTTATGTGGGGGTGTCTGTTAAAACTGTTGGAGACGAAACTGCCTTTTCAGCCTAGCTTCTTCTATTTGAGAGCAGAAAGCTTTTGTTTTCCTCCCCTCCTGCTTCTCTCCCATAAGGCAGAGAAGACAGATAATTGATCTGGTTTTGGGGTTTTCTGACGCCTTTGTCTCAAATGTGGGTCTCCTTTAGGGCAGTCTTATTCCAAGGTAGCTTTCAATGCCTGGCTTTGGATTTAAGTACACGTTTAATGGAGGAAAGACTTGACCCTTCCGAAGCTTAATAATATACCATATAAAACCCAATGACCAGAATTAATATGTTAAGCACACAGAGTGATGCTCAATGGGATGAGTCATTAGGGAAATACCAATTAAAACTGTACAATGACATACCACTGTATGATCACCAGAGCCGTCCAAATTAAAAAGAATGACCGTACCAAATACCGATGAGCATGTGAAACACCCAGAATCCTCCTCTGCTGGTGAGAATGCAAAAATATGACTCCCAACAGGGAATAAAGCTTAGCAATTTATTACAAATTCGAATACACACATACTGTATGACCTGAGAATTTGTTTGCTAGAATCTGCCCAGGGAAACATAAAACCTTTGCCTACACAGACTTGTGCACTCATGGTCAGGAGAAGTCCATTCCTACAGCTCAAAACCGAAAGCCACCCAATGCCCACCAGCTACAGTGTATCCACACAAAGCAACATTACTCACGAATAAAAATGAATGTACAATCGACTCATGCGACAGCGTGAGTAAATCTCACACATGCTGCATATTAATGAAACCAGCCAGACTCAAAAGTTACATACTCTATGACTCAATATATGTGAAATTCTACAAAGGGAGAATCAGCCGGGATACACAGCAACTTCCTGGGGCCAGGGAGTTCAATGCAAAGAAATATGACAGCATTTTCTCTGTCTCAGTTATAGCAATAGTGACCGTGACTGTAAATATTTGTTTGAAAATCATTTAATCATATTTTCTCTTTATAAAGAAATCTTTAATTACAATGTAGCTACATCATTTACTTTCCCCTTTCGACCTTTCCCATGCTCCCTTCCATACCCCCTCCATCTCAAATGATAACCTCATTTTCTTTATTATTGTTACATATATATGCTACGTATATCACATAAATTCTGCTGAGTTTGTTTAATGTTGTTTGTGTGTATGTGGTTTCAGGGCTAACCAATTTATATCAGGGAGTTCATTCCTGGGATAGGCTAATTCTCCCTCTCTGAGCAATAGTTTGTCCCCAGTAGCTTTTTGTCCAGCGTGGGATCCCCTGAGATTCCATGTTCCAAATTATTATGTCTATTGGTGTTAGTATTATTTAGGTAGCCTTATTGCTGAGGTATTATGAGCACAGCGTCCCTGTCATTTCTAGAGTTGCTGGTCAGGGTGACCCAGGTGACATCCAAAACAATTTAGGTGATGACTGTGGTCCTTGGTTGTGTCTCAGAGGTTGGAGGTAAGTCCTTACTGCTGAAGACACTGCACATTTCAGACTCAGGACTCAGAAAATTTGAGTTAGATCTGATCGTAGTCTTCAACACGGCAAGTGTTGCTTTATGCAAGTTTATAGCTCACTAAAGTCTTTTAATGGAGTAACCACTCAACATGTGTTTGTGGAGATGGTGCATGTGCCATCTTTGCTAGATGTAGAGGGACAAATGTTGTATAATTTGTCAGAAAGAAGGAAGCTGTGATCTGTTGTGGTTTGAATCTTAACTGTTCTCAGGGGTCCCGTGTGTTAAAGCAGGAATGTCTAATGGTTTAACACCATGTTATGTATATCATGGCATCACCACATACATGTTAGCATAGTATCATCTACCGCATTCACATTCAAGAGTCATGCAACTGAGTTGTAAAACAAAACAAAACAGACACACACTTACATCATAATATCATAATGTTTTAAATAAGTTTAAGGTGTTATATCCTACTGCAATGTTACTACTGGCAGGTAGTGGATCCTTAAGAGGTATGGCTTAGTCAGGAGCAGTGGTACATACCCACAATACCAGCTCCTGAGAGGAAGAGGCAGGAGGATCTACAGTTTGACATCTGCCCAAGCTACACAGAAAACTGAAGGCCGTCCTATGTTTTATATACTGAGACCTCACCTCACAAAAAGAGGGGCTAAGGATGTAGCTCAGTGATGGAGTGATTGCCTAGTATGTGTGAGGTCCTGGGCTTGATTCCCAGAGTCATTAAAATAAATAAATAAATAAATAGATAGATAAATAAATAAATAAATAAATAAATAAATAAATGACTAGGCCTACTGGATTGGAGCTATGTTATGGGTGAGGGATGGACTAGGCCTAGTGGATCAGAGCTAGGTTACTGGGTGAAGGGTCCCTTTGAGGTGCTTTGGACCTTTCCTCTCTCTTCCACTTTCTTGCTGGGCAGCTATGAGGAGGAAGTTTTGCTCAGGGATATTCCCTGCCCCAGAAGCTATGGACTTGAGCCTTGGAAGCCATGAACCCAAATAAGCACTTCCTCATTATAGGTTGTACTCGTTGGTGTCTAGTAGACTGGTGGAAAGTGACTGACACAGGGCCTTCTAGAAGGAAAATAACTTTCTCTCATGTCCCAGTAGAGAGCAACGCTGTATCTAAACTAGAACTTCACCTAGCCGTGATTCTTTTACACAAAATACCTCTTGAAACAACAATGCTAGCATTGGTTTAGCCATTGAAAGGATCACTAAACGTAATTTGCTTTCTAAATAATTTGTTTGGATTGAAAATCTGGATGCTTCATGGGAACAGTATGTAAGAGTTCCAAAGGGGATCCTTTTAAAATTCACCAGCTCTGCTGACTTTAGGATGTCTGTGACTGCAAGCGGACACCAGCGAAGTGACTAAGCTACAATCTCAGGGTCATCCTTGAGTCAGAGCTTCCCTGATGGGTCTGTCTGGTCCATCAGGCTGTGTTCTTCCAGAGAGAAGAGCAGAGCCCCCTATACAGAGAGGCATGGTAGAGACACTGCCATTCTGAGCATAGTCTCCAAGCTTTATTGCTGGCTTTCAGTATGGTTATGTAATCCCCATGCAAATGCCATCTGCCGTGTTTGGCACTTGCAATAAAATATTTAAGATATTTTATTCATCCTGCTTGAGAAACAGGTTTTGAGAAATCAGCTCTCCCCTTTCCGGAGAACGCGGCTCTGTGGAGAGTGTGTATGAGTTCCTCCCCGCATGACTACAGTTCCTATTTTTAGCCGTGGCTTGGGCTATAAACTTGAAAGTTTTCGAGCGTTGTTTGCCATTTTGGAGCGTTGATTTTAAGACCAACTTAAAAGTTTGCCTGCTTGTTTGCTTTCTCTTCAGTGTGAATTTTTACTGTTCTTTTCTGAGACAGTTTGCACTTCAAGAATGATGCAATGAAGGCTACTTTGTCAGTCTGAATGATCAGAAAAAGAAAAGGCAAAGAGGAGAGACACCTGTCATTGTCTGGGAAAAGAGAGGCTATATTTATCTGTTTGACTGTCTATCTGTCCACCTGTGTGTCTGTATGTCTGTCCATCTGTCTGCCTACCTGCCTGCCTGCCTATCTTCTTGCCCTGCATGCCTGTCTGTCTATCCTAGTACTGATCCAAACAATCATATACTTGCTGCCTAGCCTTATCTCCTTTCTGCTTTCTCAATTTGTAAAATAAATTACTCCACATACAGAATAAACAGTTTTTATTAAAGGACTGGTAAGATGGCCTGGTGGGTAAAGACACTTTCTACCAAGTCTGATGACCTGAACTCAATCCCTGGGTCCCACGTGATATCTCTCTTGCATGATGACTCCTGTGTATTATCCTGACATCTACATATGCATTGTGGTACACACACACACACACACACACGCACATACACAAAATGTAATTTAAATTTTCTTATTATCAGTTGTGTGTGTGTGCTTGTATATGCATACATACATCTCCAGGGTACACATGTGGTGGTCAAAGGTCAACATTGTAGAGTTGCCTCTTTCCTTCCATCATGGGTATTAAATTCAGGTCACTAGGCTTGGGTCATTGGGTCATTGGGCTGTCTCATTGACCCCAGTCTTTTACATTCTTCATTCTGGTCCTGAATTCTTCCAAAGGAAAGACAGGATAAATGATAACAAATCTGGAATGCTTTGGAGAAGTCACAGGTGCAGAAGTAGAGGAAGAAATGGAAAACTGTAGCATTTTAGGAACTATGATTCAAGAAAGCTGCTTGGTCAGGTTGGGATCTCCATGGAGTGGATTCTTTAAGAAAGTTTTCTTCCATTTTCCCTCCTTCTAATCCCTAATGAGGGTTATACTTCAAATTTCAAAATAACTTTTGAAAGATGAAGTTGTCTATAGCGCGAATTCTAACTGGTCTAAATAATAAAAACCCGGAGTTGGATACTGGGGTAAATGCTGAAAGATCAGTAAAAGAGTCAGCCACTAGTTCTTACCTTTACAAAATCCTCAGACAGAAAAGGCCTGAGCTCTTGTCTCGAGGAATCCTCAGACTGAATGGGCCAGATCCTGTCTCTAATCTAAGAACCCTAAGACTGAGTGGGTGAGATCCTGTCTCCAGCTTCCCAGTGCTGTGATTTAAGTCCTGTGCCTCCCAAGTTTTGGGATCAAAGGCATGAGAACCCAAGTGCTGAGATCAAGGGTGTGTGCCACCACTGCCCAGCCTCTATGGTTAACAAGTGGTTAGCTCCACCCTCTGATCTTCAGGCAAGCTTTATTTGTTAGAACACAAACAAAATATCAGTACAGTTGTCAGTGTGACATGGTCTTCTAGTTTGACTTTCACCAAATTCTACATTTGACCAAGGAACTTTGAAAAATATTTTTCAGGGTTTTTATAGTGAAAAATAGAGAAAAGTTGAAAGAATTATGTATTAGAGAGCCATGCATTTAGGTATAAGCTTTCTGTCATTGCTATAATTGTCACAAATTTGGTGGGATTAGAAGACTACAAGCGTATTATATTATAGTTATTGTGGTTGGGAATCAAAATGAGCCATCGTATCAGACTAAGGTGAAATTATGATCGTGCTGTGTGTTCTGAAGTCCCGGGGAGGTCGATGGCTGCCTTTTCCTACATCTATGAATTATTCACATACTTAGTTCCCAGCCATGCTGGGTGTTCTCTGCTTCATTGGTTATGATGTCTCTTCTACCCCTTCCTTCTTAATTCTGTCTTTAAGGACCTGTGATTTACTGGACAAACGGTGACAATCTCCAGGGTAATGGTCCTATTTCAAGGTTCTTAGTTACATTTGCAAAGTTGGTTTTTTTTTTTTTTATCATACAAGGTAATGTATTTACCATGTCTTGGGATAATTATGTGGCATCTTTCAGGGCAAATTACCACCTTTTAAAAAAATTTTCCATTTTGCTTATCATATATCTATATATCCATTCATGCCCATATCCACCCATCCCCCCTCTCTCTTTTTAGGTGCATTTCAAAATAAGTCAAACACAATAGTACACATTAGTATAGTCCCCCTACATATAATTAACATTTTGGGTTCTATTTGTTTTTATTTTGATATTTATATACACTTTATTTTTTTGCTTTTTATTTTTTTATTATTTTTTTTATTTATAAAAATTTCCACTTCCGCCCCTCCTCCCAATACTCTCCCCCCCCCCCCCCCGCTCCCTCTCCTCCTCCCTCTCCAGTCCTAAGAGCAGTCAGGGTTTCCTGCCCAGTGGGAAGTTCAAGTTCCTCCCTCTTCCCTCCAGGTCTAGGAAGGTGAGCATCCAAGCAGACTAGGATCCCAAAAAGCCAGTCCATGCAGACGAAACAAGTCCCAGTGCCATTGTCAATGGCTTCTCAGTCATCCCCCATGTCAGCCACATTCAGAGAATCCGGTTTGATCACATGCTCATTCAGTCCCAGTCCTGCTGGCCTTGGTGAGCTCTCATTAGATCAGTCCCCTTTTATCAGTGGGTGAACGCTCCCCTCGCGGTCCTGACTTCCTTGTTCATGTTCTCCCTCCTTCTGCTTCTCATTTGGACCTACGGAGTTAAGCCCAGTGTTCCAATGTGGGTCTCTGTCTCTATCTCCATCCATCGCCAGATGAAGGTTTTATGGTGATATGCAAAATATTCGTCAGTATGGTTATGGGCCAAGGCCAGTTCAGGTACCCTCTCCTCTGCTGAACAAATACGACACTTGAATAGAGTGTGTTTTTGTGATTCTCTTTCCTTCAATCTTCCTTATCTTTGTCCCCCTCCCCATAGCCTCCTCTGACTCCTCCTCCTGTTTCCTGTATTCTTTTGCCCTTTCTCCATCCTCCCTCATCACCTAGTGTAATCCTCTCTTAGTCTCTGCTTCAAATCAATTTGTTTCTTGAGGTGAATTTGCATAGAGTGAAATGGCTGAATCAGAAGCCTGTCACACAGTGCTTCGACAGACACACACCCCTCTGGAGGACAGACTCGGAGACACATGCCTGACTCCTCTACAAGTCTGATGTTTCCCTTCTCCAATTCAAGTCTGATTTTTGTTGACTAGCGTTAATCTCTCTGAAAGCCTTTTGATGAGTGTAGTGTGTTTGAGCTTCATCTATGTTGTGGCGTGTTTGAGCAGCTCTTCCCTTCCCATACTGAGTGCTATTGGAGGTCTGCAGCATACAGTTTTAATTCAGTTGCTTAGTCACTGTTTGTGCAGCCTGGGCCATTTCCAAGGTCTGAGACTTTTGAGCAAATATGTTGCCAACATTTCTGTTCAATTCTTTGTGTGGTCTTGTGCTTTTGGATATTTTGTTGTTGTTGTTGTTGAATAGGAACGGATAATCCTTTATACAGTTTTTAAAAGTATAGAAATTGTTGCCCGGCCGTGATAACGTGCACCTTTAATCCCAGCACTCAGAAGGCAGAGGCAGGCAGATCTCTGTGAGTTCAAGGCCAGCCTGGTCTACAAGAGCTAGTTCCAGAACATGCTCCAAAGTTACAGAGAAACCTTATCTCAAAAAACCAAAAGCCAAAACAAACAAACAAAAAAGTATAGAGATTATACTATACAATGCTGAATTTTTATACAGTGTATTTATATAATTAAACTGTGCTATTTAGAAAAAGGTCCTTGAAGACTTTGTTCCACCCTTACTCTCTCTCCTTGGACTGTAGTTGCCATAGTTATTGAGCTTATGTGTTAGAAATGCCACAGAATAAGACACTATAATTTTTACATGAGTCATGCATCTTAAATAAAGAAGGGAATATGTTCTTCACCCAGATATTCACCGTTGAGATTTAATTTCTTCCTGTAGATTTAAGTGTCAATATATTGTTATTTCTTTTCAATCTAAATCATGTCCTTGGACATTTCCCCCCTTTCATTCGTTCGTTCGTTTGTTTATTTGTTTGTTTATTTATCAGGGCTGGAGAATTCTTTTAACGTTTCTAGTTAAATAGATTCTCTCTGTTCTCATCTGTATAAAAAGGCATTTATTTTCTCCTCATTCTTGCAGGATTTTGTTGTTGTTGTTGCTATACTGAGTCCTAACAAGTCAAATAAATAAAACTGGGGATGATTCTGGAGAGATGGTCTGGTGATTTAAGGTGCTTGCTGCTTTTGCAAGGATTTGGTTCCCAGCACCCACATGGTGGCTCACAACTTTCTGTAGCTCCATTTTCAGAAGATCTGATGGAATATCCTCTTTAGGATACTGCACACACATGATGTACACACATGAAAACAAAACACGTACACATAAAAAATAAAAGTAAATATAAGTCTTTAAAATGATTGTATGTCCGAATTTACTTTCTGTGTCTTTAAATATGTTATATCACTATTTTGGACATCATATTTTTCTGATCAAATGTCAGTGGTCGCTCAGATCATCTACCCTTGTATGTATTATGTTGTTTTTCTCTGGCTGTAGTCACATTTTTTTATCTTTGGTTTCAGCAGTTTGATCATTATGTGCCTACTCATGTATTTCTATTTATTTTTTGGATTAATTGAATCTGCAAAGTTAATGCCTTTATCCAAACTTAGGAACATTGAAAATAGAGCTCTACATCCTTTTCCACTTCGTTTTCTCTCTCCTTCCCAATGGCTCATAGCTTGAACACTATCTCTAGATTCTAGCCCTGCCCGTCTTCCTTCTCCACTTCGGGCCTTGCACCACATGCCATATTTTAGGCATTGTCCTGGGACCCAGAACTTAGGAACATTTATTTGCACCTGTGTTTCTATCCAAAGATGTTAAGGATTAAGCTAACATTTGGTGCTGCCAACAGAAGGAACCGCAGGCAAGGAACCATTGGTCTACCTTTTAGGAGCTGCCTTCTTCATGAAAACCGCCTGGATGTTAGCATGAAACCTTCTTGACTTCTAACCAATGGGCTTCTTCTGTGTTCTGTCCTTTTCTTCTCCCAGTAGCTCCAGAGAGGGTGTGGCTGAAATCTACTACATCCTGGCTGTTAACTGGAAGAATGGGTTACTTCTTTAAGGTCTGTTTTTAAAGGAACATTCCATTCTAAAGGTCTAGGCCTCTCGTTCTCTGTCTATGACACAGTCAGTAGCACTGCTTTCTGCTCGGTCAGTCTTTTGTTGGTCACTACATGGTCTATGAGCAATCGTTTGAGTTTGGGATACATGGTGTTACTTTAGTTAATAAATTACTCCAGCAGGGAGAAGAACTATCTGACATAAGGACAGAAAATTCATCATAGCTAGACCTTTTATGTAGGGTGGAAAGTTGAGAGAGTATTAAGTTCAGATATTCTTCCAGTAAGAAGTGATTATAAACTTCGCAGTTGAAAACTGGGAGGAAGAAAAATAAGTATTTTTATCATCATCATCTTCATCACAGCCACCACCATCATCATCATCTAAACACTATCCACATCACCCACCCCATCCCCATCTCGTCTTTTCTGAAAGTAGACTTCCTCAGCTTAGTACTTCTCCCAGAGCACTGCTTCAATCTTCTCATTTCAAAGTTTTAAACAAGCAAACAAACAAACAAACAACCGTGGTCTTATGAGTACAGGAGCTTGGCCTGCCTATACATCTGTGCACAGCGTGTGTTCCCCGAGCCTGCAGAGACCAGAAGAGAATGTCCGAACCTCAAACTGGAGTTAATAGATGGTTGTGAGCCTCCATGTGGGTACTGGGAACTGAACCCGGGTCCTCTGAAAGAGCAGTGAGTGCTCTTGATTGTTGAGCCATCTCTCAAGCTCCAGCTTCTGCAGTCTTCTCTTTACTCATCTCCACTTCAGGGTGGGTATGCCTTGGAAAGAGATTCGGTAACCAATGAGCAAGCCACTTCTGCCAAACCCCTACCTCACAAAATAGCCACATTTAATAGTTTAGGGTTAGCACTGAGACGTAATTTGTTTTATATTAAGGTTCTCCGGTGCTCCCTAAAATACCAAATTCCCCTGGTGCCTTTAAAATGAGACTCACATTACAAAAATCCCATTTAACAGGACACTTTGGAAACATACAAGGTATGATTGTAAAAGATTATGGCTGATTTGAAGAAAAAGTCCAGAACTTGTAAATTCAAAGGGGTGGTATGTTCCCTTTAACAAAATGAGTGCGTGGGGCTTCACACCTACCTCACCCCAGGTGAGGATGACAGTGTGTCTGTCCCAAGCGTGTTGCTGGAGTCTTGGACGAGATGTGTAAGAAGAGATCATGGGTGCTGTGAATGTTTGCAGAATGGTAGCTTTTGTCTTCAATTCCAAGGAGGTTGGAGTCACTCAGATCACAGAGCATCAACCTGAAACCTGACCTCGATGTCTCAATGATTCATCTTTGGTCTGTGGGGTAAATGTTGAACCACGTACAATAAAGTGACTGAAGGACAGATTTTGTGTGTGTGTGTGTTGAGTATGCGTGTGCATGTGTAAAGTGAACATGTTGTGGTTTGTATATAGTTTGTCCACACCCAAATTCATGTTGAGCCTTACTTCTTAATTTCTCAATGGGGCTGACAGTGTTGAAAGGTGGGATTTAATCATAGCTGTTTGGATCACATGATCTAAGCCAGTGATTCTCAACATGTGGGTTGTGCCCTTTTGGGGGTTGCGTATCAGATGTTTACATTATAATTAACAACAGTAGCAAAACTGCAATTATGAAATAGCAATGAAATAATTTTATGGTTGGAGGTCACCACAACACATGAGGAACTGTGTTAAAGGGTCACAGCATTAGGAAGGTTGAGAACCACTGAACGACACTGCCTCTCTCCAGTGAGTTCTTCATTTACCCAGAGTTAGATTAGGTACCCAAAGGCAGATTGCTGTAAGAAAGTCAAGGCCATCTTTCATGTTCTTTCTTGTTCGCTTTGTTCTGCTTGCCCTTTTGCCTTCTGTGAATTGAAGTCACACAGCGCCAATTTCATCATTAGGGACATACCTTTGGATTTTCTAGTCTCTAGAACTGTGAGGCCAAGCAAGCTTCTTTCCTTTATAAATTACCTAGTCTCATGTTTTCTGATATAGCAGCAGAGTACACACACACACACACACACACACACACACACACACACACACACCATTTAGCACAGTGTGTTCAGACTGTGGGGAAGGAAGACGTTCTATGTGACATGCAGTGGAAATGGCAACAGTGGGCACTGGTCCCCAGTCTTTGTTGTATATTCAGGTATCCAGTGAACTTTAGATAACTTTGATCTGCAGCTACCCCTCGTGACAGTTACTTCAGAACCTATAGAGGAGGCCCCAGAGGTTTCTAGAACCTCAGTGATACCATCTTGCAGATAACCCTGAGAAATGAAACCGGGGTCTGCGGTCCCGGGTTCTGCATATGCGCCAGATCACACAGGACATTCTTGAACTTCAGTGTCTGGGTCTTGCCCTACAGAGATTCTGCTGAGATTATCTGGGGTGGAGCCTGAGTGTGGTGCCCCCTTCTGTTGCTTGTACTCTCCAGTTGTCTGGGAATGAGCTGACCTTCAGAACCCAGCTGGTGAAGTGGTTGAGAGGACAGCCATGTAAAACATGAGGGCGTTTGCTTATGGAGAAGGCACTGGAGACTCCTGTGGGAACACGGGCCCAGTGCCACAAACTCTGCTGTTTATCAAATGACACAGGGAGTTTGGGTGTTTATGTGGAAACTTCTAAAGTTTTCATCCTAATAAAACATATGTAACATGGATTCATCATTTTGGCCATTTCGAAGTACGTCGATGTTATTGTGTCTTTACCATCTGTCTCCCGTTTTTTTCATCTTTCTCAACTGAAATTCTGTGTTCATTAAACATTAATTTTCCATTCTTGTTCCCCTTTAGCTCACAGCTCCCACTGCCTGCTGCCTCTGCATTTGAACCCTGGGGGTATCTAAGGGACATGCAATCTCACAATATTCCCATCTTATCACTGGCTTCATTCACGCTCTCTTTTAAAGCTCATCCACGCTGTGAAAAGTATGACAATTCTCATCCTTTTAAAGGATGAGTCGTATTCCACTGGGTCTACAGACCATATTTTGTTTCTGAATGTATCTGTAAATTCCTTTTGTTGAAGGATTCATAAACCCGAGTTACTTTTCTTGATGCCCAAGTTTCCTGCCTGCAACCCGAGGAGACCGGATCGCGTCATTCTTGATTCTATTCATGCAAACAGTTCATGGGATTGGAGTACATATGATTTGGATTTGTACTCCAATGATTGCGGTCCTTTAAATTTTTTTCAATAGGTTTTTACAAATTTTGTACAATGTATTTGGTCAAATTCATCTCTCTCCCAGTTCTTCCAATATCTACTGCCCCTTCCCTACCCACCCAACTTTGTGTCTTCCTTTTATTGTATTTTTAATGATTTACTTATTTTTATTTTTTGTACATTGGTGTTTTGCCTGCATATATGTGTGTGTAATGGTGACTATTCCCTGAATTAGAGTTACAGACAGACCACCTAACAAGTCTAATTCTCACTGTGGTTCTTAGTGTGTGTGTGTGTGTGTGTGTGCATGTGCTCATGTATGTGCATATTTGTGTGTGCATATGTGTATGCATGTGTGCATTTTTGTGTATGTGTGCACGTGTTTGTGTATATGCATGTGCCTGTACATTTGTGCGTTCATGTGCGTGCATGTGTGCACATGTGCTCATGTATGTGCATGTATGCATGTTCATGTGTGTTTGTGTGTACATATGTATATATGCGTATATGTGCATGTGTGTGTGTGTACGTGTGTATGTGTATGTGTAACTTGAACCTCAAGGCTAGTATTTGACATTCTGGCACGCAAACCACTGAAACCTCCCTGATCCTCACTGTCTAGATAAGATACGGGAAAGGAATTAGACTAGACATATTGTTTGGGTCCAATCTGACACAGTGGAGTCTCAATCAGCCGAGATCAAACCTGTTTGCACTAGCCACAGAGCGGTCGGTATGCCTTTTTAAGGAAAGAATAATCTATTTTCCAGTCCCAACAAATTTCAACCACATTTGAACAGAACAGATCACATTTCCGAACTGTAGGTAAAAGACTGCTGTGGTGTAACATGATTCTCCGCGTGTTTGTGACAGTCTCCGGGCAGGAGCTTGCTGTCCTTGGCTGTTTAAGGGAGACATAGGTCCAGCCTTTCAAGCTTTGTTTGCTTTTTTTAGGAGCCCTTTAAATGTCTGAGCCCACAGGACCGAGGCACATGCAGACAGCTACTCCTGCTATTCCGCAGCCTTCTAGGTGTCTAGAAGTTCGTGTCTCTGTATTATTTTTATACCTAGTGGAATTCATTTTGAACTTTTCTATTTAATTACTATTTAAATCAATATGTAGCCTCTTTAAATCCTTGCTTTCCTTTCTTTTTCTAATTTTAACTAGATTCTGATTTTTTTAAAAATAAAATTGTTTTCAAAAAGAAATCTTCAATCACACACCACAAAAAATACAGCAGCCATTTTCTAGTCATACCAAGATTTTACGATTCATGGTGACAAACATATTTGGTTTCTGGTGCTTAGGAGCAGGTGATTCTGGACTGGGGATGTGGGAGGAGAGATGTAGGTCCAGGCAGGTAGGTCTACATTCATGTTCCAGCTCTTCCGTTGACTTGTTCATTTACTTTGGACAGTGGAGACTTGGTTCAGTATTTGGAAACTGGGCACACACTAAGAATAAACGAACAATATACATATAAATGCCAGGGGAGTGGCAGGACACAAAATGAATATTCAACCAATGGAAGCTAGTTGTGATTATCTTTATACATGTCCAGACACTGAGAAGAACACACGGTGCTGGGAGCAGGCAGACAGGTTGATTCTGTTATAGCGGTGATCTTGGGAGAGTGACCAGCTTATGGGGTATTACACTCTGCATCACTAATTTAATAAGCATGTATTAATTGCCTCTTAGTAGCCAAGACCAGTGGTAGGAGCTGAGAATTGGAATGGGACTCACTCAGCTACTGGCTGCTTATCAGCCAGCTGAAGAAGACAGATGTCCCACAGCCTTAGATGGGCGTTAGAAGGACTTGATGAGTCTTCAGTGGACAGCATGGGGGACCCACAGTGCCAAAGGCACATTAGCATTTGCCCTAACTCACACAATTTGAAGTAGAGGCAGTTGGGGGTCTTCCCTGAACTCTGGGGTGTTGGGGGAGGCACTTCTTTCTTGGCCTTGTCTGTGCCAGAAGGTCTTTAGGGACTCTTGGAACGTGGCAGAGAACTCCTCCTGAGCACTGAGGGCAGAAAATAAGGTTTTACATCACCGCCACATGTAAATTTTCTGTTGAGAAACCCAGACAGCTTCGGATGTTTTGTTATTTGTTTTGCAACAGCCTCGCTGCCCAGCTGACCAGCAGGGCTTCCGGGTTTCCTTTCAACTCCTGGCTCAGAGAAAATCATTCTTTGTTAATAGCATTGTAGTTGTGAAACACCATGCTTGAGGGACGGTTTCCAAGGCAGAAATAGCTTTGAGGTGTCGGCTCCGTTGTCTTTTAATTTAGAGCAAAGGAAATTCTTATGGTTTCTCCTGTAGCCTGCGGGTGTGGGCATTCTCAGCAGTCTGCACACAAGAAAGATCATGTTCTTAAAAGAGTCTTCTTTACCTCTGTACCATTCATGGGGATGTGTCAAAAGCAAAACAAAACAAAACAAAAAACCGGGAATCTTCTTTAAAAAACAAAAGAACCAAGAACCAGCCTACTGTCTGGGGGAGTTGGTACAGATCTTCAGTGCCGAGAGAATGGAGAGAATGCACTCCTTGCTGCTTTGCATTGCAGATGAGCTTCCGTCCCAGGAAGGCCTAAGGGAGCTCAGAGGTACCTTTAACGTTTGTTTTCCTGCTGCCCAGAGAGTTACCCGTGTTCCTTAGTCCAGGGTGACTGCTGGCTCGGATGCCTGGGGATCAGAAGTGGTGATTCCGACTCCCTGGATAATCCTGAAATGCACAGAGAATCCTGACCACCGTGCTTACCATGCAGAAGCGAGGATTCTGGAGGGGAGTGAGACAAGAATCTCTTCAGGAGGGAGAAAGGGAGGGAGGGAGGGAGGGAGAGAGGGAGGAAGAGAGAGACACAGACACAGACACCCAGAGAGAGACACACACAAAGAGAGACAGAGACAGAGAGAGACAGATAGACACACACACACACACATACAGAGACAGAGAGAGACAGACAGAGAGAGAGAGACAGAGACAGAGAAAGACACACACACAGAGAGAGAGAGAGAGAGAGAGACAGAGAGACAGAGAGAGAGAGAGACAGAGAGACAGAGAGATTGGGATTTAATTTGTCCAAGAACAGTGATGCTTCTGCTAATTAGCTCCCTCTATAAACACAGGATACTTCTGCTATTTTGTTGCTTCAATGGAGGAGTTTCTTCAGAATTTCTGCTGCCCATTCTTTACTACCCTTGGTCTTCAGCACTTCCCCCCTTCTAAGCTCTAGAATCCCGTGCAGTTGTTTGTTTGTTTTTTGAAAGGCTGACCTTGACTTTGGGAGGAGAGGTATTGGGTTTCTACGTCCCTGTAAGAACCTGGATTGAGCTGGACGCTGAAATCAAGTTGGTGAATCCCTTATTCACACCTCTGCGGTGAACTTTCTCCTGACTTCCTTTAACATCCCCGCCCCCTTAGAATCCTAGCGACTGACTGGCTGACATAGTCACCTATTAACCTTAGACAAATGCTGAGGGGTTCCAAGCTCGGAGGCTGTGCTCCAGCGCCACTACTTCCTCCCCGCCCCACGGCTGCTTCCCTCCCACGCCTTCTGGTACAATCATTAGTGGCTTGTCCATTTCCCCACAAGGCGCCTTGACTGTTTCTCAAAGCATCTCCCACCCTGTTTGCCCCACTTTATGTTTTGTAGTCCTCCCAACTAGACTCCACGCATCTTGAGCAAAGGGGCTCTGTGTTTCGGGCACCCTCCCCTCCTCCAGAACCCTAGACGAGCACCTAGTAGGCATTCAGTAAGTGCTGGCAGCACCGCTTGCACATATGGTTCGCATTTTCTAGGAACGCCTGTTTGCTCTGATTATCTGCCAGCCAAGTGTACTCCGGGGTAGAAAACGGTAAATGGACTAAAAGATGGAGTTCAAGGAGTAGTCAATCGCATGCTCATAATTATGAGTGGGAACGGAATAAGCATAAACTTTCTTGCATAACTAATCAATATTTAATATATCTCCATTAGTGAGGGTGTGTCTTACGTTATTGATGTTAAATACCTACCTATTGTGTCAGAAAGGTTTCAGAATAATTGTTATTGATGGCAAAAAAGCCTTGTCAGCTGCAAAATGTAGATTTTCTTTATACAGAAAAACCAGATGACGATTGGCTGGGATTTATTTTTCCTGTACTGCTATAAGCCAGATTCTCCATTAAGCTATAAAATATTATGATACACTTGAAGCAATGTAATGTGATCCAAACACAGTTATAACTCATCCCGTTATTAGTCACATGTGCCAAGACATTAGCATAGCAGTTAACTAGTTCTGGGTTGAGCTCCCTGCTCAGGAATATTTTACCAACGCAAGCGCAGCGACTGCACTGGATCTCCATTCCAGTTTAATTATCCGATGACTGGAATCACATGCTTAATGATAACTGGCTGGTGGAAGGCGACTGACGTGGGATTTTCAGGCTGAATTTCTGAATATATATATAAAAAAAGCAAACATGTGCAGAAAGCAATGCAGTAACCACACCATCGCTAGGTGGGTTTCAGTTTGTCAGGTGTGGTTTTGGTTCACTTAACCGTCCTCTGCCTTTGGCAGTACCTGCACTGTTGCTCATGCGCGTGGAGGACTGCCTTGTTCTTCCTGTTCTTCCCTGCCGTGTCCTGGTGGTGTGAAATCACACCCTAGACAATGCTTATACCCACATCTTGCTCAGAAATCCAGTTCAAAGCTCTATTGTTTACGTGGTTTTGCTTGTTTGCTTTTATTTGTTTGTTTGTTTTTTCTGCCCGCACCTTTCCCTGGTAGAAGCCGAGGTGGTAGATTGCACGCATGGCCTCAATTCTTTACCTTCCCCCATGGCCACATTCTTTACAATGTTATGAAGTTCCCATCATAACAGAGGGGCAATTTCTGCCTGTCCCTTGACTTGGCTTTGGCTGTGTGACTTCACTGGGGTGTTGGAGCTCACACGATGCGCTCGCTAGTTTTATCTAGCTTGACACAAGCTAGAATCACTGGGACGGGGAAATTTCAATTGAGAAGATGATGCCATAGGGTTGACCTATGAGCAAGCCGCTGTTATATTTTTGATTAGTAACTGCGGGTGATGGCCCAGCCTATCAGGAGTTGTGCCACTTCTGGCAGGTGGTCCTTGGGTGTATAGGAAGGCAAGTTGGAACAGGCCAGTAGCCATCATTCCTCCATGGTTTCCTCTTCAGTTCCTGCCTTGAGTTCCTGTCCTGACGTCCTTCAATGGACTGTGATGTGAACGTATGAGCGAAATAAGCCCTTTCCTCCCCAGGTAGCCTTTTGCCACGGTGTTTTATTACAACAGCAGGAAGCTAACGGAGACACACAACCCACCCTTCCTTTCTCTGATAGCTCACATTTTGTGCTGAAGTTGGGCTAGATTCTTCATGTTCCTGGCAGCCCTCACATACTTTTTGCCAGACATTCCCTGACTCTGCAAGATTCAGTTAGATACCCACTTTTCCAGAACCCTCAGGGCTTTACCATTTTCTAGCAAATAGTGATTCATTGCTAGAATCACTGGTCAACACTCAGTAAGAAGCTCCGTGCCCATAGCTCCCTCCCACCCCCGACACCTCACGGTTCTTCAGGCAGTCATCTGCCGCACAGCACCTGTGGCCTTGTCTTGCGGCTGCCTTCCTTTCCTGCGAGTACCTGAAGCACAGGGACATAGCCTTTGGATTCTCAATGCTCTGTCATGTGAGTCCAGCCAACCACTTTGTTCCCCCTTTTCTGTTGTCACCTGGTGTGTTCCCAAACAGAATTACAGAATGTCCCCAAGAAAATCCCAGAGGAGGTTTGTTTTGGCTCCTGGCTTCAGAGGTTTCCGTCCAGGGTTGTTTGGATGATTGCTTTGGGCCTGAGAGGATCAGGGGGCATCTTGGTGACAGGAGCACATGGTGGTGGAAGCTGCCGGCAGACAGGAAGCTGAGAGAACAGACTGCAAGCTTGCACAGGGACTTCTTCCTCCTTTTGTTCGTCCAATTTTCTTTATGCTGGACGTTTTACCGGCTTGGTCTTGTGTAGGTTTTGTGCAAGCAGCTGCAGTCACTGTAAGTTCATGATTCCAACGATCCCAGTGTACCCAGAAGACACTGTTTCACAGCTGCCCTGGAAACCTGGCTCCCACGGGTTCTCACACTCTTTCTGTGCCTACTTCCATAATGCACCCTGCTGCATGTGGGAAGGAAGCATGATGGGGGTCTCATGTAGGTCTCATGTAGGTCTGAGTGCTCCACAGTTAACGCGTCTTCTGCATTCGGGCTGGCTGTGGATCTCTGTATTAACTGCTTTGGGAGCTTTCCCTGTGAAATTAAATATACATACATACGTATGACCCAATATTGTCTCTCACTTTCTAGTTTGGAGACTTATTCATGGGTTGGACATGAACAGAAGCAGCAGCTTTGTTTATAATAGTGAAGAGCTGAAATTACTTAGCTCCCAACATGTGGATTGATAAACAACCTTGCTTTATTTAAATAATAGAACACCATTTAACAACAACGGCAAACAGCTGCTGATGCTTACAATGGCATGGATCTACTCCACAGACATTTGAGAGATATAAGGTAGACAAGAAGGGTATATTCCACTCATTTATATTAAATCCTGTATCAGGCAAATTTCTCTAGCAACAGAGACTAGATCAGTCATTACCAGATACAGGGCATGGAAAACTCATTAAAAAGGTCTGGAGAGAATTTTCTAACCCAATAGCAATCCTCTTAAGGAAGAGGCCAGTGAGTGTTTTCTGTCTCCTGATGGAAGGGTCAAGATCTGCAAGTTGTTCAGGCCACCAGACAGGATGTCTGAACATCCAGAGTTCTGGAGGATTCCTAGAGAGCTGCTGCTCTCTGGTTTATCTTGGAATCCTGAACAAATAGGTTCAAATGCCAAGGAAGGAGTGCCTCAGTAACAGGGTAGATGGGTTTGCCAGTGAGAATGAGGGCAAGCAGGCCTAAAGCTTCCTTCTTCCATGTCCTTTTATGTGGGTGGACACCAGAAGGTATTGGGGTGTATCTACTCACCTCAAACAGCCCAGTCAAGAAGAAAATTCTTCTGTCTCAGATAGGGTTTCTTTTCTGTGATTAAAATACCATGATCAAACATGGAAAGGAAAGGGTTTATTTCAGCTTATAGTTCCATATCATAGTTCATCATCAAAGGAATTCAGGGCAGGACCGCAAGGCTGGAAACTGGAGTCAGGGACTGGAGCAGAGGCTATGGAGGAATGCCGGTTACTGACTTGCCTAGCCTGCTTCCTTTTATCATGCAGGGCCACCTGCCTAGGAGCGGCACCACCTACAAAGGGCAGGGCCATCTCCTGCCAATCACCAATCAAGAGATTTGTACCACAGTCCTGCCCACCAGTCAGCTTGGTGTGGGTATTTCCTCAGTTGAGATTTCTTCTCCTCAAAAGACTCTAGCGGGTGTCAAGTTGACATGAAAGTAGCTAGCACACCCTTCCGGGCTTGCCCAGCTGCTTGGCTGTTAGCTAGGTGCAGTCAAGCTGACCCCCAAGGTTAGTCATCACACCTCACTTCTAGGTTGCTTTGCTTCCTGATTGTTGTTGACAATGTAAGTCTTCAGCTTCACCACTGTGCCCGCCACTTGGTGCCATGCCTCTACCCTGTTGCCATTTCACTCATCCCTCTGGACTGGAAGCCAAGGTAAACCCCTCTTTTCCTTAAGCTGCCTTCAGTCAGAGTGTTTTATCATGGCTAGATAGTAAAGCTTTTGGGTTTACCCCATCAGAAGAACTAGGTGGCAATTGTGTACCCCTGCCATCCATCACTGCCCCAAATCAACCACAGACAATATGCAGATGAAGGCGTGTGGCTGCAACCCAACAACATTTTATTCATGGACATTGAAATTTAAATTTTACATGTAGTTCACATGCCTTGAAGTGCTATTTACATTTTTTCCAGCCATATAAAAATGTGAAAGCCATTCTTTGCTTGCTGGTCATATAGAAATAGACACGGACCTGACTATCGTTTGCCAACTCCTGTCCTACATCTCAGCTGGAGTGGCAGTTACCTGGGCATGTCCAATCTTTGAAACGTGTCGGATGAAACTCTAAATCTTTGTGTTTATTTTATGCTTAATTTAAAGTATAATGTAAATGATATTTAAGGAAAGATTCACAGTTTCCATAAGATAAGAGTATGTATCTGTCAGTCATTTGAGACCCAGCTTTTGAGGATAGAAATGACATCTTTGGGTTTAAATAAGGCGAGAGTTAGGTGGCTGCTTAGCACGTGGCTGCTGGCTGGATGGGATGGCTCTTGCCTACAGAGAGGTTTAGCTGGCCTCCAAAGTGGTATAAACATACATATACATGTGATCTGCCCTTACTGATTAACTCTTTGTAGTTCCATAGATCCCATCCTTCTGTAGCATCCTTTTATCCTTCGATGGTACTCTCTCACACATGCTACATCTATTCTTCCTATGAGCAGTACATGTTTGGACTTCTTACTCATTTTATCAATTTTTACTGGTAATTAAGTTTAAGTAATTGCTGTGATTTGAATGTGTCTCCCCAAATTCAGGTATTGGAAACAGTCCCCCAGTTCACATATTAATAGTGTTTTGAGGTGGGGCTTTTCTAATTTGGTGGGTTGGTAGAGAATAGAGCCTCTAGGATGGCACTAATATATTTGCAAGAAGAGGAGGAGTGACCAGAACCAGCATGCTTGCTCTGTCTTGCCATGTGATAGATTCCAGCAAATTACAATGCAACAAAACCTCCAGCATGCTTTTGAACTTTTATTCTTTATAGATTACCTGGTGTCATGTATGTTGTAATAGCAAAAGATTAAAAATATCATCCTTAACTTATTTGTAAAACAAAATGTTAGAGTAGGGACTTAGGGAATCCATTCAGTACTGTTCCCAGAGCTTGGCAGAGAGCCCTGCACGTGGTAGGAGCTGAGTGAACATTGTTGGACACATGTGGGTAAATAAATGTCCTTCAGAGAATCCTCATGATGTTCTTGTGCACACATGTGCATGCTTGTGTGTGTGTGTGTTTTTGTGTGTGTTCTCTGTGTGTGTTCTCTCTATGTGTTTGGTGTATGCATGTGTACCCAGCCAATCTGTTTGTTGAAGTTGGAGGTCAGCACTGGGTGTCTTCCTCTATGGCTCTCTCAGGAGCTAATTTGACTGACTGGCTGGCAAGCTGCAGAGATCTTTCTGTCTTGTTGTGCTCCCATCCCTGGAATTGCAGCTGTAGTACCATCTCACTTGGCTTTCACATGGGTGCCTGGGATTTGAACTCATGTCTTCATGCTTATACAGTAAACACTAAATTGACTAAGCCGTCTTTCCAGCCCTCAGAATGGTCCTTCATAGTAAGGGAGTTTTTATAAGAATTGAGAAGCAATGAGCCTGAAGGGAAGTGATAGGCAGTTGTCTCTGGGATATGGAATGTGGAACGTATAGACAAAGCCTGTGATCTAGAGCTGTGATCAAAATGGCCCTCATTGTCGGGGCTGTAGCTTAGTGATGGGTCATTTGGCCACAAAGTGATTCACATGTAGTTATTTAAATCTATATTTATTAAATTAACAACAAATTCCTGAGTCGCACTAGCTTCGTTAAACAGCTCAGTATCACATGTGGCTAGTTCCTCTTGTGCGAGGTAGTATAGGCCCAGTTTTCTTCATGACAGAAAATTCCACAAGACAGTGAGGATCTAGACGCATGCCATTTGTTCAGATTAACTGTAGAAAACAGGAATATTATACATTTAAATAGTTACTAATAATAATGACATTAAGTCTTTAGAGTCATTGATGTATAATAAGGGTTATCTAGTCATGGTCTCCAAAGATTTTTTTTTTTCTAAATAGCACTTGATTTTGAAGTTTAGGGTCTCACGTAGTCTAGGCTGGTCTTGGACTTGCTATGTAGCTGAGGAGGACCTTAATTTCTGATAGTCTTGCTCTACCTCTCTTGTTCTGGGATCAGAGGGTGGAGATCAAACCCAAGACTTTGTGAATGGTGAATTGAATTATAGCCTAAGCTGCATCTATAAAGCTTCACTGGGACACGGTCACACTCATTTGGCCACATATTGTCTGGCTGCATTTGCAGTACAGTGGCAAAGATGAGTGGCTAAACAAATATTATATGACTCCAAAGTCTGCAATATTTATTACCGTGTTTGATTTTCTGTGGGAAAAAGAAACTTGCTAGCCCCTACCATATATTACAAGGCTGTTTTATATTTATGGTGTTTATATTTAAGCACCGTTTGGCACAAACTACTTGTATACTAAAAAGCAAATGGAAGAAAATATAAATCTTCATTTTCAAGCCAGTGTTCATTTCCGTGAACCTGCTGGAAAAAGTCATTTGGGTTTCTCCACTCCCTGTGTATAACTTTTGATACCCTAAAATACATAATGTGTAAAAAAATGATTTAAAAAATTAGGATTGAGCTGGGCAGTGGAGGTGCATGTCTTTAATACCAGAACTCAGGAGGCAGAGGCAGGAGAATCTCTGTGAGTTTGAGGTTAGCCTGGTCTATGGTACAAGTGCTAGAAAAGCTAGTGCTACATAGACTAGAGAGAGCCTATTTTTATAAAAGGCCCCTATGTTCCACGGTAGTGAGGAAAAGGTCTACTGTTAATGATACTCTGTCCTTTAAATCTCTTCTAAATCAGATTTATCTCCCTCTAAAATCAACTATAATATGAAGCATTTTTAACATTGTATGATTTTACATTCAAGATGAATTTTGATATTACATTGATCCTATTGCAATGATATAAGTTTATCTCTCTGATTAGCTTCATGTACAATACTAGTCCTTTTATAACTTGATCATTTAATTCTATGTGTGTATTGTTCAGTTCAGGCATTTACACTGACTGGCCTGCTCCTCTCATGGACCTAGCAGGGTACTTCATTAGAAGCAGCCAAGATGCGATATTGTAGTCACCAAGTAAAGAGCTCTCCTTATGTACATGCACAATGTGTGTGTGTGTGTGTGTGTGTGTGTGTGTGTGTGTGTGTGTCCTTATAAAAGCCAAGCCATTCTCACCTCTCTCCACCTCCTTCCTTCTGCTCTTGCTCAGTAGCCAGCCCTGCAGTTCTCTCCCACGTGAGCTCTGTTGCATGGTGTGACTTTGTGGTGACCCTTGGCTCCAATCCTCCAAGATCGCCTTTCACCAATAAACTATTATATCGGTACCAAGACTCTGGCAGGCCTTCCTGGTGGCTCCTCCTGCCCACTGGCCATCTGAGACACACCACTACCCTATACCCAGTCTACCTACAACAGGCTCATTTTCCAGTTAATCAATTGCTGGTCACTTCACCCACCACCAGCAAGGATTGGCAAATCCCCCTTCTCCCAGTAAACGCTTCCCTGGATCTGTGGGAGTGAGTGTTACTTTTGAGCATCTGTCACCCCTCTGGTATTCTTGGAGGAGGAGAAACTTCCAGCCATGGTCTTAAAGGCTGTAGGAGATCCCATTGCCAACATTCACCTCTGGCAATTTCCCATGAGTGGGGCTGTAAACAGAGACTGCTCACTCTTTCCCAGTCTTCCAGATTCAAATAATCACAAAGAAACTATATCAATTAAAATACTGCTTGGTCAAAGACTCAGGCGCATTTCTAGTTAGCTCTTACATCTTGAATTAATCAATTTCTATTAATCTGTGTATCACCACAAGGCTGTGTTACTGCTAAAGGTTCTAAGCATCTTTCTCCTTTGGCAACTACATAGTGTCTTCCTTTCAGCCTGGCTATATTCTTCCCTACTATAGGATGACACAGTTTTTTTTTTAACCAATTATAATAAAACATTCATAACATACAGAGGGGAATCCCACATCATCTCCCCTTTTCTGTCTAAATAAAAAGGAAGATTTTTAACTTGAATGTAGTAAAATTACATATAATAAAACAGGTATCAAGCAAGAATTACAATAGCAATATTTAGTCTATTCGTATCTGGAAAGTTCCATATCTAATTTATCTTTTATCATAACTAAAGAAAACTATAGTTATTTGTCTTCAACTCTCAAAGATCCCAGAAGGATATAATATTACCTAAGTAATCAGGAAATGCATTGTAAGCAACTTCCAAAAACTCTAGGATTGACAGAGATGTTTTGCTGCCTAGACAGTTACCCGAAGTTCTTCTGTAACATTGGGGCATCCATATTCAACCTACAGGCCCATAGTATTCAGCAGACTTTTCCATGAAGCAGGAAATTTAAAGATCTGTTCTGCCTTGTAATGACAAAGTTCATCACTTGCTTTCTCCTGAGTCCTGCAGACTGTCTGGCAGTTTCTTCTGTGGAGTAAGACTATCCCATCTTTCAGAAAGTTCAGCAGTCACTTTTCTGTGGGCCCTGCATGTCCAGTTCATACCAGCAGTACAGGCAAGAGCAGTTTCTTGCCCAAATGACTCACAAAGTCCATAAGGAGATTCTTCAGTGTCCATCTTCCTCTCGAAGTAATTGGTGCTACCAGGAACAGACATATCTCATTGTTGAGAAAAGTCTAAGTTCTTAAAACATTTTAAATGCCATCTTCTGTAGGTCTTTGAAGTGTTGGTGATTATCTCTATGTAACTGAAATATATCTTTGTATATCTAGAAAACCTAACTAACATGACTGTAAGTTTGACTATTATAAATGACTATCTATTCTTCTGCAATTTTAAATTGTGTGTTACATTTTTATATGAGTTACACAAACACAATACCTTAAACAAGAGCAGAAATACATATACACAGTATAACAAAATCAACCTTAAATTTATATCAATAGACCCAGATAGATACCAATATAAAAATATTCATTTCTATATCATATTCCCCCTTTAAATGAAAACAAACATTTATCAATAATCATTTTGGGAACTTGGGCATAGTTTTCTCCAAACTGCTTCCTGCTGTTTCTTGGGCAAAGTAATTTTACGGTTTATAGAGACCTTTTGAGGGGGGAGCTTGTTCCATCAAAACACGTTAGTTTGGGAAGAATCCACAGGTTCATATCCTCTGTGGAAACAAAAACAGAACCTCTTTTCCAAATGAACATATCCTTAAACTCAAATCTTGACTTGAATAAAGCCGTGCTCACCACCTTGCTCCAGGGACACATCATTTCCATGCCACTATTATGCAACTTTTAGCACTCTGCTCACAAACCCCACTTAAATGCTTCATAGCAGGACCTCCTGAAAAATCCAGACCAGTTCTTGCTGCCAGTATGAACCAGACAGTTGGATCTTAAAGAAGTCATGTAATTTTTGCTACTAATACTGAGTCAGGAAGACTTCTCTTAAAGGAGCCATGATTCTGCTTGCTGCAAACAGCCTACCAAAATGTGACGACAAAATGTTGTGCTTAACTCTGTTCTTTTATGTATGGATTTCCTTCCCAAGCTCTCTCAGTTTTTATGTGGATATGGTTGCTCCATAAACAGAGACTGCTTGTTCATTCTGGCCACCCAGACCTAAATAATAACACAGAAACTATTAATTAAAACATTGCTTGGCCAATGACTCAAGTGATGTGGGATGTCCTTCTGTGTATATGTTACTCTTACTTGTTAATGAATAAAGCTGATTTGGCCTATGGCAGGGAAAAATTAGGCTGGAATATATATATATATATATATATATATATATATATATATACACACACACACACACACACATATAAATTAGGTTGGAATATATACACACACACATATATATATACATACACATATGTATATACACACACACATATATATATTAGGCTGGAACATATATATATATAAGAAAAATTAGGCTGGAACATATATATATATATATACACACATATATATAAATTAGGCTGGAATATATATACATACACACATATATATATTAGGCTGGAACATATATATATATGGAACATATATGTGTGTGTGTTCCAGGCTAATTTTTTGCCTGAGTCAAAGAGATGTAATGTAACTGCTGAAGGAGGCAGATGTTATGTGGCTGCTGAAGAAGAAAGATGCCAACCACCAGGAGAATTCTTATCAGTAAGTCATAGTCTCTTGGTGATACACATTTTAATAGAAATGGTTAATTTAAAATGTAAGAGATAGCTAGAAATATGCCTAAGCTATTGGCCAAATAATATTGCAATTAATATAATTTCTGAGTTATTATTCGGGTCTGGGCAGCCAGAAAACAAACGAGCAGTCTCCACCTACAAAATTGCATCCAACGTGGGGGCTAAGATGTATTGCCTGCTCAGGGTTAGGTGGAAAGTAGCTGAGAGGGTGCCTGCCACTCAACACCCTCGTCTGGGAAAACAACTGAATCAGGTCTGCTAGGCATGCACAGGTAGGAGAGCATGGTGGCTCCTGCTGCCATACACAGAGATGTTTCCAGGCCACATAGTGTGTTGCTAGGAGCCGATGTGTCTCGTTGTCATGAAAAATCCTAAGTTAACAAAACCTTTTAAATGCCATAGTCTGTAGGTCTTTGAAGTGTTGAAGATTATCTAACTAAAATATCTCTATATATCTAGAAAACCTAACTAACATGACTACACATTTGATTATTACAGATAACTATCTATTAATCTGTATTTCTTAACTACTTATTATATTTTTTTACTCATTATATTTTTAAATAAACTTCACAAGCACAATACCTTAAGCAAGAACAGAAATACATATGCACAGTGTAACAAAATCAACTCCAAACTTGTATTAATAGACCAAAATCTATACCAATGCAAAATATTCATCTTTAAAGGTCATATCCCCCTTTAAATGAAAACAAACATTTATAAACAAGCATTTTGGGAACTTGGGCATTGTTTTCTCCGAACTGCTTTCTGTTCTTCCTTGGGCAAAGTATTTTTAGGTTCATGGAGACATTTCTGGGGGGGGGGGGGGCAGGTCTTGCAACTTCTTTATTAACCAATGGTAATAAAACATTCATAGGATACAGAGGGAAATCCCACATCATGGGACTTAATCTCTTGAGCATGGTTTCTTGCTTTTTGGCCTTGTTTGTAAGCTCTGATACCAGGTGACCATGTCTCACTTGGGTTTCTAGCCCTTTGCCCCTGTTCAGTGTGTGACAACTCACTGGACAGTTTGTTGTCTACTCAATCTGATCCTCCCTATATCCCTGGGACACCAGGACATTCAGGCGTTGGATCTTTTTCCTCTACCTCACTCATGGGAATTACATCTTCTACCATACCTCCAAGATCTCCCCTGTGATTTTTAGAAAATCTCAGAGCTCTATACCTTTCACCTGACTTAAGGTCTTCTAAACTTATCTATCTTTGCAGTCAATTCTGGCCCCAATACCCCTTAGATAATCAATCCAAATGCCTACCTACTGGCACCCTAGATCCCAATATTATATAGGATCAAGTACAATGAAGGAGGTACCCTATGTCCAAGCTTTCTCTTATCTTTACTTCAAACCCTCCCTCTGCCTTCCTGTTCTCCCATGCAACTCAGCTCCTGCTAGTGATGAAGCCTGAAATCTACTACTTTCAGTATATATTATATATATATATTCTCCTCTTATTTCTTCCTGGTGGTACCAACTTGTACCATCCCCTTACCAGGAAGGGATCTTCTAGCCAAAGTGGGAACCTCTATTTCTTTTGCTTCCTCCATTTGTCTGACCTCAAGCTCACCAGCAGCCCCTCTCCTCTTCCTCCTAGCTACCCAACCTACTGGTTCCAACATGTTATCTCCTTTTCCAGCCGTCCAAGTGAATCCCCAAATCTGGGATACCCAAAATCTGTTTGTTGCTAAACACCATTCCCCCACCATCATCCAATTACAGGGCCCTACCTGGTACATCACCCAAGCCCAGTACACAGAGCCTCAGAGGACTTAAACCTATTATCTCTGACCTCTTTAGTAGGCTAGTTCCTTGTTTTGCTAATCTGCCTGTCAGCTTCTGGTTGAAGGTGCTCAGCACTTCAGGGGGTTACAACACAGGCTCTCTCAGCCTGTCAGCCAGCCTGCCTGGCAGGCGTAGCTGTGTGAATTTTACCCTTACTTCTCATGTTTTGAGGGACTCCTTGAGTCCATGAATAAACATATCCTGTTTACAAGATGCTTGCCCAATAGTAAAAAAAAAAAAAAAAATTTTTAACCTATGTCACTGTGGAATCACCTCGAATCTGTCTCATGGTTGGGTTCCCCATGGCGATTCTTGTTGGACTGGTACTTTGCCCACTGGCCATGGTGGTCCAAGTGAGTGGACAAGCCTTTCCTCCATGTGCAGTGACATTCCCCAAACTTCCATGGTGTCCTCAAGCCCAACGTTGGGCACCAGCTATCCCAGCCAGTGAGATACGAATGGTGGTCTCTGATAAACCTGGAGGAGGAAGAGGAATAGAAGGACAAGAGGCACGAGAAATAACAGCAAGACAGGCCTTTTGATCAAGCTGCCACTTTATATTAATTCCTCAGAAGCTATTATATAGCAAACAAGCAAGTGGGGGGGGGTAGGGTGTCAGGTCTGCTGGAATTTAGGTCTGGAGACATTCGTAGCTGATAAGGAAATACTGAGGGTCTGTGATTGTTAACTAACAAAGAAAATGCAATTGTTTCTAAAGCCTGGGGCCTGCAGGTCTCACTTGGCTAATTTCCTACCTGCTGAACTTGCCCTGCAAAAAACATCTTGTGAAGTTAAGATGGCATAAACAAAATACAGGTCTCAAAATACAGGTCTTGGCTTCTGACAAAAACTTAAGATGTGAGGACATAAGACTGTTTTAAGGTCTAAGAGAGTGACTTAAGGTGTATAAATGTAAGTGATTAAGGCACATTGTTATGTGACTGTTTTTTTGTTGTTCTCAAAAATAAAGCTTATTTGGAGTCAGAGGAAAGAGGTAGCCACTAGTTAGCCATAGAGGACTGTAGGTTTAAGGTGAAGGGCAGAGAGAGGATCTAGGCCTTTTTGGTCAAACGAACTGTAGAGGTAGGAAGTCACTGGTGACTGCTTCCTGCTTCTCTGATTTTTCAGGTTTTTACCCTGATAGCTGACTCCTTGTTTTTGTTGATAAGATTAATTAGATTTACATTTCATCTGGTGCCCCACAATGGGCATCACATGTAATCAGACATTTTCTGTCCTGACTGTTCAGTCCCAAATAATTGACTCAGAAGTTGAATACAAATTATAAATTCTTGGTTGATATCTGAGTCTTATTACTATCTAGCTCTTATAAGAGCTAGATCTATCTATCTATCTATCTATCTATCTATCTAAATATATTTATATTAACCTTTATTTCTTATTTACACTCTGCCACATGGCAGTACCTTTATTAACAGGGCACATTCATATCCCGCTTCCTCTACATCTGCTAGTGACTTCTTACTCTGTCCTCCTTCCCATCATCTTTAATTTAGTTGCCTCACCTATACTTCCCGTCTAGTTACTGGCCAATCAGTATTTAGTAAGCCAAGTCGAGTGACAAATCTTCATGGTATACAAGAGGGTTGTTCTACAGCAGTGTGTAAATGCAAGTTATAAACGCCTGTGGATGAAAAATCTTAAGTGGTGATAAGAAGAAAATGACCCGAGGTGTATAAAAGAATGAAACATGTTTTAGATTTCTTTCTCTTGCTGGTCTGTTGTATTAAGCCTCCAAAAGTTCATAGTCTTAACATTAATCAATGGTATTTTGATAAGCTATTAATCTAGCTCTGCCGAAGTACTACTGCTATTATCATAGTCACAAGTGCAAGATTTTAAATTCTTTTTGGTTTTTTTCTAACTATAGATTTAAAAGGGCGTCACCTTGTGCTAAAAGCATCTGTCTAATCTATGTACACCTAGTCTTCTGGATAGAGGAAAGAGTGTCAATGCTTTTAACCAGAATACTTTCTGGGTCCTCTATGACTCAAGGGCATACGTATATGGCCTTTTCTTCAGTGTGGATTTCAGTACAGATTATAAAGAGTGGGAATGCTAATGTGTCTAAAATTTATGGCGTTTTGTTGTTTTGTTTTGTCTTTTGTAAACTCAAAAAGATCTTGTAAGCTCTGAAGATATCTGGCGGGAATGAGAAGACATGAGACGCAAACGAACCCACTTAAGAGTTTATTAAAAGGAGTTGTGCTCACCGGCCCGAGAAAACGGTGTGGAAGGAAAGAGAGAGCGTAAAAATGGTGTGTCCAGCTTTTAAAGGCTTCCTGGCACATGCGCACGAGGGGAAAGACGTGCCTACTACAGACGCTGATGACGGGCGACGCTATGCCTTGCACCTGCGTACAGTGGCTTTTGCGTGATGCTGATGATGCAGATGGCAGGCGACCCACGCATGCGCACACAGGTACATGCGCCTGCTTTAGAACCCGGAAGTGCAGTACAGCCTTACCGGTGACTAGAAGAGTTACAAGCTCCAGGCAGTTGACTTGGATCCACCTTGAACAGGTCCAATGGACTCCAGATAAGTACTGTCGACCAACAGTCTACTTTTCCCCACCTACCGCCTGTTCCTGACTACCTTTCCCTGGTAATGGCACTCCCCTCCCTCAATTACCAGGACCTAAGAAAAAAATTCCCCCTAAACTTCTTAACTTTATCTTCTGCTCTGCCAGCAGCCTGCCAGGTCCAGGTCCAGGTGTCCCCTCAAAAATCTGCATCAAGGACAGCTTCAAAGTGGCTGCCCTAAGTGATCTAACCTCACTGACTGCTTCAACTAGGCCTGTACTTTCCTAGCTACTATCGCCGGAGACTGTCGCACAAAGCCTGGACACTGAGATCGACTGCTTTGTCCCCGACTCCAGAAGAACGAGGCTTCACCCTGGCAGCCATGCTCAACTCTACTGGATTGAGGATCCCATATGGAAGAGGAAGCTTTCCTTCCTGTCCCCTCTCCTCGTTTTCCTGGCTTTACTAACCACACTCTGATTTATCAGTTTCTTCTGTTTCCCCAACGACATATTCAAAAATCTCCAATCAAACAACTAATCAACTATTGTTACAGGACTATCAACCGTTGGTCCCAGAGCTAGGGGAACAAGACTACCAAATGTGCCCAGATGGTGAGAAGCAAAAGTACCCCAGATATATCTGTGTCCCTAGACAACAGGAAGCAGTCTAAAAGACCACACCCATAACCCAGCCTTTCCCTTTTCTCTCATCTTTTATAATAAACAAAGGGGAGGAATTTTAGCATTCAGGCATTTACCTGACTTGCTCTCAGGGACGTAGCAGGACAAGTCACCAGCAGCAGCTAAGATGTGACATTGTAGCTACTGCAGCCACCAAGTAGAGAACTTTTCCTATGTGTATGCACTATATTCCTCTTATAAAAGACAAGCCTTTCTTGCCCCTCTCTTTCCTTCTGCTCTTGCTCAGAGGCTGCCTCTGCACCTCCTCCCAATAAACCTCCCATGTGAGCTCTGTTGCATGATGTGACTTTGTTGTGTCTCTTGGCTGCAACCCACCAAGTTACCTTCTGCTACTGAACTATTGCATGTATGAGTATGTGTGTATATGAATGTGTGCAAGTGTGTGGTGAGAGTATGTGTCTCTGTGTGTGTGTGAATGTATGTGCAAGTGTGTGTATGAGTGTGTGTATGTAAGAATGTTTGCAGTATATGTGTGTGTGAGAGAGAGACAGAGTGTGTGTGTGTTGGTATGTATACACATATGGTCAGTACATGCATATGACTATGTGCGCATGTGTGAATGGAGGGCCCAGAGAACGGTTCCCTGCCTTACACTTTTAGATAGGAACTCTCAATGAAAGGGAAGCTCCCCCTTTCCCCAGGAGTTACAGACACAAACAGCTATGGCCCTGTTGAGTAGGTAGAGTGGAGTTGAGCTCAGGTCCTTATGCTACAAAGCAAGTCCCCTCACCCACTGAGCCATCTCCCTCGTCTCTACTTTAAATACAACAACAACACAGCAACAACAAAAGCCCCAATTCTTAAAAGCCTTCTTTTATGGCTATTGGATGACTTGGTGGATAAGGGTGTTTGCCACCAAGCTTGACAATTTGAGTTCAAGGCCTGGGACCCACATGGTGGAGGGAGAGATGATTCTGCAAGTTTTCCTCTGGCCTCCATGTGTGCACCATGGCACCCCCATCCGCCAAATAAACATAATGAGAAAATTAGAAAAACAAACCCCTTAGTTTTGTTTACTCTCTTGACCAATTGCATCTCATTGCACGGCTTTTCGGTGGGGAGGGAAGACAGGTCAGTAATATATAATTTAGCCCTTGTTTGTCTGAGTAGCGCTTCATGTTGTGTTTGCTTGGAGAAGACAAATGGGCGCTTTGAAAACGACAGCTCCCTCTTAGTTAGGTTCTGGCAATTAGTGCTGCAGAAGACAAGGCTGGGCTGGCCCGGTTCTCTTCCCTTCATCAATAACCTATTGTTTCTTTTTGAAAATTTGAAGTCTGTCTTCTTTATTCATGTGCTTTTCAAAAATTACAAAATTTAATCTAGGTGAAATGCTGCTTTTCATTGATTTTTTTCCCCCCCTTCTGGTTCACAGAACATCCTTCCAAACAGAAAACAGTGTATCTTCTGCCTGGGATGCTTTCTCTTCTGCTGTGTGTGTTTTTAATTCCAGTATTTTATTTAGAAACATTCTTTTTATTTATTTATTTATTTATTATGTATACAATATTCTGTCTGTGTGTATGTCTGCAGGCCAGAAGAGGGCACCAGACCTCGTTACAGATGGTTGTGAGCCACCATGTGGTTGCCGGGAATTGAACTCAGGACCTTTGGAAGAGCCAGCAATGCTCTTAACCACTGAGCCATCTCTCCAGCCCCTAGAAACATTCTTCATTCGTGTTTACTACCTATTCTGTGTCTTCCCTCCAGTTACCCTCATTGTCTTCAGCTCTGCCTGGTGCAAACAGAGAAGGCATTGAGATGTTAATCTTGCGGCTTGCAGAGGTGACTTTTTTCCTTTCTTTTTTTTCCATTTTTTTTTATTAATTTTAATTCTAAAATTTTTTCTTATTCTCCCAGTACCATCCCGCTCCCCTCCCCACTCCCTTACCATTCCCAAGAGCAGTCAGGGTTTCCTGCCCTGTGGGAAATCCAAGTTCCTCCCCCCTCCCTCCAGGTCCAGGAGGTGAGCATCCAAACAGGCCAGGATCCCAAAAAGCCAGTCCATGCAGACGAAACAAGACCCAGTGCCATTGTCAATGGCTTCTCAGTCATCCCCCATGTCAGCCACATTCAGAGAATCCGGTTTGATCACATGCTCGTTCAGTCCCAGTCCAGCTGGCCTTGGTGAGCTCTCATTCGATCAGTCCCCTTGTATCAGTGGGTGAACGCACCCTTCGCGGTCCTAACTTCCTTGTTCATGTTCTCCCTCCTTCTGCTTCTCATTTGGACCTTGGAGGCTCAGTCCAGTGCTCCAATGTGGGTCTCCGTCACTATCTCCATCCATCGTTGGATGAAGGTTCCCTCTGGTTCTGCTTTCCTTGCTCACGATCTCCCTCCCTCTGCTTCTCATTTGGACCTAGGGAGTTAAGCCCAGTGTTCCAATAAGTGTTTCTGTCTCTATCTCCATCCTTCGCCATATGAAGGTTCTGTGGTCGCATTATCTCTGTCCTTGTCATCATGGATCCTTGGCTGTGTTTAGTTCTCAGCTGTCTTCCTCTACCTACTTGTCTGTTTTTCTTTCCATTGTGCAAGTGTCTTCTGTGTACCTTGTCTTTTTAATAAAAGCATTGTCTTAATATTCTTTTTTATTCGGCTCTGCTTTCTTCTATATTCATGGTAAGATAATTTCGGAAGTGCATCTGTTTGTTGCTCTTCTTTCTCTCGTTTGTCTGATTGTATTTTCGCATCAACACTGGAATAGCTTTTTGTCTTCTCTTTGCATGAGGCAAGATCTCTGTAGTTACAAAGGTTCCCCCTGTAATACAGTTACAAAGTATTCCCGTCCATTAGTTGGTCTGCCCATGAACCCTTTCTCTGTCTGATTGGAAGTAAATGTTCGCATTTCTCTGAAGTGAAGTCTTGCTGAAACACACGACTGTGTGAGTGAAGATCCCCAAATCTAGCCGCAATTTCAGCAATGAGTTCACCACCTAAGCTTCTGCTACCTTTAAACGATGCCTGTGCAAAGGAACCACCATCTCTAGAATGTTCCAGGTTCCTCTTGGCTCTCTCTGCTCTCCCTGCCTCCAGAGTACTGCATTACTTCAGAGAGTAGATTTCCCATGTGCCATGGGCAATTCTTCTGTTTGTTTGTTTGTTTGTTTTTAAAGGCTACACAAAGTCTTGTTTCTAAAGGGGTGATGCAAAGCCACTGTGAAGGGAATACGGAAAATGGCAAGATGGCCAGACTTCAGAGAATCTGCGCCTACACAGACTTCCGGGCTACACACAGCCTTGAGTTCTGAGTGGGCTAAGATAGAAAGCGCTGTTCCAGCACCCGCCCTTCCAGTCTCTGACGTCATTTGTTTCACAAAGTGGAATCCTACTTGTAGTACAAAGTGATATTTGGGGATCATCTTAGTTTAATGCATAAAGGATAGATCCTAGAATCAATGGATTACCACGTTTAATTTTGTTGTTAAGAGTGTGGGCTTTTCCTAGTTTATTTTCTATTAGCTGGCATTAAGAGAGTACGTAAGCGTTTGCATTGCTATGGCAAAATAATGAAGGTTGGGTAATACAGTGTAAATGTGGGCTTCTGGGGACTCACAATTCTGGTGGCTTGGGGGGTTCCAAAAGTGCCATTCTGGCTCTGTCACAGGCGATAAAGAAGTAGAATGGGAACTGGCCAGTTCCTGAAGGAGCCTATGCAAGGGAAAGGAAGTAGGAGACCAGACTGGGAGGGGCTTCCTCTTAGCACAGTCTGCTCTCGGGGGCATTGTTGGGAAATATTATTTTAAGTCCATAGCAAAGTCCCCCACCCTGGGGAACAGACTTTGAGCTCCTGAGCCTCTGGGGAACAAGACACATTTAAACCATAGCTGAGAGATTTCTCAGCTGAGAGATTCAGAGCTCAGGGGTGTTTCCATTTCTCCTTGGCTTCCTTTACTTCCTGACCAAAGTTCCCGAAGCCATCAGTATTTGTTAAGGCGATCCAAGATCTTGCTGTTGGAGCAGTAGGCCTGTTTCTACCTAGCCTACATCTGAAAGAGTGCCCCCCCACGCCTCTTTCCGCTCTGAATGATTCAAATCACATTTTAAAGGGCCATTTAAAAAACAGGATTATATAATCACTTCCTTAAACTTACCATTCTTGGGGAGGAAGCAAAAAAGAAACCTCAGATAGGGAACAAGAAAGTCAGCCTTTTAGTTGTGAGCTATGGTTTAGCAAAGGAAAACCAAGCCATTGTCAGCACCACCGGCAACTCTGGTGAAGAGTTTTCTGCTGGTCATGGCAAGGGTTTGAAGAACTCTCTAAATTGGAAAGTCAGTTTTGTGTGGAGGTTTCACTGTTTTATTTTAGGATTTAATTGTGCAGTATAGTGACATATTGACTCAGGAGATCTGGGTGGGTAGAACCGATTTTGAACAAAGGGAAAAACGGTATGAAGACGTGAAATTTCTGTTGAGGTTTGGAGTCAGCATCTCAGAACACTAAGTGGGAGATAGTCGCTCATGGAATTATTAATGGCAGGAGATACCAAGGCAAGGCAAAGGTTCTGGTGAGGCTTGGCTTTTATGAAAGCATTATTGGAACTGGAGAGGTGGCTCAGCAGTTAAGAGTGGGTACCACTCTTGCAGAGGATCACTGTTTGGTTCCTATCTAATGTCTGTTTCTGACCTCCACTCTTGTGCACATTCCTTACACACACACACACACACACACACACACACACACACACACGCAGAGTTTTTTAAAATCTGAAAGAAAACACATCAAGGAGAAACTTGACATTATTAACAGATAATTATGCAGAGGGATGTCCCAGCCTGATGGTGACATGGGCCTCTATTTCTGAACTGGGCGTGTAAGGCTGACCATTGTGTGAGCTCATGTCTCCTGCTTTACCCAAGAGTCTTTACTGTGTGGTTATGGCAGTAACAGGGGAAGACTGTGAGTCCTGCCCCAGCTCACTGTGCTGTTTGGGGGCCTTCCCATTGTCTCCAGGATCTACCCTTCGTCATGTGTAGGAGAAGGATGTCTCACAGGCTCCCTTTGGCTCATGTCGCCTGGCTCTTCATTAATGTGCTTTGCAACACAAGGCGGCTTTTTTTGGGGGGGGGGGGGAAGGTTGCTTTTGTGTGGTCAGTCCATGCTAACGAGCCCACAGGCTGCAGAGATCTGGACTTGCTGTACTATTCTCTAGGGTACTCTAATGAGCAGCAGCAAATTGGAACTGTTGAATCCTTCAGGCCAGTCTTCTTCCCCAGTGATATGTCCTGAGATTGCACATTATGGGAAGGAAGATGTGTTTTCATGGACTCCATGCTATAAAATATTTATACCCTGCCTTTGGTTATATAAAGTCTTTTGCTGTGTAGGTCATCTTCTCAGCAAAATGTTCCAGGATGCGCACAACCTGCGCAAGCCCCTGTGGATCTTACTGGGCAGGCACACAGACAGCCCTACAGAACAAGACACTGTCAGGGCTGATGCCTGAATAGGAATGGATCATGCATGACTTAACCCTAAAAGAAGATTTGGCATGAATAGAATTTCTAAGATATATAATTAACTCTTTTATATTAATGAGAAATATAGCCTCCAACCCTGGGAGCTGTCTCAGGATATAGTCTACTGAAGTTTAACTCTTTCCTTCCTCCACTGTTTAAAGCTGTCAAGGTGTTCTGTCTTCCCTCTTCTTTTGGGTCAGTTTTGTATCTTGTATTTTTGGGTCCCTACATCTTCTTGCCAAATCCTGGCCACTCTTTCGGAGGCTATGGAAATATAGAGTAGAACCTCTGCCCACAATAGACTAACCATTTAGTTAAACAGTTAAGAGACACACTTGAAAAATAAGTAAAAGTAGCACATGACAAATAGGCATTGCATACAGATAGCAGAATTTGAACTTAAATGATGTTGATGGTATATATGTTCCCAATTGCAAAGAGTAAGGACTAATATAGATGGAAATGTTCACGATTTTCCTTTGGCAGGAGCGATATAGCTGGTCTATTAGAGACGGGCAAGATTTGAGGAAAATAGGGAGGAATTTGTGTGTTTTACTAAGTGAGGCAATTTATCAACTCGTAGAAATAACAGGAAAGGTTCTCAGAACTGTATAGGCTAGGATGGAATAGGTTGTGCTGCAGTAACAAGCAAGCCCAAATATTAGTGGCTTAAATGGGGCAGGTTATTTTTCACTTGAGCTGTAAATTCATTAGTTCACTCTGTTTCACACTGTCCTCCTTCAGCGATGCGGGCTGACAAAGCCACCAATCACCTGATCTCTGATCATCTGTGGTGGGGGAAAGAAGGGAAACATGTGCTGACTTTTACAGGTTTCAAATGAGATGTGGTGTGTGTCTCTTCTCATATTTCAGGGACCACAGGAAATCACATCTATCTGCTTAACCACGAGGAAAACTGTGCCCCTCTTTCATGCTCAGGAAATAACAATAGGAAACAATTGGAGTAGCTCTAAAGCCACTCTAGGGTCTGAATGTGTCTTCTCAAATTCATGTATGGAAAACTAGTCCCCACTGTGATGCTATTAAGAGATGGGACTTTTGAGGGAGTGATTAAGTCAGGAAGGCTCAGCTCTGACCCTGTGAAAGCGCTGGAAGAAACTTGCTTAGGCTTTTTTCTCCTTCCATTCTTTCTCCACATGAAGACCCAGAATTCTCTCCCTTGGAAGACATGGTCATTCAACACTATCTTGGAAGTGGAGGCCAGGCCCTTCCCAGCCACTCAAATCTGTCAGTATTTCCATCTTGGAACTCACCAGAACCCAGAACCATGAGAACAGATTTCTGTTTCTTATAAGTTACCCACTGTTAGGAATTTTGTTATAGCAGAATAACAGGGGAATAGAGACACCACCCACATGGCCAGGGTGAGGGAGGCTGTATGTAGTGGTGGGCAGCAGAGGATGCCGCAGACAATATACCTAGATCTGAACTCCCTTGGGTGACTTTAGGTAAGTTTCTTCACCTCTCAGCTCCCTCATTCAGGAGTGGGCTGAATTACTTTGACCTGGCAAATCTGTGAAGACCTTAAGCGCCAGCAAATGCTGACTTGCTTGGTTGTCACCTCTCTCCGCTGACAGCCTTCTATTATTTTGCTCACACCTCAATTGATACCAGCCGTCCCTTCTGTCCTTGCTGTAACTTCTTGATTCTTTTTCCAACCCCAGCAGATTTCAGCTACAACCTCTAATAGTCCCCGAGGTGCCTTTGTAAAGCAGATGGACATCCCCTCGATGCGGAGGCTGCAAGGGCTTTTGGGAAGATCTTGTCTTAATGTGAATTAAGGAAAAACGCCCGGAAACAGCGTTTCTCAGACACGAGAGGCCCATTGCACACACAAACTCAGAGCTGCTGTGGCTACATGTGCAAGATCTCTGTAAGATCTAGCCAGTCAAAATGTCACCATGTGGGGGAGGGCCCACAAAACCCCACACCTAGCTGAGAAGTTACTGGTAGTTTACAGCTGCTGGGTGGCGGAGGGTCAGCTTTCTTTAAACACGTAGTCCCAGATTGGTTGCCCCTGCTCCAGTGGGTGGCACTACAGCCATGCACATACTGGCAGCACCAACTGGATTCAGTGGTTAAAAAAGATAAAGAGTTTATGAAGCTGGAAGGGAGATGTGATGGGGGAGTTCTGGGAGGAACTGGGAGGACGCATTATGGGTGAACTTGATCAAAACACATAGTATAAGTATAAGAATCGCTCAAATAGAGAAATGAAAGTCTTTCTTTTGCTAGCCCTCTGATGTGCTAGGGTACAAGGCTTTCAAGTAGAACACATATCAGATATCAGACTCCTTCTTCTTTGAAGGGGGTGTCTTCTTAAGGGTGTGGTGAATAAACTATACAACCAGACACAATGTCCCTGGATTTTGAGAACAATAGTAGTTAATTTACTGTACATCTTCTCTTTGCAAGAGAACTTTGCAAGGGAACTTTCAAATGGTGTCTATACATTGTTGCAAAACATGCTATGCTTGTATTTCCAGCATAGGAATTCCTGAGAAAGTCACTAAGAAGCATTATGTTTTCCTAGTCTTAGAATATGTTCACTTATCTACTATATTTTGAATCAATAATATAGTTATTTATAAGCAACTCCAGCTGATCTTAATGAGTTTAATGAATAAAGAATGAGCATAATAACTGAGTTTAACTTCACCAAGAAATAATTTCTTATACAAAAGAAGTTTGATATTAAACTACCCCCAAATATGATATAATTAAATCACATTAATTCTCTTAGGTATAATGCAATTGTCTGTGCTGTGCATAGATAAGAAGCTACGAGAACATTTCTGGTGTGCCTTTGAGAAGAATGTGGATAACTTTAAAAATAAAACAGAAGAAAACAGGGCCAGTAGTGAGAGGGTTTTCTGAGCTCATTTCCTTTCGCGTCAGTTACTGGAAATGTGTCTAATTTAGTGGTTGTGATCCACAGGACGAAGCTAGAGAGGTGAAATTGGGAAAATGTTGACCTCAGCTTTTATTTTCAGGAGTGGGTGGGTGACTCTCCTGGGAGGCAATGGAGATGGAGGAGAATCCACTCTGCATCCGGGTGAGGCTAGTGGAGGGAGCTTCTTTTGTTTGCCATGGAGCTGTTAGAGTGCTTGGCCAAATACCAGCCCCTTGCCAGGTGTTCAAGCCATGCTAATCTCAGAAGCCTGGGAATATAGTACTTTACATGGCAACGCTAATGGGATTAAGAGGTGGATTTTTTGAGATGGGGAGATTAGCTTGGATTATCCACCGGGTCCGGTGTAATCACCAGAGTCTTTAAAAGATAAGTAGGGAGGCAGGACTGCCAGAAAAATAGATGCGATAAAAGAAATAGAAATTGGGGTGGTTTGATTGCAAATGACAGCAGCCTCTGGATGGTGGAAGGAGGAAGAAGTAGACTTTTGCTGGCGCCACCATGCAGACTCTCACCTGCTAACGCTTCAGTTCTCGCCTTGCGAGCCTCACACTTGACTTCTCACCCCCAGAGCAATGAGAGACTAAACCCATGTTGTCTTATTCTGCTAAGTTTGGGACAATTTGTTTATATACACAACAGAAAATTATTACAAGAAACAAGACAGGGGCTTTTTGAGGATCTGTGGGGCGTATGATCAACTTTTTAGACAGCCCAGTCCACAAACTATGGACTAGCCCATGGATCTAACCCAGACTGTCCCCTACTTTTGTAAAGCCCAGAAACTAAGATAAGTTCTTATATTTATGAAGGGTTTCAAAGGATGAAGAGAAGAATAATATTTCGTGACGCACAATAACCGCATGAAATTCAAAACTGAGTGTCCCTGAATTGAGCCGTGTTGGAACCCTGCCATGTGCATTCATGTGGATGCTGTCTATGGCTGATTTTCTGCCTTCTGCAGCAGCACGCGATACCCAAAAATGGCCAGTCGCATTCCATCTTTATGTATTTGCTCTCATTGAGCCTACTCCTGGATTATGTCAAATCAAATCTCAGTTGTCATATATTGCATCTGCATGTTTTCTCTTGTGGATCTAACTTGTCTTACGACACATAACCACAATACCACCAAAATCTGCTTTTTGTTTTGTTTTTGAGCATGAGACAGTGGGGTCAAGGAGAGACAGAGAGAGACGCTAGAGTGGATGAATTTGGGTGCAATAACTAGAGGTGCCACAGCAAATTCAGGCACTCGGTTGTAGTGACTAAGTCATAACCATAGACATGGAGAGAAAGTAGCTTCCATCAAATGGAAACCCGATGGCGCATCAAAATGTTATGAAGACAACAAATTAGGCTATTGGAAAGTCTTACCTGACCAAACCATAAAACAAACCTGAGGGTTCTGAGCCCCTGCTGGGCCAGACAGTTAGCCACAAGTGGAAGCATGCTGACCAGTGTGTTGAGTCCTGCAAGCAAGACATGAATCTACAATTCCAATTCTCTCCCTGTGTCTCCATGAGTGTCAGCCAGTTGAGGGTCTACCCATGTGGTTACTGGAGAGAGAGAGAGCTATATGCAGATCCTTTGGGTCCTATTTTCTGATGTAGCTGGTAGCGGTAATATCTGGTACCCAAGTATGGAACCAAATTGTGGAAAAGAATAGATACCTTTAAAGGGTTGGTTTTTGTACTACAAATGAAAATCAATTTTTTTATTTGTTTTTGACCCAAATATTTTGCCTACTGTTCCTCATAGGCTTGTTGTGAGCACCTCATGCAAGCATGCATGGAAACATATTTTATGAGTCAGAAAGTATTACTCTAATATAAAACTTGGCATTGGGTTATACTGAGCAGCGTGCATTCTTATTTTTCACACTCAAAATTTATTTTGTATTTCCCACATTCTTAGTTCTGTGAGATTCCTCGAGAGCCATTAAGAACCACTGGCAGGGGCTGCAAGTTCTTTTTCTTTTTATTAGTGTTTTTGTTTTCCTGGTATGTCAGGGAAATTATATTTTATGTCATTTTGACCTGACTTTACTGTTGCAGGCTGTGACTCATACCTTTCTGAAAAGTAATCTAGTAAAGGGAAAAGCAGACATTTTTCATCCTAGAAAGCCCTGTGCGTCTGCCACATCGCTCTGAGCCACACTGATGGGATTTCCAAATTCTTATCAGTAAGGTAACAACAGAGACTGTGGGGGGGAGGGCCCCAGAGGCCCTAGGGAAGGAAGTCTGTGAAGAGTATGCAGGAAAGAGGGTGGGAGAAAATAGAAATTCTGGCGGGTCTTTGACTACACTGTGCTCCTCCTGCCCAGGTGGATGGGGTTTTAGAGGATTATGTGCAAAGAGATTGCTTCAATATTTTGGCTTTGCATTCCAATAAATGATATCATCCCCTCAATGCAGAACTATCTGGCTTGACCCAGGAACGTTCTGCATAGAACTGCAGCTCTGGGAAAGTTTTAAAGAATTAAATGGATGTAGCTTTGAAGTTGGGATGGGAGCCATTCAAGCACGGTCTGGTTCTAAGGATGCGGTCAAATCAGCTACTGTTGAAAGTTCTGATTTTTGTAAGGTGCTGCTCTCTCTATACAGGGCTGCCCTGCTGCGGGTATGGATTGCTGTAAGCAAAGACAGAAGGTGTAGCATCTCAAGTGGACACACAGATGAGTCCTTTCATATAAATGAGTTCACTTAAAGAAACTTCTCTGTAATTCAAGCTATAACTTTGACTAGCAAAGATCGTTTACCCATGGGTTTGCAGAAGTATAGGGAAAGGTAAGGAAACACACACACTATTGGGATTAGATTTTTATGTAGAGGTCGATTGGTGACACATCGTGCCACAGGCCTGATCTCACTGGCTGGCAATAGCCAGTATGCTTAACAGTCAAGGATTAGGATCTAGGTCTTGAGTATCTGGGCCATTCTTGCTAAGTTTGTTAAAGGGGGCAAAATACAGGCCATTCTTTATCATTTCCCGGGATGGTGTTTCTCCTGAGAAGGCTTGGGATGATGTAGGAGGGTCATCTGTCTATGTGTTACTTTCATTGGTTAATAAAGAAACTGCCTTGGCTTTTGATAGGACAGCAGCTTAGATGGGCGGAGTAGACAGAACAGGATGCTGGGAGAAAGAAGCAGAGTCAGGCAGACATCATGATTCCCCTTCCCGAGCTGAACACTGGCTAGACTCATGCTGGTAAGCCACGACCTCTTGGTGACATACAGATTATGAGAAATGGGTTAATTAAGATATGAGAGTTAGCCAAGAAGAGGCTAGATATAATGGGTCAGGCAGTATTTAAAAGACTACAGTTTCCATGTAATTATTTCGGGTGTAAACTAGCCGGGGAGCTGGGATCCCTGGCGGGAATGCAACCTGCTGCTCCTTTTGCAATACTGGGGTATATGGAAATTGCTCTTTCTGGGGTACTAAAATGAGTAGCCTGCTGCTTACCTTAGCTTAGCATGTTCTTTATCTTGACCATCCCTCATTCGATGTTGCAAATCCACTGTGCGCACAGCCTCACCTGGGCCCACACTGACATTCCTGTGGGACTTGAAGACAAGAGGAGCTCAAGTCTATATCCAAACTTCTTGTCGTGCCATGAGCAAAGACATTCTCTGTCTCTGACCAGGCATCTCGTCAGCTGTGAGCACTCTTGAGGCGGTAAGGAGGAGCAGATGACAATTCATGTGTGAGTGGAGAAAAACAGTAAAATAAGGAAGGACAGGACTGTTCCTAGGTGTGGTGGAGAAGAAGGTTTATTGTCAATAGATAGGAGAGCATAGTCAGAGGCAGGGACGTTGGGAGAGTCCAGAGTGGACATGACCAGACTGAGCTGGGCCACGTGAGGAGAGAGGGGGTTGGGAGAGCAAGAGAGAAACTGCTGACCAAGTGATGTGGCCTGGGCTGAGAGACTGACCAAGAGACTGGCATACTCAAAATGGCTGAGTTAATAGGGGTCAGAGGAACAGAGGCAAGGGAAGCCCAGACCCTGAACTAGAGAAATTTAGGGGAGAGGGAGGAGTAGGCCAGCCATACCCTGTAACAGGTAGGGATTGAGGGATGTTGGGAGAACCTGGCAGCCATGTTCACATTGATATGTTAAATAGCACCTCAGTCAGCCATTGGTCCCAGGTTGGAGACCTAATAGCTTGTACAGGACATCACTTTTTTCCAATGCAGCTCTTGGTTATACATGGGAGGGAAAAACTGATGAGTTTATAGATAAAGAGAACATGATAGATAAGAGCGAGCTTATATGTAGGAGCCATGAACTAGATGCATATAGGTTTTATATATATAATACATATATATAATAAAATTTATTTATTATGTTTACAGTGTTCTGCCTGCATGTATACCTGCAGACCAGAAGAGGGCACCAGATCTTATCACAGATGGTTGTGAGCCACTATGTGGTTGTTGGGAATGGAACTCAGGACCTCTGAAAGAATAGGCAGTACTTTTAACCTCTGCGCCATTTCTTAAGACCTAGGTTATATATTCTTGAATGAGAACTTTACAATTATCTTGTGTTGTGTGTGTGCTCCCTAAGCATGTGAGTGACACAGCTCTGAGCTCTGAGAGTTAGACTAGATTCCGCTTCTGTTCTCCCTAATTAGGGTCAAACATCTCATCACATTCCTTTCCTTCCTTTAGTTAATCTGTTTGCATGTGTGCATGAAAGTCAGAGGACAACTGGCCGGACTTCCTTCTCTAGTCCCACTTCCTGGGTTCCAGGAACTGAATCCAGGTTGTCAGGCTTGGCAGCGGGTGCCCTTCCCTGCTGAGCCATCTCTCTGCCCCCCAAGTACCTCATCTGTTAAGTGAACAATCTCATCTACTAGGACAGCTAAGAAGTTTAACCGGCCAAATGTGGTTGCGCTGTGAGTCCAGATGCACTCAGGGATGTGTCTGCAGATCTGATTAGAAGTGTCTGTGGCGCACGACTTTAATCCAGTACTTGGGAGGCAGGTGGATTTCTGTGAGTTTGAGACCTGCCTGGTCTACAAAGAAAGGTCCAGGATAGCCAGGACTATACAGAGAAACCCTGTCTTGGAGGGGGAAAAAAGTGTACGTTTGATCTGACAAGGCTCGCAAATGCATAGAAATTACGCAAGTGGATTGTTTCCATCCAAACAGGAACCTTGGGTGTTATTCCCACTTCACTGTCAGTATCCCGGCTCGAGGCTTGAGTTTTCCACTCCCTCCTTTCATGGAAGTGACTCAAAATCTGAGATTCCCTCAGAGGATTTTTTAAAATTTTCCAAACCATAATCTAGAATTAGTTCAAAAGTAAATTATCAAGTAGAGTAAAACCCCCAAATACCCCAAAACAAAACAAAACTGTTGGGAAATATTATTTTAAGGTGTGTTGCTTTTATTTATGATATATTTGTTTAGTTCTGTAAAGTTGTGATTCTTTGCCTGTCTAAAACACCCTATGGTCTAATAAAGAACTGAACAGCAATTAGCAAGGCAGGAGCAAGGATAGGTGGGGCTGGCTGGCAGAGACTATAAATAGAAGGAGAACCGAGGAAGAGGAGGAGCAAGAGAGAACAAGGAGAAGAGGGCACCAGGGGCAGCCTAGCCTAGTTGGGAGAGTTCTAAGCCAGTGAGAGACCCTGTCTCAAAAGACACCTTAGGAACAACACCCAGAGTTGTCCTCTGACCACCATATTCATGCATACTGACACGCGTGTGCACGTGCGCATACACACACACACACACACACACACACACACACACACACCTTTACCTTAAAAGATTTGTGCCATGTTCATCAGAGTCTTAGTCCAGTGTCTTCACTGTAGCTGTTGGGTACAGCCACCTCACCAGTGACCCATATCTCGTGCTTCAGGAAGCACTGACTGACCCACTCTCAGCTCTGCTTTTTTGCCCTTCACACCTGAAGGCTCAGAGAGGTGACGTGATACTACTCCGATTTCACACATAGCTCATGACAAAGATTATCCTAGACCGCAGGTCCTTTGTGTGTAACCCGAGTTTATTTCCCGAGCACTTGGCCGCCTTCAGGATTGGCGTGTTTAATCACATTAAAGCGACGAGTAGGGTGTTAGGGAGTGATTATGTCAGCTTATGTTATCTTTATCCTCTCGTGAAGGTAGCAGAAATCAGGTTAGCCCACAGAGTTGAAAAATATTACTTAAAACATTTTGGATTATCTTGTGTTGTGGGCTGAGTTGTGCCCTGTACCCCAAAGATATGCCAAAGCCTTACCTGCTTGTGCCTGTAAATGTGACCTTGCTGGAAACGGGATCTCTGTAGATGCCATCATGTTAGGATGAGCCAACCTAGATTATGGTAAGCCTAAATCCAGTGTGTCTTCATTGGGAGAGAGGTTCCGACATAGCGACACACACAGCGGAGGGCAGGCAGGTACCTGGAGATGAAGGCAGAAGTTAGCGTTGTCCCTGATGCCGCACAGGGGATTGCAGCATCTGCTGCTAATGACCAGAGACCAGGAAGGAGCAAGGAAGCATTCTTTCCTAGAGCCTTCCAAAAAGACCCTGACTCTGCCTCGGCTGTGAACTTTAACCTTTGGAATCCTGTGGGTTGTTTTAAACGACCAGTCAATGCCTTTCTACATCAATAGTGGGAAACTAGCAGAAAAAGATAGCCAAGACAGGGGAGCTGGGAAGTCAAAGGCAAAAACTAATCCCATTTCTCCCCTGGAAATAAGTTACCAGATAGAAAGCGCTTGCATGCTGGTCCCTGGTGTCGGTTTGCGTCCTCCTCCCCCTCCCAACCAGAGCCAAGCATGTGATTGAAGTGCTTGCAGGTCTGGGGTTTCTCTCCCTCAGCAAAGGAAGTGATCTCGCCACACATTCCCTCCGGGCCACTCTGTCTTGTGTAGGAGAGTGAGTCTTGCAGGCAGAATCTCTTCCAGGGTTCATAAAAAATGTACAAATTCAGCCCTTTGCGCTGGAGTTAACACCCACCGAAAGAATTTGCCGCCGTCGGTGCGGGTGCGTTTCGTCCTCGTGTCCTAGCGGAATCGTTGCTCGGAGTGGGAACAGATCTACCCAGAGGTGGCACTGCCCACCCTCCCTCCACCCGGACCCCCAGTTGTGTGGTGATCGGAATGCTGGCCGTCCTCCTCTGCAGGAAACGACATTGAGCTCAGCGAATTACCACCTTCTGCTTCAGCGATTCCGCCTCCTCTTCCCTTGGTTGCCTTACTCACAACCCATTTACAGTCATTTGCTCGCTGAGGTCTTTATCCTCAGCGTCAAGTGTTAATGGGCATTTAGAGAAGCTGCACCCAGGCAATTTGCTCAGCTTCTGAAAGCCTTCTCTAGATAATCCCGGGAAACGCCGCTGCTCTGGGGATTTTCTGATTCCCTTTCCTGACAGATGCCGAGGTTATTTCCTTACAGTTCTGTTATGAGTTGCTCTTGTGTGCTTAATTCTATCAGTGGCTTATACGGAACATGAAAGCCACTTCCTGTAAAAATCAAGGTCCATTTTCTCTAAAGAAAATTCCAAGGCCTCTTCTCCTTCTGAGCTTGGAACCAGCCGCAGAGTTGATGCACGAATAGAAAACTTCACATTCATTGCGTTCTGTCCATCTGTGCCTCTTGCTGAGAAAGTGGGAAAGTGTGTTAGGTAAAGGAGGCCATGAGACAAATCAGATCAGCCGCCATTCTGGTGTCAGGCCAGCCCTGAATTTGCTGCCTTTGTGTGACTCCCAGCTGCCTCTGGAGAACCTCACACCACATCTGCCTCAAGTGCTAATCTGTTAGTGGTCACCTATGTGCTCATCTGTTAAGCCACACTTCCCAGCTTCTTTGCAGCCAGGTGGTCATGTGACCTAGTTATGGTTTGTGGTGTGTAATTAGAAGTTGGCTGGGAGCTTCCGGGAGCATTCTTTCTTTTTACTATAGGCATGTTTCTCCCCTCTTCCTGACTCCATTTCTTCTTCATCCCGGAGTGTCTGAGATGCCTGGAGCAGGGGCAATCATCAGGTGACTTGAAGTGACAGCTAAGAGGGTGGTAGAGACCTTGCGCTGATGTGGTTGGCTGTCCAGCCAACACCAGGAGCCCTTTGATCATCAGCCTCCCTTCCTTTATCCCAGACTTCCTCCATGAAGAAATACAATGCCCATTCTAGCCACATTCCTAAGATTTCTGCTACATTTAGTTGAACTCCACTGCCACCTTGGGGGTCCCAAGAATCCCTTGTGCCATAGATTTCATGATATGTGGAGTTGGAAGGACGATGCACCAGAGCTGGGGATGGGCAGGGCTCACATATGGCGTATACGTCAGGCGTTTCTTGTATTCTCACCCTCTGACTGAGAGTTTTGTGGGTGTTCTGGATCGGTATAAGAGGCCAGGACTCATTGCCTGAAGAAAACAGACCGTGTCCCCTCTGTGTGACAGGGAATTAAAATAGTCCCACTGTGTTTGGGTTTTACAGGCTTTCGTTTGTGGTCTTGCCTGGTACCTCGCATGTTTATGTCCCTTTGTCACCTAGGCTACTCCAGATCAATCACGTGATATAAAACTTCTTGCCAGACCCCCAAACTTATAAAAAGCAGATTCTTTTCTGTGGCCAATTTCTGGGTTCCAGTCATCCTGTCATGACAGCCTCTCTCACTTTAATCTGTCTCTCTTAATGAAGTTCTTCACCAGGCTTCAAAGGGAAGACTCGCCTTCCCTTTAAGGACTCCTTATGCTGTTTTTAACAAGTTACACCTTTTAGAACACTCTTCTAGACAAGCCCTGATCACGGTGATCCTCCCGTTATGCCTCCTCACTCTTGAAGGACAATTATGTGCCAGCTTCTTTCATGAACCAGCAAAGCTTCCTTGCTCTGGATCTAGCAGTTATGTGGATTTGATTTGGTGGGAGGCAGTGCTTTTAATGAACAACTCCGTCCTTACTACTTTCCTACTGTTTGAAAGAACAAGGAAACTCTAACTCAGACAAGGATATCTTAGTGGTCTCCGGGGGGGAAAATATGTATCTCTAAGGGAACTGGGAAGTACGAAGTTTTGGGGATCAACAGCGTGTTACTTTTGTACTCGTCATTCTGACTATGGACCTCCATATGAAAATCAGGAGCCTAGCTGACCTGGCCCATGTGTTTTGTCCATGTGCTCTCTAACAGTTTATTCCAGAATGCTTGAGTAATCATTTGCTGCCACAGTCTAAAGGATGGGTGTGCACAGGGGTTCTATCAGTGATTAGGCTGGGGCCTGCGGGTTTTAGTATTTGTGAAGGTCATAGACTCCTGTGTGGTGGCGAACTCCATGATTACTCTGGGAGTTTGTTTTTTTTTTTTTTTTTTGGATACTGTCCTCTCTCTAAACCCCTGTTGTGTGAACTTCCTGGGTAGAAGAACAAATGAACAGACATCAGAGATAGAGTTGACAGAGGTTTCTGTCCCACCAGGTCTCACATCTGTTTAGTCCCAAAGAAATACGCAGAGGTCTACATTGATTATAAACCGCTTGGCCTAGTAGCTCAGGCTTCTTATTAACTCTTTTAACTTATATTAGCCCATAATTCTTGTCTGTGTTAGCCACATGGCTTGGTACATTTGTCGGGGAGGCAGTCACATCCTGCTTGCTCTGTGTCTGGCTTCCTCTCTGTCTGAGTTGGTGACTGCAGACTGAAACTTCCCTTTTCTCAGAATTTTCATTGCCCTGCCTCTACTTCCTGCCTGGTCGCCCTGCCTATACTTCCTGATTGGCTACTGGCCAATCAGTGTTTATTTAAAATACAAGTGACAGGGTTCAGACCATTGTCCCACAGCAAGATAGGACACCTATGACAGACCAAATGAGTTTAATAAGTCTTACTTCCAGGAATGTGATCAACTATGAGTGACCGTATTACTGAAGGAGTTGTCTTAGCAACCTTTAACTGCCTTTTTGCCATTGGGAAGGAGCATGGGGGACTCACTTTTCTCTAGTTACTGTTAACTATCTATAAATCCTGAAGTATTTGTATGGACCTTGTGAGTTCTTGCTCTGCAATAGGGTGGAAATGGGCCCAGTCTTGTGCAAGCCTCCTGTGGGTAATTGACAGCTTCTGGGAATTCAAGAGGCTAGTAGCCATGCTGTTCCCAGAGGGCAGCACTCCAGAACTTGGGTGGGCAGTGTTCAGGGAGTGGAGGGAGTCCTCTCATGGGGACTCTGGCTTTCCCCCGAGCTTGGATTTGGTCAGGTCTGGGAACTAATATCCACTTATAAGTGAGTACCTACCACGCACTGTGTCTGGGTTACCTTATTCCAATAATCTTTCTAGTTCCATCCATTTGCCAGCAAATTTCATGATGTCATTGTCATTTACAACTCCATTGTGTAAATGTACCACATTTTCTCTATTCATTCTTTGGTCAAGGGGCATCTAGGTTGTTTTCAATTTCTGGCTACTACAAATAAAACTGGTATGAAATAATGAATCAAGTGTCCTTGTTGACACTTGTTGTTGTTGTATGATGGAGCATCATTTGGGCGTAGCTAGGTCTTGAGGTCGATCTATTCCCAGTTTTCTGAGAAACAGCCATACTGATTTCCAAAGCGACTGTACAACTTTGTGCTCCCACCAGCAATGGAGGCGTGTTTCCCTTACTCCACATCCTCCACATCTTAGCCATTCTGACAGGTGTAAATTCTTCAACATTCTTATCCCCAGCTCAAAGATACAGTTCCTTGGAGAGGAATATGTGGGATAGACTGTGTGCTGCTTAAGGCTTTGTAATATGGAGAATCCATGCTTCATCTCCTTGACCTCAACATGTACTGGTTGCCTCTTTGACCTCAAATGGGCCCATGGGATTCTCTAAATGCCGAGTTGCTTTTGTATATCCATTACAGTCAAGGCATGTTCACCCCCATTTCTATTTGAGCCTGAGAATATTTTGAGACATAAACTCAGAATTCATTACCACAACTTTTTGATAGAGAAGTGGATAGGTTGGGTTGATCCCAGCATGATTTTCTAGTCTAGATAGAGGATGGTACAATGTTATTTTCTTGGCAAAGCTATGAATTGATGTTTGTAGAAGGTCAACTATGAGTATTCAAAACTTAGTGTTCATCCATCCACCTACCCATCCATTTACCCATCCATCCATCTCTCTATGTAACCAGTACAAATGTACTCCAATTTATCTTCCCATTTATCTACCAATTCATCATCCATTCTTCCACCCATCCATCTATTCATCCATTCATCCATCAATGTATCAATGTATCCAATTCAATCCAACCCAATCTATTCATTTATCTACCCATTCGTCCACCTACCATATGTCCATGCATGTTACATGTATCCATCCATCCATCTATCCACCCATCCATCCATTCATATATACAATCCAATCCATATATTTACCTACCCACCCATCTATCCATATATCTTCCCAAGCACCCATCCACCCACCCATCCATCCACCTAAATATCCAGTCCATCTATCCACCCATCCATCTATTCATTCATTCACATATTTAACAAGCAGATGTTTATAGAGCTTCCATCTTGTGCTCCGTTAAAACGTGTGCTGTAGAGTGCCGGAGGCATGCCCCAGAAGGAGGGGGCAGGGGTGGCCTCAGAAAATGTGATAGTTATTTCAGGTCCATTTGGACCAGAAAACGTCAAGGGCTGGAGTTGGGGAACCACATTGCTTCTGTGTTATTTGTTGTCCTATATTTTTCTTAAGCCAGATGCGACTTCCTTCCCCTGAGTCTCCTTAGAACACCCATAGAGCTTTCTTCATATGGGTGGGTAACCGCGACACTGGGAAAGGCTGTTTATATGTTGCTCATTCCATCAACAGAGCCCACTCTTTCACCACGTGGTTCTGTCTTATTACCCCAAACCGCTGGTAAATGAGCCATCGTCTCCCGTTTTCACAGCTGCTCCATCTTTTATTCTTCTCCACTTTTCAGACCTCGGTGGAGGCACAGAGAAGAGCAGTAACCTTCCCCAGGTCACACAGCCAATCAGTTACAGTTAGGATGCTCAAGCCTGAGGCTGTCAGACGCCCAGGTTTCTCTTGTGTTCCATTTCTTTCTGGAACTTCCCCATTATCTCATGGAGTCCTTTTCAAAAGCTATGTGTAGTAGAAAGTTGGTTGAAAAACAAACAAACAAACAAAGCCAGGTGGTGCATACCTTTAATCTTAGCACTTGAGAGGCAGGAGAAGGAGGATCTCTGAGTTCGAGACCAGCCTGATCTACAGAATGAGTTCCAGGACAACCAGAGGTACACAGAAAAAACCGTGTCTCAAAAACAAACAAACAAGCAAGGAACTTCCCAAACCAAAACCAAATAAAACCAAAAAACAAAACCTCCCAAGCAAACCAAAATAATAACAACAAAAAAACAAAACCCAAACCAAACCATTGGGAGTAGAGGTGACAGAGAAACCATGTCTCATCTGCAGGGCAACCTCTGCGTGTGGGCATACCAAGGAATGGTGGGAAGTGAGTCTCCACCTGGGACTTGCTGGTTATTGTGCTGGAGGTAGCAATGTGTGACCCTTATTCTCTCTCCTTGGCATTTCCCATTGCTGCCACCTTTTCTCCTAGTCCTTAGCTTCCTCCCGAATGGTTCACAATTTTTCTTCCAAATTCTACCTGGACCCTCCTGATCTGCACCCAACCCCCTCAGACCTAAACCCAACTGCCCCACCCTCAAGTCAGTTGAATGTCTCTCTGCTTCAGTGAGGAAAGCCACCAGGGACCAGAGTGTAAACCAATGTTTTACCTTGACCCTAGCCCGAGCCTAGAATGAGTAGACCAAAGGAGCTCACTAGAATTGGCTGTTTGTTCTCTGCAACATTTAGAATCATAACCATGACTTCCTGCCCTATTTAGAAAAGAAACACAAATGAAATAAAACTGTGGGTTTTTTTTTTTTTCTGATGACTTCTCACCTCTCCCATATAATCCCTGATGCTCTGGGCTGGAATTCATAAAGGCAGAAGAAACAGAGTGGACCACAGGGTAAAGGAACTGCTGGGCTTATATATGCTCTGATCTGATTGATTTATACCCCAAACCACCTTCATGTCTCACCTCCTAGTTGATTCCCCTGCTACCACCTCTAGATTTTTTCCTTCCCTTGGCAGCTACTCCTGTCCTTCTAAACTGTGAGTCTGATTGTGTCACCTTCTGCTCGATGGCCCCTGATGGCTTTTCATTGTTCTGAGAAGAGCCAGTCTTGACAGTGGCCTCTGATGACCGAGGGCAGGGCCTGGAGAGCAACTATTTTGGGCTTTGCAGGGCGTGATGTCTGTGCACATCTGTTGTAGCCTGAGAAAAGCCATGGGGAATAGGGAAAGGCATGGGCATAGTTATGTCTTGGCACAATCTCCAGGGCGGGGGAGGGGGGGGTCTGGGGTTGGATCTGGTCTATGATAGGCAAGCTTCTGTCCCTTTTAGGGATTTAGCCTAGGGTACCTCTTGACCTTTTTGTTTTCTGCCCCTGTCCTGTGCATCAGCCTCACGGGGCTCCTGCAAAATCATCAAACTTTTGCTTGGGTCTTGACTCTGGCTGTGATCAGTCTAGAACATTCTTGACCCACGACTTCGAGTGGTGCATTTGTTTTGTTTTCTGTTTGCAATTCATTACCAAGAGCCCTTCCTCTCTAATCACTCGATCTGAAACAGCAAGATTTACGTTTGGCACCCCGTCCTCCTTACACGGCTTTTCTTCTGCTTTGAGACTGTTGCCACGGCCTGACATCACCACTCAGTGCACGAATAATGATTCTTTCGGGGAAAATATTACCACGTGCCTTCTTCATGCCAGGCAGGGAGCCGAAATTCCACTAGAGAACAAAACAAAGGCTTTGTTATCGCTATACAGGAGTAGAGCTTAAACAAACACAAATATGGGAGCTAGAGATAAGTGCTCTAGGTATGAAATCGGCTGGGCAAGCAGACAGGTTGTGGGAATGCGCCTTTCGGTAGTTTTTTCTTTTCTGCATTTGCCTTCTGCCTGTCGTCCGAGTTACAACCAGCTTTCAATCTCTACCTTTGCTACAGTCAGAAAAATTTAAAAAAATAAATAAATAGAACCGACAGGGGGCGCCACAGCTCTTCAAAGAGGTGCGATCCGGACCGAGGCAGCCAGAACGAGGCAGGAAGGGAGCAGAAGGCTGCAGTCTAGGGACTGGGAAGTTGGAAGTTATGGGATGTAACAGGATCTGAACACCACAGCAGCCGCACCGCAAGTGTTTTCCATGGAGCGCTGCCTAAGCTATGGGGCCTTGCGGAACAATGCGCTTCTAAGTTAGATGCTTAATAAATCAGCCAGGCATGCATTATAATGCTGCAATGGAGCCCTTGTTGTGTCTTAATGCTCAATTATCCAGTGCAGAATCTGGGTCGGGCTTTCTATCATCTTGGATGTATGGCGGGAACTGGCCCAGGTCTAATTGCTCTACACGGGAGCCGATGCTTTTGCTTCTTAGCAAAGCAAGGCACTCAGATGGAATCTAAGTTGAAGGGAACGCACTTTGAGTCACAGGTTAGGAGAACTGGACCTCGACACAGACCATCCTCAAGGTGGCCCTACTGCAGTTGGCTGGCAATCCACAGAGAAGTTACTTGCCCCAAATCTTAAGATGGGTGAATTTTCAAGTCTTCTGTCTGACTACAGATTCTGGTTCATACACGAGCTTCTATCTGGCACATTCGCAGGACACCACGGTGGTGCCCTTCCTATTCCTGTGGCAGGTACCATAAATGGTAACGACTTCCCACTGTCTGATTCTTAAGTTAGCCACCAGCCAGAAGAAGCCTCGTTTATTCGAACACAAATGGATAATCAATTAAAAAAGAACTGAACAAAGAAAGCTTAACTTTTGTATTTTATGGACCCCTGGGGATGTTCTCAGACTTAAAGCAAGAGCAAAACAACCAACTCCCTGCCGTTGAACTCTGCCTGCTGGCTCTTGGCTGTTCTCGCGTTCTCTGGAGTGGAGACAGGTAGACTTGGCGGCTGGAGAGCCTCCTGGCTTGAGGCTTTGCTTGCGGGCTTTTATATGCGATTTACATACAATCTGCATAGTATAAGCTCTGTCCCTGTCTTTGCCAGTTCATTCCCTCCTCAGAGGGTCAGAGATGCGCCGGAATGCCCCAGGACTGCAATTTCTGCTAGGATTCCATGGTAAGAGTCTGCTCATTGCAGTTCTAATCTATTGTTTGTCTGCAAGGCTGACCCTGTTTCCAAGTGCCAGGGGACACAGCCCACGCGATTGCAGTGGCTCAGTGTGCCTTTCGGATTCCTGCATCAATACTAAAAGAGGAGCAGTCCTAGGTGAGAAATGTGAATTAGAACCATGATGAGACATTACCACTGACGTGCTAGGAAGTTGGTTAAAATGATAAAAGACTGATAATGCTAAGAGTTGGCAAGGACGTGGGTCAAATACGCTTCTCATATGTAGGTAGGAAGTATAGATGGTATGGTCACTATAAAGGATCACCGTACAAGGAACATTTAGAGGTAAATGCATTGCCCCCTGTGCTCATGATATTATACTCTGAGATCTTTCTCCAAGGGGAGTGAATGCATTTGCCTAACACTCACTAGCCACATGTCCTAGAATATTTATTCAGAATAGTAAAATATTCAATAACAAATTATCAAAATGTATGTAAAAGTTGGATGTGTTCTTACAGTGGAAATAGTATGTGACAACGAAAGAGAAAGAATGTAGTACATATTGAACAACATAGATAAATGCACAGATTCAACGTGTGTCAACAGAAAGTAGACAGAAGAGAGTCTATACTATAACATTCTATGTGTGTGAAGAGTAGGACAGACAAGCTAGTCTGTAGGGAGAGGAGTCAGACCCTGCTTACCCCTAGGGAGGAGACTGGGCCAGGAAGGGACATGCTGGAGCCTGCTGGGGAGGCAGGAATGCCCTATCAATATGTAATAGTCCATCTAGTCTCCTGGAGTCTGGACACTTTACAGTGTATCTGTCAGACTTCCATAAAATTAAAGGAGAATAAGAGGAACTTGGGTGAGGAAGTCTACAGGATCCTTCTGGTACGGTTCTGCCACCTCTGACTTCCAGGACTTGTCCCTTGTTCCCAAAGTCCTAACACCACTTGCTGTATGGACTCTGTTGTTCAATATCCAGACACCAGCTCTCCTATGTGCCTGTCAGCTACTGTTTCAACATGCCCCAAGCCTGTCATCTGCCTCTGCGATTTGAATAAAATATTCCTACCTTCAGGTGTGTCTAACTTCACACTCAGCTGAGGCTGACAGAGTTGAGTCCATGACCTTCAGCCCATGCTCATGAGAAGATGGTAGGGAGGTCTTTGCTGTCCCCTCAGTAAACTTCCGAGGGCTACTCCCCTGGGAAACCTGGAGAGGAAACTCTCCCCACTGTTGAACTCACTGTCATGGATTGGATAGTCTTAGGGAATCTAACTGGACTGCATAGAACTATCTAGACTTCTTTGGGCTAAAATTGGAGGATTCTTGGAAACTGAAGACCTAAACAGAACTTCTTGAGTCCTCTCCTTTGGACTAGGTGTGGTAAAATCCCTAGCGGGCTCACTTTTCTCCCCTGGGCCTTTTGTATTCTGTGATAGACATTAATAATCAATTATAGCACCTTTCTAATAAGAGTAAATGAGAAAGTACTCCAAGTTAATGCATGTTAATGCATGGGGATAAAATATGCAAGTAAGCCGGCAGAAGAGTTGCCCTGTTTCCTCCCACCTCTTTGTCATTTGCACACATGTTTGTATGTGTGTAAGTATATACATGTTTGAATGTATGTCACACCATGACATTGGGTTATTTCTCAACTGTTCTCCAATTTTATTTTTGTGACTGGCTCTCTCACTGAATCCTAGAACTCACTGGTTTGATCGGGCTGACTGACCTCGAACCCCAGTGATCCTCCTGCTTCTGCTACTCTAGCGCTAGGCGAGTCACCACCATGCATGGCTTTTTATGCAGCTTCAGACTCTGAACTCAAGCATGTTTGCACAGCAAATACTTTACTGACTAAGCCATCTCCCCACCCTGCCCTGTTCTCTGAAGTCCAGCCAGGGCAGGACCTCTTCCCAAAGTGTGACTGTAGGCTTATCGTACACCAGTTGCAAAGGGCATGAGGGAGACAAAGTCCTAGACCAGGTTTCCTAGAAGCCAATGGGAAAAGGAGAATTTGTCTGAATCACTCTTGAGTAAGGAAAGGGCCAGAGTGAGCTAAGTATGAAATCTCAGCCAAAAGACCCCGGGGGGTGATATTACTCAGACTGTAGGAACACGAAAGAGTGGCCAGTATAGGAAGATAAATAGAGCCGGGTAGTGGTAGCAACACCTTTAATCCCAGTACATGTGAGGCAGAGGCAGGTAGATCTCTGTGAGTTCGAGGCCAGCCTGGTCTACAAGAGCAAGTTTCGGGACAGGCATCAAAGCTAACAAAAGAGGCATCAAAGAAACAAAAAGCTTTGTTTCTCAAGAAACTTTGTCTCGAGAAACAAAACAAAACAAAAAAAGATAGATAGATGGATAGATAGATAGATAGATAGATGATAGATAGATAGATACAATTGAGAGAGATACAATAGAGAGAGAGAAAGAGAGAGAGAGTGAGATGGAGGGAGATAGACAGAGAGAGACAGAGATAGAGAGGAAGAGAGGAGGGAAAGGAGGAGAGACAGAGATGCAGACTTTGAAGCATCAAAGTCTCAGAGAGAGAGGTGGTGAACCCTCAGGCCCTCCTGATGATCTGTGTGTATATGAAGTGCTCCTGTAGCTCCAAGGAGTCTTGAAAAGAGGAGCCTCATACGGGCATGGAAAGCAAAGGTGCGCTAAAACTGGAACCTATGGAAAAGCGAGACATGAGTACACACCCCTATTCAAAGTAATTCCAAAAGACAAAGCCAAGCAAGGTGCTGTGTCAGCATCGCAGTCCTCAATCCTTCTCTATTCTGGGGGGGAGGGGACAGGGAGAGACGGCTCCTGAGCTCTTCACAGTCTTTGCCAGTTGAACACATCGCTGTAAGGAATGGGAAAGGGCTGAAGGGTCAGGTGTGTTACTTATAGATAGCCCTGTTGTACAGGTAACTGTGAGATGTTGGGCCCCTAAGGCTCCTGCAAGACCCACTGGGTTACAAATATCGTGTGGTTCCAGAACCTTTCACATGCTGTGAAGCAGACAAGACTTGCATCTCATTGGTCATGTGACACAGGGACACATGCTCCAGTGTGCTAATTCACTTCGTTTTTCTAACTGGGTGGTGTGATACCAGTTGTACACACCCAAGCCGAGGTGTGGAATGCAAGCAGTCTATGTTCATTTCTTGCCTCCAAACCATCCTTCCCTTACTCTCCTTTCAGTGATAGAATGATTTTTCTTCTTCTTCTTCTTCTTCTTCTTCTTCTTCTTCTTCTTCTTCTTCTTCTTCTTCTTCTTCTTCTTCTTCTTCTTCTTCTTCTTCTCCTCCTCCTCCTCCTCCTCCTCCTCCTCCTCCTCCTCCTCCTCCTCCTCCTCCTCCTCCTCCTCCTTCTCCTTCTCCTTCTTCTTCTTCTTTTGTTCAGAGAGTTGTGGAGTCTGGACACCTGGCCCAGGTTTAGCCACCCTCTGCCTGTTAAAATTCTTTAGTCTCCCTGAATCCAGTTTCCTCATTGGCAGTCAGAAAGGAGTAGACCTAGCCCTTGCTTGGAAGTCGCGTGCTCTTATGGCTCCAGGTTATGGGACTCACATTTCTTTGTTCATTAGGAACAAAGAACAGGACTTAAAATTTAAAAGTTGTTACCATAGTTTAACATCAATACCTTCGTTTTTTTGTAGGCAACATTTTTCCTTAAGAGGAGGGAGCTGGCTGCTTTTTTCTGACTTTTTAAAACATTAAAGCCCCTGTCTTTGGGGAAGAAGAGACTGCTGGATGTGTTCTGAATGTTTTAAATCAAAGCCTGCTGAGGCATGGAGAGCTATAGGTTTCAATAAGCACCTTCTTGCAGTCATCTGAAGACTTTCGCTTATAGGGGTAATGAAATCTTCAGAAACCCTAGGAGACATACCAGAAAGAAGTCATACACATCAGTGGAATTTTCCTAAACGACCCCCCTCCCCTCTTGCCCCTCAGGAGGGTCTCCTCTGCAGATTCCAAAGATATCCGCAGCCTCCTCCGTCTGTGTGGGAGTTGGAGGACCTTCCATGCAGATCTGTCCACCCGCACTCAGGTCTGCTGTGGACCCAGCATGCACCAGGGTGATTGACTGCTGAGTGGCAAATGCTTCTACTGGAAGTGCAGGGGTTCGCAGCAGCTTCCGGTTCCCTGACAGCTCTTCTCACAGTGTTGCTTTGGTTAAAGTCACAGTACAAATGTAGTATTCTGAGACAATACACGCAGACTTCTTTTAACTGTGGAATCTGAGGATGCTGGGATTTGCAGGGTTCAGTCTGATGCTGTGAGATCTCTGTGTGTGCAGACCCCAACACACCACACATGCCTGGCTTCTACTTGGGAGGGAGATGGGTAGAGCTTGCTTCTTCCCTTTTATAGGGTTTCTTGAGATGCTGCCAAAACTCATTCCAAGCTATTTAAAGATTAAGAAATGCATTTTTTGAGAACTTGATTTGATGTAATTTCAGGAAAAGACAAAAGCATCTCGAGAAGACAACGCAGAAATCCTCAAAGACCCAGTTGAAGGAATGAGTCGATGTTTAATTAAAAGCAGTGGGCACGAATGGATTCTGCACATTTTCTGGGATCAAGTTACCTGGAAAGAAAGGAAAATTGTGGATGGGTATAATATAAACAAAAAGGGAGTTCAAATGAGGACTTTAAGAAATTAAAATCAAAAGGGACTCTTCAAAAAGAGTGTCCATCTTGGGTATTAACCTCCAACATCGAAATGAAAACAATTTTGAAAAGCTTAAAAAAAAAGGCAACCCACATTTGGGCATGCCTCAGATCTCTTGGCCTCCAACTTTCTGTGGGAAGCTAGGCTTTCCCATCTTCTGCTTGATGGGTCTTACACTTATTCTCTAAATGCATCTAGGATTTCTTACCAGCTCTCTGAACCACCCTGACTTGAAAGAAGAGGATGCTCTGCTCTCTTGGATATTAGGCGCTCTCAGGTTTTGAGTGAAGTTTATGATTAAAACATACCAGGCAGCAACTAAGAGACTCTGGTTCTTTCCTAGTGGGTCGCTTGGGGGCAGCTATTTTGTCTTCCCGAGACTCACTTCTTTCTGTATAAGATGAAATCCTTCTCAAGGTCGTCTGAAGTCAATATTTTTACCTCACTTCCCTAGAATTCAATTCAGTTGTTTAATGTCCCAGTGTTGGTAGTTGGCCCCTAATAATCAGATTCTAGAACTTTTTTCAGAATTCAGCATCATGAGGAGGTAAGGCTACGCGACACAGACGACCTTAACCCAAAGTCCAAGAAGCCACTGTACCAGTGACTTGAAATGGGCAAGTCATGAGTGCCAGAAAAATGTCTGGTGCAGCTGCAGAATATGATTTTAATTTTATTTAATTCCAGTTAATTTTGGCATATGTTTAAACAGCCACACATAGATAATGGCTAATGTAGTAAAATGATGCATCTTGTGTGTTGCTACAAGATACCCGAGGCTGGTTACTTTAAGAATAGAGCTTTATTTGGTGCATAATTCTGGTGTTTGGACAGTTCAAATAGCACGGTCCTGACAGCTGGAGCGAGCCCCCGGCTGTATGTCACCATATGATGACTAAGTGGATTTATAGAGAAGGGACACGTAAGAGAAGAAACAAGGAGTAACCGAGGACGCTGCCTTTGCAACAACTTGACTTTGCTTTAACTCATCCAGGTAGGTTAGACCTAACTTACCTGATGAGAGGGTAATCCATTCCAAGGGTGGTACCCTAGTGGCATAATCATCTCCCATGGGGCCCTGCCTCTTGAAGGTTCTGCTTCCAGGTCACGAACCTTTGGCAGAACACGTGAAAGCCACAGCAGATGGCTATGGGAATCTCTATACGTTTCAGCATATTACGATTCCACCCATACTCAGTTGCTCTGGCTGCATTGCTGACCAATGTCATTCGCCCCATTGTTTTACAGGGCCTGACTAATGATCCAGGTTCACTTCTAACTGCTGGAAGAACAAAGACAAGTAAGGTGCGGTTTTTGTTCCTTGAGAGCTCCCAGGCTTGTAGGAGAGAATCATAGACTTCTAGAGATGCTGGCTGTTAAGGCTGGGACTCCCGGAAAAGTAAGCGGAGCCATTTGTCAATACTCGTTGCACACGGCCCTTTAACAGTCTCTGCACAGGCATGCACTGTCAGGCAGTTTGCTCCACGTTCATCTGGCCCACTTTTCGTCCTTAACCTCTGAAGCTAAAAGTAACCTGGACGTTTGCCAGTTGCTGAGTCAAAACTTGGTTATTTTTAGCTTTGGGTGCCTTGAAACCTAGTTAGGAAAAATGACCTCGAGGAGTGGAAGATTCGGAGTTTCACTTGGCAGGTGTGTGCTGTGTGCATTTTGAGTGTCAGATAGTGGGCCAGGTACTGAGGACACAGCCATGGATATGACAGGTACTGTGAGCCCTTCATTTTGGGCAGCTGCCGTGGCATTCTAGGCGAGCAGGTAGACAATGTCAACGGGGACAGTTTCAGACATTGTTAAGACGAAAGGGAGATGGCAGCCATTAATATAAATAATAATTTTAAAAAATCAAGACAGCACAACCAAATTCACTGGACTCAGCCTGTAGCCTCTGAGCAGCAGTTATCGTGGGCAAAGCTCCAGATCTGGCTGGGTTGCTCACCTTGGTATGGATGTGGAGACTCCCAAGCTTTGCTGGGATGGAAGGAAACAATGGCACAAAGGGCATCTAATTAGTGGAGCGCCTAGCAGTACTAAGAAGGGTCTATGCTTATTGTATAGTCTCCAAGGGCTCTTAGTTAGGGAGTGACCATTGGCCCAGCATACAGAAGGGAAGGGAGACTCTGCAGAGAGACTAAATACCTCTGGAGAAATGTCTGGGGGATGCGGTGCGCTAGGGCCTTCCATGGTCTTCTTTGGAGCTCTTGGCTTTCCCAGAGGGACCTCTGCTTCTGTAGAGGCTGATGAGCCACCTGACCCAATTATTCTTTATGTTGGATACATATGTGAAGCATTCCTGCGTACATATGTAGCGTATTCCTAAAAGCATCTTTGGGCACGACTTCCTTCTCTGAAGCTGAGTTGGTGTCAAGAGTGGGCGAGCTCTCCAGTGGAGAGGGCTGATAGAACCCTGGAGGAGTTCAGGCCCCTGACTCCCACTTTGTGACCCTGTTCCCCCCTAGGACAAAGTAGGTGTGATGCCATGACGTCAGTCTTAGGAGCATTCCTGGAACAGGCTGGGGAAGGCTCTCTGGCTGAATCAGGCACCTGCCATCCCTGGTATGCTGCCCAAACCTAGCACTTCATCTTTGGATCAAGAGAACCACAAGGAAATTGGGACCAATTGAAATGACTTCGAGTGCTGACCATCAGCCTTAAAGCATGGCACATTAAACTGAAAAAGAAAAATCCTGAACTCTTCTCACCCCACAATCCCCTAATTTAACAGAAAATAAAAAGGCATAATGGGAGAAGGCCAGGGGAGCTTTTGCCCAAGGCTCTAGAGTTGGTGGCGGTTCTCTGACTAGATTCTAGTTGTTTGCATGCTTGTTTGTTGTGACTAAACCCATGGACTGTGCCCATTCAAATGCCTCATCAGTTTCTTCTTGCTAAATGTGGAGAAGAACCTCACAGAGCAAGCGTATATCATGTATTGCCCCCGTTCACAGCTTAGGGAGCCATGGCACGCAGTAGGCGAGCCCTGGGAACTCCACAAGTGTTACCCTTAGACTGCCCAGGACACTCTGTTCTTAGAGCTGGTGACATGGGTGGGTGGATGGGTGCCCCTGAGCTCGGAGAGTTTGCGCTCCTATCCGAAGTCTCTGAAATCTGCACATGCTCCTTAGGCGGTTTTGTCTATCATTCAGACAGGGCCATTAAGTGCCAGGCATACAGCCTGGAAGAGGTGGCAGAGCAGCGAGAAAGCAGACAAGAACATCTATTTCTCTGCTCGGAACTTAAAGCAACAACAAACAAAGAAGCTAAAAACCCCTGAGGGGCTGGGGAGGGCGTTCAGTGAAGTTTTTGCTGCTCTTCCAGAGAACATGAGTGTTTCCCAGACCCCACGCTGGACAGCACACACCTGCCCACAACTCCAGCTAGCTCCGGGGCATCCCAAACCCTCTTCAGGCACATACTTGCATATATGTGTCACACACACACACACACACACACACACACACACACACACACACACACACAAATTAAGAGTCCTGAAAAAACAAGGTGACCTTAATCAATTAAAGGAGCCGAGAACAGCCTCCTGCCTGTGGACAGCCTCGGCGGATGGTTTCATCTGGTGGAGAGGGTTTGTCAGTATGACATGCTGCCCAGACCCACACACAGTCTCTTCTCTCTTCTGAGAACATTTTCGTCTGCTCTGAATTGTGTAAGCTCAGACCGGGAGTGACAGGAGCCAGCCTATAGCTTTGCTGACCTACTTCCCGGCTGGCTCTCCAGCCGGCAGCCCACACGGCGTTCATTTAGCCAGCTTCTCAAGGTCAGGACTTTTCCAATGTGGAGGCTGGCTTTTTGCCTGACACAAAGCCAGGTACCATCAATTGTCTTGCTTTACTCAAATTTCAGCATTCCCTTTCTTTAGCTGAGGGAAAAGGATGGGGTGGGCTCCTGTTTAGGACAGATAACAAATGCAGTCGCTTTGAGCCTAAATTGGCCACTTGGTCTAAACTCCAGGTGTTTAAAAGGCAGCCTTTTCACTATTATGAAACACCTGGACGGAGCCAAATGCAAACAGGGAAAGATCTAGGTATCTGGAGGATGGTCTCACTCCCCCCTTTTTGGCGATGCAGACAGATGTATGCACCACATAAACACAATGTCTTATTTTTCCAGTCTTATGAAAGGATCAAATGGAGCCAGCTCTCCACAGATAAAAAGCGACTGCTTTGTGTATGTATTTTGGCACCTTTCATCTCGACAGGCTTTGTGAGAAACTTCTAGCCAGACTTACATTCTTCTCTGGTTTGATAAAGATAAATTGTATTCAGTGAGAGAGAAGGAGGAAAAGTTTCTTGATTATTCTCTAAATAAAAAGTCAAGGGGAACGCGATTCTTTCTGCCTTCAAGTACTTAAAGAGGCTGGCACGCCTTCAAAATGACCTCAAATCTTCTCTGCTCCTCAGCACACTGAAGCCGCTTGATCTGAAGAGAGGCCTGCTCTAGCTGGGGTTCCGTGAGTGCTCATTAGAGTGAGGACGTGGCACTCACCACATGTGCCCGCTAATCACGGACAAGCTGGTGTGGTTGAAGTGGGAAGGTGGTTTATGCCCACCCTTTGCAGTTGGGGTCAGTTTTTCTCCTTGCTAGCTGCATGGATTTTGACAGGGTGCTCACAACCCCTGTGCCTCAGTTTCCTTGCCTGGAACACAGAGACAGCAGCAGTACCTTCGTAGGCTATGTGAGAGATGAACATCAGGTATTTCAAACCACAGGGAGCCAGCCTATAGTTAGCTTTTTGACTTAGTCCATTTGCGTTACTATAGACACCATAGAGTGGGTAATTTGTAAACAACAGGATTAGTTCTTATAGTTTTCGAGGCTGGAATGATCACATCAGTGTGCGGGCAGATTTGCTTCTGGCAAAGTCTTCTTCTCATACATGGTGTCCCTGGTCACTGAAAGAGAGCTCTCCGGCATCTGTGAAGGGAAGGCCCCAGTGACCTAACCATACCCCAAAGGCCCTACTTGTTACTGTTTTTGTATGAGGATTAGGTTTCACACATGTATGCTGAGGGAACACAGACCTTGATACTGCGGCTTTCCCTAAGCATTTATAGTTGTCACCATAAGGATAGAAAACTAGGAGGAAACCTAGCTCTGTACGTAAGGGTATGTATACATGTGTGTATATGTTCATGAATACATGTATGTGTGAATGCACACATGCATGCATGATTGTACAAATGAGTGTGCATGTGTACAAATACAGGTATATGTGCATGTGTCAACAAATAAATGTATGTATATTCTTGAGTACATGTGCGAATTTGTGAATGCATATATTTATGCATGAGTGTATGAATGAATTAATGTATACATGCATGTGTATATTTATGAATATACATGTGTGCATGAATGTGTATATCTGTGAATGTGTATGTATGTGTATGTATGCATGAGTGTGTGGATGAAATTGTATATATTCATGAATGTTTATGTGTATGATATGAATGTATGTACATGTATATGCATGTATGCATGAATATATATGTAGTTTTCTGAATGTATTTGTATGTGTTTATGCATCAATGTATATATTTGTATGAATATATGTATATTTATGAGTGTATGTTTATATACATGAGTGTAAATGAATATATATGTATATACATATATGAGTATATATGTGAATGTATGTATGTAAGTGTAGAAGCATGAATACATATGTATATATGTGAAAGCATGCATGAGCACATGTGTATGTTCATGAATGAATTTGTATATGTGCATATATGCATGGGTACACACATGTGTATGAATTCACATATGTGTGCGATATTGTATGTGTGTACATGGAGGGAGAGCTGAGTTATCGCGTTCTGGGAGAAAGGAATCTGGAGAAATGGAGTAAAGGCTGGTGCTGGGTATTCAGCAAAAGGCTGAGACTCAGGCGACCTGGGGACAGAGTCTCTGTTTCTGTTCCCCTTTGCTTTAAGAAGGAAGCTGGGAAGAGTCCAGGCATGTCTTGGGTTGCTGTGCTGCCTGAGCATCTGGTGTTCTAGATTTTGTAGAGACAACATTTTGGAGCTTGCAGTGTACGGAGGCCCACTGAAGAGGAGCATGGGGGGATGACTTCTGAGCCTGGGTCTGCCTCTGTCTGTTGTCACTCAAGAAGTGAAGTCTGAAGTCAGACAGCAATCTCAGTGCTACAGGAATGGGCCACACGGGCTGCAGGCATTTATGACCTTATGATTTAAAGTGTAGAATATTTTGATCTTGCCCATTTGTTTTAAGTAAATTGCAAACATAAGAATATTAATGGAATCATAGCAATATTATTATTTTTGAAAATATATTTCTTAAACAATCCCAACAATTCATTTAACATTCTTGATTAATATTCTGATAAGCACAGTAAATCCTTTTAATTTGTTTTCCATTGTTTATGAAATTAGTTTCATCTATATTAGGTCCAGAGAAAGAGAAGTTCAGAAAAGGAAAAGGGGTGGGAATGTGGGGTCAGGGAGACAGACAGGAAGGTCAGAGTGAAGAAAGAAGCAGAGAAAGGCAAAGGAACAAATACACAAACCTGGACCCAAAGGCGTGGGGAAAATCTCAGAGGCAAACCTGGACACAAAGGCGTGGGGAAGACCTCAGAGACCAAGGCCCAGATTCAGAGAGAGTAAGATCTCCACAGAGGGTGGCCCACAAGGAGCAAGGAAAATGGAAGCATGAAGAATATCACACATGAGGAGAGGGAAAAGAGGGAAAGGAGAATAAGTAATAGAGAAAATGCACACACACAAACACACACACACACACACACACACACACACACACACCAACCATACCACACCAAGGAAACAACAGTCATTCTGATGTACTAATAGCTAAATTTCTGATTACAGTGGCTTTAAAATGCTGTTGAAGGTCAAGCAATGGAGCTGAATTACCTACAGAATCAAAAGGATGGTACTGAGGTTGAACACACACACACACATACACACACACACACACACACAGAAAGAGAGAGAGAGAGAGAGAGAGAGAGAGAGAGAGAGAGAGAGAGAGCTTCTCACATAGCCTTGATAGAGGCAAGCTATTTGCTGTAAGAGAATATTCTTTTAGCTCAGAGTCTGACAGAAAAGTTCCATCTGGTTGGACGATCACTCTCATGTGACCTTATAAATATATTTTCTTCCTTCCTGGGTGGAGGCTTCTTGATCCTCAGACTTCCCTCTCCCCAGTGACCTATCCCCATTCTTCTCTGTTCTTGAGATGAGTGATGGACATACAAGGTCCTGCCTCTACTTGGAAGCTGGCAAACCTTTTGAGGATTGGTGGGGTGGGGGCTGGCGAGCCCAAGAATTTGGTACAGGAGCCAGAATTGGGATGTCCGTGACTGAGGCACCATAGCTGCGACTCTCATACGAGACAGCATTTTATGTAGCTATTTCAAGACCTCAAATCCTTATGGTTTCTTAAATCCCAAGGAAATGGGCCTGAAGACACAGAGAATGTAAACTAGATCTTTGAAATTCCCTTTGGTTACTCCTGAGAACCTTATTTCTACAGAAGTACCTTCTGATTGACAATAGCTCACTTTTATATTCACCATCTCACCCTGTCAAGGTCTAGTCTAAAATCACCCTCAGAGAATATTGTGCCGTAACTTTTAAAAAGCCCCAATCCCCTCGATTTATGCATTTAATTTATTGTTTTTCTCTGTCAGAGCTTTCCTTTGCACATAACTCAAACCCAATTTTGAGTGCCTCACACACACCGCTAAGCCACGATCTTGAAAAGCATTTTTCAAATTTCAAGCTTGAAATTCCCACAGTGTGCTTTCAAGACCCCCATTCTTCGGGAATTTATACGAAAATCCTCCCTCCCCCCGCCACAGCCTCCTACTTTCTGCCCCCTTTGGAAGCAGTTAATTAATTTCATTTCTCAAAGATGCTTTGTTTCCCTAAGTATTTCAGTCTGGCTAGTCTTCCTCTGGGTATCTCCTTTCGTCAGTACTTTCTGGAGACTTGTTCAGAAATAGCTCATTGTGGGCCAGTTGCCTCTGCTTGTTGGGACGACTGCTTATGAGGTCAAGGTCTGTCTGTAGCCCTCAGGAGTGCCTGATCTGGGCCACGCACTCAGAGCGAGACAGCCCAGTCTCTCCGATTTGCCAATCCCATCTCAAATATTCTGGTAGATGTGACTAAAGCTGGCGAAGGATTCAGGGGTCACTTGAACGCTGAAAGTAAAAAAATAAGGAAGCTGAAGAACAAGACCCAACTTGTGCCCTGAGAGCCCAGAGCAATGCACCCATCTGTCAAGCCCACGGGGTTAAAAATGGGAGATAGAATCAAGAGTCGGTGGCCAGACAAAGGGTAGCTTAGAAAGGGATTAGGGAGAATGTGGTCCAGAATGTCTGCTGTGACCTTTGCTGGAGTGTGGACAGCTCAGATTTATGGTTTGACTGGTAAGCAACACACAGGATACAGTGCAGGTTCATGGTCACTGAATTAGAAGTTTAGGATATGGAAGGGCCTGTTTACCACGCACCACCCCTCAGGGCCTCCATACCATATGGAATTGAATGGGGCAGCCTCATTTCCCTCAGAGCGAGAACAGACACACTTTCTCACATGGTGTGATTGCTTTGCCTTCTTCCTGGTCAACCACTTTGTGTGACTGAACCTGGAAACCATATCTAAGATAATCCTGTGTTTCTCTTATTGGCCTCTTTCAACTTCCTATCTTGGACTAGAAGAAGCTGGAATGAGGAGGTCTTGGGGGAGAGCTGATAAGGAGAGCAGGGAGGAGGTGTGGGTAGGTGAATGCGTGTGGATGATGCGACTTCAGGGGAAAGTCATCATGGTCTAACTTGAGGCGAGTCTGAAAAGTCCTGGTGACTTTGGGACAGGGTCATACATGACAAGTGAAGGTTTGGGCGTGGCTAGTTCAATGGCAGCAGACAGGAGTCCAGGGTAGAAGTTCATCCTTTTGATGAGTGCATCTTCCATCATCAGTATTGCACCATGACTTTCGAGCCACAGTGGGTCCACCGTAAAATCTAAAATGGCAGTGTTCAAGAAGTTCAGTTATGGGTGTGAGGGTGTCTCCTAAGCCTGTATGTTCTCGAGCAGTTGCTATGTTGCTGAGAAATGAATTGTGTCCCACATTGTTCCCGAGCATGGGGAGCTCCCCATGTCTGCCTATGCCTTGTGCCCTTGCCCCATCCAGACTGCGTTATTCTTCCCCTGTGGCATGTGGAGCCAGAGATGTGTAGATTTTTTTTTAAATGGAGGAGGTTCACTTAATGAGTGCCTAAAATATTTAGTTCCTAACTTAGGAGGGATTAGAACTAAGTGTGTGTTCCCTCTCTTTGTCACTGAATTGATTTGACTAATTTTATATACGGTTAGATTGGAACATCATTGTTGGGGGGCTGAGGAGCCTTTAGAATTGGCTGAGTATTTTTTTCATACTTATTGTTTGTGTATAAGTGTCTTGCCTGCATATATATGTAAACAATGTATGTACCCATGCCCAGGGAGGTCAGAGAATGGTATCAGTTTCTCTGGAACTGGAGTTACATAGGATTGTGAACCCTATATGGTGCTTGGAACTGAACTTGGATCCTTTGCAAGAGCAACAAGTGCTATTAAACCCTGAGCTATCTCTCCAGCCCCTTGTACAGGGCATTTGGCTGTTGCTGTATCGCATAAGAAATCATCTTCCAGTTTGAGTGTGAAAATCATTTTACTTCACACAGTGATTTAGGAGTGGAAACGTCAGAACTCTGACACAGGCCAGCCTGAGGGCTGGGTAACATGGACCACAGCTGTTGTACCGGGATGAGGTGCTTTGTTACAGAATACCGCAGCAATGGCAGGTCTGGTCCTTGGCTGTAGAAGGGCAGGCTAAAAGGAGAGGCCTAACAGCTGGAACACAGCTGTTGGAGTATCCCAGTCAATTTTGCCAAGGGACTGGACAGGTGAGCAAGCCACCCTGAACACCCAAGCCCCACTGATACCCAAATGCCTGCAGATGCAGCAATCACACACGGGACAGCGAATCACCTGTCACACCTAATTCATGTGCCAAATCATAAGAGAAAAGAAAATAGTTTCAAGGCACTTCCGTTGGAGTGGTGTGGTAGGCAGCAGCAGATACCCAAAGCAGGAGACACACACCCTTTATAGCTGACTCTATAACAGGGAATATATAATCCACCTTTGGGATTGATGTTTGGTTATTATCGATTTTTGCAAACAAAGGTTCATTAGAACATAGTTCTATTAATATGACTGCTTAAGTGTTGCCAATGGTTGTTTCTGTACTGCAATGTCAGGGTCAAGCCGTTGGAACAAGACTATGTAGTTTGCAAAGTAAAAATATTTTGCCATCTGGTTCTTTATAGCCAGTGTTTATCAGTGCCTAAATCCGTTACACTAGTCTATAACAAGGTGACAAATAGGAGGGATTTTAAAGCAGCGTGTAAAACCGTGGTGCTACACTATTCCTGGGGCAACAGGAACAAACTGACCCCAGAGATGGAGCTATGGCAAACCTAGTAAGGACTACTGTGGCAGACAGCATGGATGTTGGCCTCATGCGGAGCCATGGAAAGAAGACTCAGAGACACCTTAAGAACGGATTTAGCCTTTCGCTGCTGCAGGGGAGTCTAGCCTCTAAGGACTGGACCACTTTCCCTTCACCCAGGGCATCTTTATTGTTCTCCATATTTACACTTCAGCCAGTTGATTTCCATACGCTCAACTACCTGACTAAGCTTCCAAAGGGACAATGCCAAGTGCAAATTCTCCTTAAAGGCGGCAGCGGGGGGGGGGGGGGGGGGGTGTACCATGGTTGGTCTTCAGGGTTTCCCTGCCCTTTGTATTCTTGGGAAATTCTCAGTCAAGATTCACATAGGGCAACAAGAGAAATCAAAAGGAATCTGCTAACAAAAGATGGATTAGGGTTAGCTGCTAGCCTTCTGGAGCCAGGCCAGGTGAAGCTCCCCAGGGATGCTCCCACAGATTTCCAAGGTTGACTTTGGTGAAAAAAAAATTATTGGGGTTATTTATAGGAATATGGATGACGGGTTACTTAAAGCAATATGGATGAAGAGTTACTTCCAGGAATAGAAATAATTAAAAGACAGCTTCAGAACCAAAGCCCACCACAACATGGGTGACAGCTCACAAAAGCTGGAAAGCTGGAGCAAGCTGCATAATCTACTGGCATCTTAACAGTTTGAGACTGTCCTTCCCCGGGTGGCCAAGGTGGTATGAGCCTCTTCCAGGCAGTTCAGTTGGTCTCTACTTATTCCAGGCGATTTGGGCTAGTCTCTGCCTCTTCTAGGTAGCTTGGTTGGTCTGAGAGTTACCTCTCTCAGCAGTCATTACTACCTATATATTCATAGAAAAGGAAGGACTTAGTATATTGGTCAGTTTCAGGGCCTTTCTGAAACTTTCGAATTATCTACTTCCTGATCTTAGCACTGCATCATGGAATGTTCTACCCCAGTAAGAACATCTTGAAGTTTCACCATTCTATGTTATTTGTCTTAAGGAATTTCCCTCCAAGCTAGAAGAAGGTTTTAATCTTGGAGGGAACGGCTACACACCATAAGCCAGATGTTCAAAGCCCACTGGCTTTGTAGGAGATCGCTTGCCTCCTCGTAGAAAAACTGCCTAATTGTCTTTGGCTATATCAATGGTGGATTTTCCCTAAAACACATCTTTCTTCATTAATGACTTGTGTTTCAGTCTTACTTATAAAATGAAAACACTAATTATGCTTCAAATGGTTGTTAAGGGGATTAAATAAAGATAATGTATGAAAACAATCTGGAAGAGTGTGCTTTATAAAAAGGCATTCTTTCCATTTTCGAGCAGAATTATTATTATTATTATTTTTTTGATCTGAGTAAAAAGCATCCATCTCTGCCCCCTTTGACTTGCCTCTTTTCTCATTTGGGATGTCTTTCCATCTGCATTCCCCTCTCTCTTGTAGATCACCACTGTATACACCAGGCTAGCTGGCACAGGGCTGCTACCTGTCTTTACCTCCCATCTCCCCATAGGAACACAGACACCTGTTCTCTCCGTCCAGCTTTTACAGCATTCTGGGAGATTTGAACTCAGGTCTTCAGACTCGCACAGCAAAGACTTTCTTCCCTTAATCCGTCTCCCCAGCCCTTCTCCTCCCTTCTGCTGCTATCTTGTTCTAAAGATTGTAAAAACAAGCAGATGATTGTACTTGCTCAGTTAGACCTAGGCAAGCCCCTGGCACGTCTACATTTCCTACTAGGCTGTAAGTCTCAGAAGATGGATCTTATTTAGACCGTGTGCCCGGGCCCAGCTGGTGCCAGACACATGGCGAGCAAGTATGAGGCTTATTGAATTCAGGCTACATTATTCAGGAATAAGTGAACGGCTAACTATATCACACCACAGTCATTTTTCAGTCCATCCATCCAATAAATATTTATTGCTTGCCCACCATCTGCATGACTGAATTTTATGGCTGAGGGTAGAGATGGTGAAACTGACAGCAATCTTACTTAGAAAGCAAAAGCTCCCTCGCATTCCTCCTCAGGCGTCTGGGTCAGCTTCAGGTATCCTGCCACACAGGGAAACAGAAGACTAAAGGGCAACACTGAAGCGGGGAGACTGCACTGAAGCCCCTCCTCCCTACTTACTTAAAAATGTGTCACTTGGAACTATTGTTCAAAAACGTTAGTGCTTGAATTTCCAATAAGTACGTGTTTACAAATTTGAATGTATAAATGTGATGCTAGCGATATCTGGCTTTTCCAGATCTGTCCACTGAGGAGCCTGATAAGATGGAAGTTGAGGAAACAGCTGTCAGACAGTTATTTGAGAAGCTGTCTCCTCTGCATCCAGCCCGAGGCCTGACATAAGTTATTCGGTTCTTCAGACCTGACATAGCTTGTCACCTTTGGCTTAATTAGAGCCGCCGCGCCCCCCCCCCCCCCCGTGTGATTGCTGTAATACTGTTTACGTGTTCCTTACATCAGCTCGAAAACTGCAAGCATGCTCCAGTTGCTCACGGCAGGAGAACGAACAGTGCTCTAGTCTCTAAGGAGTTAACTCTGCTGAGAACATGTTGTCCTTAAATCCGCTAATCACAACACTTCAGTTAGCTTAGGGACATGCCCATCGATTGTGTGCGTGTGTGTGTGTGTGTGTGTACATGCTTGTATGTGTATACCCACGTATGTGAAGGTCAGTGGATAACCTTGATGCTCTTTCTGCTTCTGTTCCGCTATTTATTTGTCTGTTTACCTTGTTCGTTTTGAGCCAGACTCTCTCACCGGCCTGGGACGTGCTACACAGGCTAAGCTGTCTGGCCAGGCAGCCCCAGGGTTCTGCCTGCCTCCATCTCTCCAGTTCTGGGGTTACAAACATGTCCAGCATCTTAAAACCTGTATTCTGGGGATTGCACATGGGCTCTGGTGCTTGCAGGCTAAGTGCGTTACTGACTGGGCTGGGCTGTCTTCCTCGTGTATGTCCGTGGATCTTAATGAACGCATAGCTGTGAGGTGGTTTCCCCCCACCCCCCACCTTTTGAACATAAATCCCTTCACCCTCACTCGTGAGTCACAGACATGGTAGTAGCTTCTTATGGCTGCTTACAATAGACAGCTAACCTCAACACCAAATTAAAACAAAACACGTACATAAACAGAGCCAGCCGCTGAAAGAACAGGAAATCACACCAAGAGCACAAGAAGGCAACAATCCCTTTCTGCAAAGGTGTAGAGGACGTTGTCGGCTGTGCAGACGACATGGTCTTCAGTGCCATCACTCAGACTCTTGCAGTGCGGTATCAGTCACGTTCCTAAACAAGAGCCGGCGTGGCTCAGCTCCCATAAAACTGTACTTAAGGAGCAGCATGAAGGCTGAGTTTAGCCTGTAGGCTGTAGTTGTTGATCCCTGATTGATAGGAACAGGCTTCATCATCCCTAGAATTCTCCAGAGTTATTCTCTCTTCTCTGCAGGTCCTCCTGTGTAGAAGTACCAATGAGACACACCCTACGGAGTGTTGAGAAGGTCAAACAAGATAAGACGTAGGGGTGCCTGGGATTGTCAGAGCTCACCTTCTCGCTTAAAGGGAAACCCTTTAAGCAGCCAGTGCTGTAAGCTAGGCCTCATTCTTCTGTTGCCTGCATTGTGATAGTTTGCATATTGCTAGTATTTCATACTTAGGAAAAAAGCAAAGAACTAACACTATGGCCAAGGGGACTCGCTGTTAACTGTTAAGTCTACCTGTCTAGCTAGCATGCCAGGTCTCGAGAAGCTTCTACAGCCACGGCCTGTTGTGGAATAATCTTTTTGTACACTGTGAAGTAGTGCCATTCTGATTGGTTTAAGAAAAAGCTGAATGGACCAATAGCTAGGCAGGATTTCCAAGCACAAGAGGACACTGGGAAGAAGAAGGGTGGAGTCGTGAGGAGATGCCAGAGGATGGAGAGCAAAATGCATGAGTGTTACAAAGTAAAGGAAATCAAGTAACATAAAAGAACATAGATCAAAACATATGAACTGGCTGGGCAGTGGTGGCACATGCCTTTAATCCCAGCACTTGGGAGGCAGAGGTAGACGGGTCTCTGTGAGTTCGAGGCCAGTCTGGTCTACAAGAGCGAATTCCAGGATAGGCGCCAAAGCTATACAGAGAAACCCTGTCTCAAAAAAAAAAAAAAAAAAACAAACAAAACCAAAACATATGAACTAGCTTAAGTTATAAAGGCAAGTTAGAAACAAACCTAAACTATCAGCCAAGCTTTTATAATGAATAATAAGTCTCCATGTCATTATTGGAGAGCCGGTTGTAACAACGAAACCCTCCCCTCCCTATTACAATGGCTCTCTCTCCTTTCTCCATTTCTCTCCTTACTTTGATGAGTCACCCTTCACCTGTGTTTTCTGTCTTTGATCTTACCATCCAAGGAAAGGAGACTTCTACAGAGAAAATCGTGGAGTCAGATTTGCTTCAGGTCTGCCGAGTTCAGTAGCATGTAGGTATAGTCGGCAGGTAAGAGAACTTTGTGTTACATGGGCTCCGAAGGCAGAAAAGGTTTATGCTGCTGTAACTTGAGTTTTGGAGGCATACAGCTCTGGACTAGAATTTTAACTCCTGTCACAGGAGAAAATAAGATTCAGGACAAAATAACCTCATTTCTTCATACTATGAACTAGCTATATTCCCTCCCTCACAGTGGTGTTGGAGTGAGCTATATAAAACATGCCAACAAAAGGTCATCTGACCTAGAGTTCAATACATACTTATTCATATTCACATAGAATTCATGTCTGTATTAAATGAAAGCAGAGGGGTGGACTCTTGGGGCAGGATTAGTAGGAGGGAGATCAAAGACGGATAATGGGGGTATAGGAATATGAGCAAAGTATGGAGGTATATGTGTATGAAAATGTCTAATGAAATTCACCATTTTATATGCTAATTAGAACAAAAGTTTACACAAGGGATTGATGCACAGGGACCCATGTTTCCTTTTGTTGCACTTCCCCTAAAGCTGGAACTGTAGCTTGTGCATAAATATTATTGAATAAATAGATTTTTTTCTCACATAATATGCATTGATTATGGTTTTCCCTCCCTCTATGTCTCCCAGTTCTTCCCCACTTCCCCTCCTATTCAGATTCATCCACCACCTTCCTGTCTCATGAGGAAAAAATAGGCTCCTAAGGGATAATAAGGAAATAAAATAAAATATAACAAGATAAAGCAAAACCTAACACACCAGAATTGGACAAGACAAACAGAAGGAAAAGAGCCCAAGAAAAGACACAAGAAACAGATATAGACGCAGAGATCTACATGTTCGCATACTCAGGAATCCCATAAAAATACTAAACTGGAAATCATACTAGATGCCTGAAGGACCCATGCAGGCCCTGTCTCTGAGTTCATATGTGTTCATATGTGTGTTCATATGTGTTGCCTCAGTCTGTATGAGTTCATATGTGTGTTGATTCTATTTATTTAGAGAACCTTGTTTCCTTGGTGTCCTCCATCCTCTCTGGCTCTTAACACTCTTTCCACCTCTCTTTTGCAGGTTACCCTGAGCCCTGAGAAGAGGAATTTGATACAGACATCTCATTTAGGGCTGAGTGTCCCAAGATCTCTCATTCTCTGCATATTGTCTGATTGCGGGTCTCTGTATTTGTCTCCATGTGATGCAGGAAGAAGCTTCTCTGATGATGGTTATGCAAGGCACTTATCTCTGGGTTTAGCAGAATGTCATTAGGAGTCATTTTATGGCTATGTTCTTTTAGTAGAGCAGGTTCCTGGGATATCTAGTCTCAGATTCTTGGTCACCCGATCGGTGTGGTGTAGATATTCCATCTCTTTGAGTGGATCTTTAGTCAAATTAGATATTTATTCCTAAAGCTTCACGCCATCTTTGCACTAGCACCTCTTGCAGGAAGAGTACCATTGCAGGACCAAGGGTTCATAGCTGGATTGGTGTTTACAGTTCCCCTTTGGTAACTTGCAGAGTACCCTCCTGTACCAAAGATGCCAACACACAACAGGAGTGAAGGTTCTCCAGCTTGATTTCTGCAGAGTCAATGAATTGTGTAGTTGTGTATTCAACAACAGGGTCTTGCTCTTGGTTTGTGGAGAGAAACCTACAGTCTTGATAACAGTCTGAGTTGTCTTGGAGTTCTTATGGGACCCCTTTTGTTAACAACTTACTTAGATATAGCCCATTTCTGATATTGGAAGCTTGATTTGATTACTCATGATATTCAGGTGAGCCTCTGTCTTCCCCCATGATTTGGCAATTTTATTTAGATTGCTTTCATATATAAAAATATTTTGGAAAGCTTCTATTGTATTATTTTTTTTACTACCCCTCAAATGGCCCATAATTTTAGCTGTCTCTCCCTGTATTCTCTCTGTCATTCCTCTCTTTCCTTCCCTCCCCACTTGATCCTCCCATTCTAGCACCCTCCCACATCCATCCTTAGCTATCTATTCTATTTCCCTTTCCTAATGAGATCTATCTGTCCCCACTAATCGTTTACTTTATATCTAACCCCTGTGATTCTATGGATTGTAGCTTGGTTATCATTGCCTTAGCAAACACTATCTACATATAAGTGAATACATACTTTTTGGGTCTGGGATACCTCATTCAGGATAATTTTTTTCTAGTTCCATCCATTTACCGGTGAATCATTTTTAGTGGCTGAGTTCCATTGTATAAATATAGCACATTTTATTTCTCCATTTTTCTGTTGAGGGACATCTAGGTTTTTTTCAAGTTTCTGACTATTATGAATAGAGCAGCAGTGAACATGGTTGAATAAGTGTCTCTGTGGTGGGGTGAAACATCCTTTGGGTATATGCCCAAGAGTGGTGTCTTAGGGTTTCATTTCTGTGAACAGACATCATGGCCACAGCAACTCTTATAAAGGAAAAGATTTAACTGGGGGCTGTGTAGCCCATTGTCATCATGGCAGGAAACATGGTGGTATGCAGGAAAACATGGTGCTGGAGAAATAGCTAAGAGCTGCACATCGGATTCAAAGGCCGCAGGAAGAGAGGGTGAATTCATGGGGGCCATTTTCATTCAGACCACCATAAGTGGTATAGCTGGGCCTTAAGGTAGAATGATTCCCCTCTCGGTGAGGAGCTACCTCACAGATTTCTACAGTGACTGTACAAGCTTGCATTTCCACCTTTCCCGAGTGTTCCTCAAACTCCACATTGTCACCACTATGAACTGTCATTTGTCTATTGATCTTAGTCCTTCTGATGAAATCTCAAAGTAGTTTTTAATTTGCATTTCTCTTATGGCTAAGGATGTTGAAGATTTCTTTAAGTGTTTCACAGCCATTTTTATTTCCTCTCTTGAGAATTCTCTGTTTAGATCTCGACCTCACTTTTAATTGGGTGGCTTGTTTTTCCTGGTACCTAGATTTTTGAGTTCCTCATGTGTTTTAAATATTATCCCTCTATCAGATATATAGCTGTTGAAAATATTTTTCCTTTATGTAGGTTATCACGTTGTTTGAATTATGGTGTCCTTTACCTTACAGAAGCTTCTCAGTTTCTTGAGATCCTATTTAATAATTATTGATCTTAGTGCTTGTTGTATGTGTGTTCTGTTCAGAAAATATTTTTCTGTGCCAATGAGTTCAAGGGTATTCCCTGTAACATGATTGGGCCGGCTTGTTGGGGTTTATGTCCCACCTGGTACCCCACAGCTGGCAAGTCCCAAAGAAAATCACACAGAGGACTCAGTAAGTTATAAAGTTGATTGGCCCATTAGGTCAAGCTCCTTATTTGTTCTTGTAGATTATATTAACCCATTGGGTTTTTTTTAAATCTATTTTAGTCATATATTCGGTACCTTTTTCAGTGGGCAGGTCACATCCTGCTGCTTCGGTGATCTGGTCAGGAGTGAGAGGAATCAACTTCCTCCTTCCCAGAATTCTCCTGTTTTCATTGTATCATTTCTACTTTCTGTCTGGTTTCCCAACCTATACTTCCTGCCTGGCCAAACAGCATTTATTTAAAACATGATTGATAGATTACAGACAATTCTCCTGTACCAATTCCCCATTTTCTTTTCTATTAGATCCAGTGTATCTGGTTTTGTGCTGTAGTCTTTGGTCCATTTGGAGTTGAGTTTTATGCATGGTGATAAGTATGAATTCATTTAGATTCTTCTACATGCAGCTGACCAGCACCATTTTTTCTTAGTGTGTATTTCTGGCCTCTTTATAGAAAAAATACGATGTCCATAGGTGTGTGGATTTGTGTCTAGGTCTTCAGTTCAATTTCACTGACCAATGTGTTTGTCTTGGTGCCAATACCATGCTTTTATTTTTTTATTACTATAGCTCTATAGTTTCCTTTGAGGCAGGGAATGCTGATGCCTTTAATTCTCTTTATATTCAGGAGTGTTTTTAGCTATCCTGGCCTTTTTGTGTTTCCATATGAAGCTGAAAATTGTCCTTTCAAGATCTATGAAGAATTGTGTTGGAATCTTGATGGGGATGGCAATGAATCTATGGATTGCTTTTGGTAGGGTGGCCACTTTTTAAATGTTAATCTTACCAATCCATGAGCAAAGAAGATCTTTCCATCTTTTAATATCTTCTTCAAGTTATTTCTCTGTTGTCTTTTAAAGTATGTATCATACAAATCTGTCACTTGTTTGGTTATAGTTACCCTAAGATATTTAATATTATTTGAAGTTATTGTGAAGGGTGTTGTTTCCCTGATTTCTTTCTCAGTCTGTTTGTAATATTACATATGAGTTAATTTTGTATTTAGCTACTTTACTGTAAGTGTTTCTCAGTTGAATTTTTTGGGTTACTCATGTACATTATCATATCATCTACAAATAAAGATACTTTGACTTCTTCCTTTCCAATTTGTATCCTGTTGGTCTCTTTTAGTTGTTTCATTGCTCTAGTTAAGACTTAAAGTACTATATTGAATGGGTATGGAGAGAGTGGACAACCAACCTTGTCTCGTTCCTGATTTAAGTGGAATTGCTTAATTTCTCTCCATTTAATGTTGGTTATGGGCTTGCTGTAAACTGCCTTTAATATGTTGAAGTATTCCCCTTGTATCCCTAATCTGTTCAGGACTTTTATCATGAAGGGGTGTTGGATTTTGTCAAAGACCTTTCCGGCATCTAATGATATAATCATGTATTGTCTTTCAGTTTGTTTATATGGTGGATTATATAATTTGATTTATGCATGTTGAACAATCCCTGCATCACTTAGAGTGGTGTCTTAATAAACAGTAACAATATTTGTAGACAGGACTCTTTATTTTCTTCTGGATAAATAGAGAAATTAGGCTAAGTATACATTTGGTACCCCCAGAAAATGTTTCTCATCTTCAAAACAGTATCTCTTTTGGGCCATCAGAGTGTAATCCCTTCTGTTCATTCACCCCAGGCATGAACTGATAGTCTGAAGCGTGATTGCTTTAGGTAGGGAAGTAGTATGGTGGCAGTGGTCATTAGAACGTGTGTGTAGGCCATTGTTGCAGACTTTAATGACCTCTTAGTCCTTTTTGCACTGTATATGGTAATATATAAGGCAGGTCAACTTCATAAAGAAAAAGTGTATGACTATTTACCATCTAGGGAGGCTAAAAGTCCAAAGAGCATGGTACGGTCTTTCTTGACTGCATTGTATCATGGTGACAGCAATGGTGCAAATGTGTATGGAGAAAGACACGTTTCAAAACCTAAAACCAGAGATGGATTTCGGGGGTTGAGCTTGCTCTTGTAACAGCACAAAGCTAAATTACTTTTCCATGGCATTGGTATTCTCTCTAATGTGTGTTGTGGAATATTATTTTAACTAGGCAAAGATGTGTTACATTTGTTTATGCCGCAGAATATTACTTTAACTGTGCAAAGGTGTGTTCCTTTTGTTTGTGCTGAATTTGCTTCATTATGTAAAGATATGCTGCATTTGTTTTACCTTGCCTGACTAAGGCACCTGATTGGTCTAATAAAGAGTGGAATGGCCAATAGCTGGGCAGGAGAAAGGATAGGCAGGGTTGGTAGGCAGAGAGAATAAATAGGAGGAGAAATCTAGGCTTGGGAGACAAAGAAGGAGGAATGAGAGGAGGAGAGAACAAGGGACACACCTGGGGCCAGAAGCCAGGCAGCCACAGCCATCTAGACATAGAGACAGCAGGAAAGTAAGGCATCCAGAAAGAAATTAAAAGTAAAAAGCCCTAGGCCAAAGGTAGATAAAGAAAAACAGGTTGATTGAAGTTAAAAGAGTTAGCCAGAAAAGAGCTCAGCTAGGTTGAGCATTTGAAACGAATAGTAAGTTTCCACATCATGTTTGCGAGCAGAGTGGAAGCCCAAAAGCAAAAGTGTGAGTGAAACTCCCAGCTTCTTGTCACAAACCAAGGCAGTGGCAACAATTTGTTCTAGGAGTCATTGTTCTACACTTCCCTATGCAAACATTAAACAATATGCCATTTCCATTAGAATTCACTCTTTTTCTGTACCTGTGTTTTTAGCGTAGTCTGTGAGTTGTCTTCCTCAGTCTAGTGCACAGAAAGCCATTCTGCACATCGGAGGTGGGAAAATGTGTGTGCAGTTGCTGGAGTTGTTTTATTTTCATTTTCCCTCTAATAAACATATTTACCTGAAAGAGTGATTAACAGTTAATTATGGTTATTCAAACGCGGGCGTTGGGGAGATATTTTCTCTAAAGCGAATGAAGTTAGCCTCTCGCTTCCAGGAAAACAACTGTCATAACTTGTTGGCAATGATGGAGTTGAAGCTTGAAAGCATTATTAAAATGCAGGAAAACTTGGTTCTACTGCTGTGAGCTCGACAGCATCCCAGTACTTAAAATTGTTTTTCCTGATGAGATCACAGTGAAAACAAATGTGATTATTCAAAAATATTATAGAGTGAAATGTGTCAACATTTGGGAAATCCGTAACTCAGTGAACTGATATTTCCCGAATGACGAACACCTGGAGTTAGACGACTTTGCATGGGTAAAAGAGTCATTTAGAGCAGGGGCCAGAGTACTGATTTAATGCATTGTATGGTGAATTCCTTGTTAGGCTTTTGGTTTTCACGGTGGTGCTCCATTAGGCTAGATCACTTGGCTGAATTTGGGTGGAGCAACAAAGAAGGATAGCCCCAGGCATCTGAAGAGAGTGCTCAAACACCTCTGCATCCCCATTATCTGGACAGGTGTGTGATGTTATTTTTATATACATGCTTTAAGCAAGCTAATACATCTCAAGAGCTTGAATAATGAAACAGATTTGAGAGCACAGTTGATTTGGTTAAAATGGGCATGAAGGGGTTCTTTGAAAAATATGAAACAATGCAAGTAGCCTCATGATCTTATGTTTGTTTGTGAAGATAGTATTTTCCTAAAAATATTATTACTGTTAACATAGAGTCTTTTTGTATTGTAATATTTTCTAAATCTGAATTTTAATATGTCAACTATTGTCAGTCATAAGACACATAGGCAGGGGTTCTTTGTGTGCTTAATAATTTTTAAGAACATGAAAGGGTCTCATGATTCAAGGCCTGCTAAGAAGTCCAGGGTGGGGGACATGGCTCAGTAGATAGCGCACTTGCCGTGTAAGCTCAGGGCTAAATCTGGATCCTCAGGACTCTTACACAGCTGGATGTGGCAGCATCTGTCTACAATGCCAGTACTTTCAAGGTGAGATGGGCAATGGAGACCAGAAAGTCTGGGCTGCTCGCAGGCCAGTTGGCCTGGTGTGCTCTGCAGTGACAAGGGACCCTCCCTGATTCAAATAAAAGAGATGGCGAGACTTGCTATGGTTGTCTTTTGACTTCCACATGTGTGCCATGGTATGCAGATACACACATTCACACATTGCACTTCCATGCATACATACACACACATACCCACACAAAGATGTAAAAAGATGTGTTTATATGTTGGTGTTTGCTTGAGTGTATGTATACGTACCATATGCATGTAGATATGAGAGGCCAGATGAGTGTGTCAGAATCTCCCCCACCCCCGGAACTGAAGTTCCAGACAGCTGTGGGTGTTGAGTACTGAATATTGCTGAATATTGAACCTGGGTCCTCTGCAAACACAAGCGCTCTTAGTTGCTAAGTCATCTTTCCAGCCCCACGTAAGACTTTTCTTCGCTTAAAAAGAGACCCAGGAGCTCCAGAATACTGAGGAATGTCAGCTAAAACTGTGTTCCACTGGGAAGCAGTGATGAAGAGGTGGCTTGGCTGTGGCAGTGTTCAGAACATGTGCTCCGTCCAAGTGGGACAGCTAGCTTCCACTCAAAATACACTGCTCGTTAGGACGCGGAAGGAATGACCAGATGATGTTCTAGTTTCTAAAGAAAACTCAGAACTCCAGGCCTCACTGTGAAATCTCTCAGGTTTTAATTGGCAGTACATTGGAGAAATTTTTAGCCCACAGTGTGGGCCCAGAGAGACCTCTGGGGACCAGCATGACATCATGATGGACCCCTGTGTTCAACCTCTGCTTCGAGCTGCAGGTTGATGTTGCTTTACAACTGTGATAAAAATATTTATTAGTAAGGGTTTGAAGAATTGGGAAAGATTTCCAAATACTGCGGAGGTGATGCGATCCTTTTAAAAACGACAAAACCCATATACTGCTAGATACTTAGAAGACTGTTGTATTCTGCATGGCAGACATTGTGTTCATGCCTTCAGGAGCCGGGAGGGAGGGAGGAGAGCTTGTCCTTTCTTTCTGTGAATTCTTTCGCTGGAAATGAGTGCTTTTTGTCTCTACCCTTTACTGTAGTGAAACCAACTCCAGACAACACAATAGCTCTTTGTTTTGTTTCAGGGTGGTTAGACTCTACCGTGCGCAATGCTTCGCCTCCATATAAGTTGGCAGGAAAGAAAAAGGAAAAAGAAAAGAAAGAGAAATGAAGTGATGCTGGGCTCCGTGACGCTCAGCAGCTCGCAGTCCTGTTGGTAACAGGAGCGAAAAACAACTCACAAGCCAGGCAATTGGAAAATTTGTCAGAATTGTCTGAATAAAAATGCCTTTTAATTTAATGTAGCAGGCTAATTTCAAGAAGGCAATCCATGTAAAATATGCTTTTATGTTCCTAAATCAAATGACTTTAAATTCACAAAGGGTATGAACTAGCAAATACTGCAAAGACTTAAGGCTCCCTCAATAGCTTTTGATTTTCTGTTTATTTAAAACAAGCAAGCCCTTTCACAAGCAAGCCATCAATTGTTTTACTCGAGGTAATTGATGTCAGTTTCTCAGCGCTGCCATCATCCAGGTTTTCATTTATGTGAAGTAAGAACAAAAGTCAGTTTTTGAGGTCCATGGTGCACTGGAAACAGGTCCGGTGGAGTCATAACTTTATGGGGTTGGATTTTCACTTCTTTCATTTCTACTCATGACTAGATAAGATATTGGGTGAATTATATGATACAGACCTTGTATTTCACAATATGGAAGTAAGGGTGGTTATCAGAACTGAATGAGGGATTGACCTGGCAGATAAGGCGACTATAACAGTCTAATAGGAGCTCGCCTCTGGTGAAGGCTTATCACATGTGAAAGGTGTTGATCTAAATTTACTCCGTGGATGAATTCTTTAATGCAATGAATTTTGAACACATACTAATTTATTTATTTTTAATGTGTGTGTGTGTGTGTGTGTTGTCTGTATTTACATGAGCATGTAGTGACCATGGAGGCCAGACGAGGGCACTGGTTCCCTTGAAGCTGGAGTTACAGACAGTTATGAGTCATTCAGCTGGAGTGGTGGGGGCCAGAAAGTGTTCTGAGCCATCTCTCCAGCCCCTACAATGCCTTCTTAAGGGAGGTGCAGTAGCCATTCTCAGAGTTATTTACCCATCAGTATATAGCTCCAAGCGGAGGCACTAGTCTTTCAGCCTTGGTAGTAGGGTCTGTTGTCGTCCATCCTTTCTGTCTTCCTCTCTATTGGTCTGTGATGCCCATGAAGGGCCAGGGGAGGAGAGCTGGCTGGGGAATTGTGACGATAATTTCAGTTGCCCAGAGCGCACACATTGATTCCCCTCAAGCTCTCGCATCATGACCATTTGTAGTTCAACTTTTTAGCCACCAATTTTCACGGCCCCATTTTAAGACACAGAGGGTACAATTTTTTCATTGGTGAAAGATTATTTTGTTTGTTAAAAATGTTGTTAATTTTGTTTATGCTGGGTATGTGTCTTTGATGTGTGTGAATGTGTGTGTGTGTGTGCCATGGCACACGTGTGGAGGTCAGAGAAAAAGTCTGAGTCAGAGCTCTCTTTCTACCGTGAGTCTCAGAGATTGAACTCATACCATCAGACTTGTAGAGCAAACACTGTTATTCCCTGAGCCAACTCACCTGCCTACGAATAGTAATTTTGAATAAGGTGAGGGGGGGGGTCACTTTTAAAAGCCAAAAAACAATTTAAGCTCTAAAAACTCCAGAAAATACTCTGCCTATGACAATCGTTTCATAATATTGTCTTCCATATAAGAATATAAAGATAATTCAGTTTGTTGGAATTAAAACAAAACATAAATAGTTCAGAGGAGCCCCCTTGAGCTTCGTAACTTCTCTTTGGTAATGTCATTTGCAGTCAGGTTGGCTGTCAGATTTGAGCAAACCGCTGGCGAGTTTCATTTGTAATTGAGCTGTTGTGGCTGCTGGAGTCTGCTTGTGGGACTGCTCTGGGTTTCCCCAGTAGATCCCGGAATTCTGATACATTTATTTCATATGTTTCCCATCAAAAAGGAAAGAAATGAACGGTGCATTTATAATTGTATGTGCTGCATTATTGAGTGTATTTCCTCAATAAGAGTGAACTTCTGTTCTTATTAGGCATTAATAAGAACCAAATCTTCTACTTGCAATTTTGCATTTCTGATGACTGGAAGAATTTCCCACAGACTAGCTTCTGGTTCCATACATTTCAAATTATGTTTCTTCGCCAGTACCCACATGCTCCATGCTGGGTGCCATACATCTTGTGGGTATTTTTGACGTGACATCTGGTTCTTGTCCCGGGGCCAAATAAGTTGGCCCAGTGAGTGTTCCTAAGAGCTGTTGCTACACCAGGATGGCTAAAACTGGCTTGGCTGTGTGCAGGAATATCTATATACCGGATTCACATGAAATGCATCCCTACTGGACTCTTTAGATAGGTCTATAAAATGCCTTCTGATGGCCACTCTAACACCCGCTACCCAGGGAAGGCTTGAGAGATGATGGGAGCAATAGGGCAGAGGACTTACTACCCTTAACATATCAAAGTTAACATCTATTCTACCTGTCCCAGAAATGTGGTTGAGCATGTGAATACTGCCAGGAACCCTCAGCTGGGCTTCGTGACAAACTCATCAAGTAATTGGAGAGAATGAACGCATCCCTGGCAGGTAGAGAAGAGTTTGACAGACATATTATCTTGAAGAGAGTTTGATCAGTGCCAGCTAATCATCCAAGTAAAGCGGTTTTTAAAAGAGGCAAGAAATGAACATGAATTAATAATTTAATTAATCCAGAGGTTATAGCCTCATGGGCATTGAGTGTCACAATAAGCCAGTTACTTATAGCTATCTTGAAAATCTTCTACGGTCATGGAAGTGAGACTGGGTATTTGTGAGTTGGAGTGAAATTTCTAGAGAAAATTTAATAATTCTTATAGAAAATTTTATAATTGCTGTCCAGATTATTTGTGCACATTTTAAGACAACTGTTCGAGGAAATCAATTGATCAGGCTTTGCATTAATAATAATTTATAATTATACATAAATTAATAATCATTTGTCTATCTTAAAGCATGTATACATATAATTGGATTAATAAGTTAAATGTACTAACTAGGTTGGCAGTGGTGGCACACGCCTTTAATCCCAGCACTTGGAAGGCAGAGGCAGGCAGATCTCTGTGAGTTCGAGGCCAGCCTGGTCTACAAAGCGAGTTCCAGGAGCTGTTATACAAAGAAAAACTGTCTCAAAAAAAAAACAAAACAAACAAAAGTTTTGACTAGGTCTGATCATTCAAGCACGGCTTTGTACAGCAAGCAGCCATAACGTCTCGTTGGTGTAAATTCTCATATCAGTTGTCACTCTTCCATGTCTGTCACCTCAGCTTAGCCGGGCCAGCCTTAGTCTGTGGTCTCTGCTTAAGCTGGAAGCACTATAGTGATGCTGGATTTTCCCATTCTTACGTAAAGTAGCACTTGAATTTGTAGCCAGAGCAATTAGGCAAGAGAAAGAAGTAAAAGGAAAACAAATAGAAAAGGGAGAAATCAAGGTGTCACTACCAGCAGGTGATGTCCTCCCAATACCTGAAACACCCTAAAGACACCATCAGAAAACTGTTAGATCAGATAAACATTTTCACTAAAGCAGCAGGGAGCAAAAATAATTTAACAGCACATGTATGCACATGTGTGTGTGCACCCACACACTTGCTTCTGGTGGTGGTCACAGTACAACCTCTGATGTCACGACTCCAGGTGCTGTCTACTTTGTTCTTTTTATTATTTATTTTATTTTTTCAGAGTAAAACACAATTGCATCATTCCCCCCTTCCGTTATCTCCCTCCAAACCCTCCCGCTTATCCCTCCTTTCTTTTTTTAAACTCAAAGTCTCACTTTTTTTTTAAAAAAAAATTTTCATTAGTTATTGTTACATAGTGTCTTAGTCACTGTTCTATTACTGCTGTGACCAAAGCAATTCTTACAAAAGAAAGCATTTAATTAGGGCTGGCTTACAGTTTCAGAGGCTTAGTCCATTATCATTATGATGGGGAGCATGGCAGCATTCAGGCAAATAGTGAGAGCATCCTTCTTCCATGTCTTTTATATAGGTTTACAGCAGAAGGTGTGGTCCAGATTGAAGATGGATCTTCCTACCGCAAAGATCCTGAATAGAAGTGATTCTTCTTACTTCAAATGATTTAATTAAGAAACAAATCCCTCACAGGAGTGTTCAGTCATTTGGGTTTTAGTTAATTCCAGATATAATCAATTTGACAACCAAGAATAACCATCACACACACTATATATATATATATATATATACACACACACACACACACACACACACACACAAATTATGCCCAGGTTGTTTTGTTTTGTTTTGTGGAACTTGTCCTAAGGTCTTCTTGCATTCATAGTAAGAACTTAACCAACTGAACCATCTCTCCAGTCTCAGACTTTTTTTGTGAGTAGAAGGAATACACTCTAAAGATAATGATAAAAGTCTAATATGGTAAATAGTAAGGCAGCTGCATAGTTTTTAATTATCAAGTGTATGTCTCTTATATATGTCTGAATTGTTCTTTCAAGTAACTGATTTGTGACGGGTTTGTTTATACTAACATCACCACAAACATGATCATTGTGTTGTGGTATGACATTAATTATGACTTCACAATCCTCAGGCAGCCCAAATGTCTCATCCATTATAATTTTATGGGCTCACCATTGTATGTGTGATTCATCAATGATCAAAATACCCCTGTGCAGAGAATGTCCCCACTTGGGTGGGATGCTCAGCTTATAAGGATTGACCCCAGGGTTGTAGGATATGGTCTTCTCTTTTTCATGAGGGAGAATATTTCTTTCATAAACCTAAAATTTGAAAAAGCACGACAAGGGAAATGGCAGTTAGTGGGACTGTCACGTTTTGGCGATGGACTGTAAAGACGACAGCACACAGGAAACAGCCTGGAGTCTTAGCTCTCCAAGCCATTGGTTTTGTACCTTTGAGACTTGTGGTGGTTTTATTAAGTGTGGCTCCCATAGGCTCATATATTCGAATGCTCACTCACCAGAAGTGGAACTGTTTGGGAAGAATTAGGAGGTATGGCTTTGTTGGAGGAGGTGTGTCCTGGGGGCCTTTGAGGTTTCCAAGGCCCACATCAGGTCCAGCCCCTCTCTCCGCCTGCAGATCAGGAAGTGAAGCTCTCAGCTGCGGCTCCAGTGCTGGGCCCATGTTTCCTGCCACGATGGTAATGGACTAGTCCTCTAAAACTGTCTGCAAGCTCCCAATGAAATGGTTCCTTTTGTAAGAGTTGCCTTGATCCTGGTGTCTCTTCACAGAAATACAATGGTAGCTAAGACAGGGCTGTTTCTTCATTTCTCTTTCCCTGAGTTCTTTTATACAGTGGAGATGTTGGTCCTCACCTCACGACATTGTCTGAAGGACTGATAGAACACGCTGAGCTGTGTAGACTCTGCTGGTTACACAGTGTAGACTTAGTGCTTGGAGGCCTCTCTCTCCTGCTGAGGCCCCTGGCTTCTTTTCTCTCTGAGTTCTGCTTAGTTCATTTCCCATTGCATTCTGGGTAATAACCCAGCATATATCCAAAGAATGTCTCTCCATCAGCTTCTATTTCTTGAAACAAATTTAAGTTAAAATAATAATGTCCAAAGCCAAGGGTCCCATCATTTTAGGGAAATTTTGATACAGTGTGATAGTGCACACTGTGTGTGTGTGTGTGTGTGTGTGTGTGTGTCTGTGTGGTGTATTCTGGTAGCACAAAATGAGAGCACACATTTTGTTTGACAGAAAAAATTAAAAATCAATATTTGAGGCAATAAGTACTAAGAAATAATGTGTACTGATGGCGCTCTACATCTGTGAATGGAAGCTGAGCCAGTTAGATCTATATAAAAAGGGAATAGACAAATTGATCTGGATAATGATGTGTTGTGAAATGGATCATCATTAATACATACACAGGGTGGTTATCAGTGCTTAAATGACCAAAATATTGACTTAGGTAACTTTATCTCCCGGTGTTACTAGAGAAAATTGCTGCATCTGACTGTATTATCAGCTTACATGGATCCAACTATATATAATATGCAGCCATAAATAAAAACCAGCCATTACAGTTAGGGAAAAAGATCATTTTGATAGCCCACATTCCATTGCATTAGAGAGCGTAAAACCCAGTATTATGCATCAAATACACTTTTGTTTTACAACTTGCTGTCTTTGTGATTTTCATAAATTAGATGCATAGTGGCAGGCTCAATTAACTCCACAGAATAAAAATAGTAATTTTCAAAGTAACTTAAAAGCATCTCTGTGTATCTATACAAGATGCCTCCCTACCATTGGATGTGTAATAAACACACTGATAAAAATAGCATTTTCATTGAATGTGCAGTGGAAAATAGAATCAGTGGGGATATTAATAAATAGGAAATCTCCAAATGAGTTTCCAACTCCATTAAGAATTTTAATGCTGCATTTGAAACTCATAACTCCAGGCAATGCCCTGCCAGACATGGCTCTGACGGGGCTCAGTAAGCTGTTTTACACGCCTCCTTCTCTTTACACCTGAAACTTCCCAGGAGGAAGCTTCTGGAATAAGCATCCATTTCACTTTTGGTAAGACTTTATAGTTCCTGTTCAATAGGCTTGCAGACATACAGAGTATTGGTCATTTAAACTGGGTGAAATTTGGGAAGTTGTCATAGCTCGTCCTTGACCAATAGATTGTATGTTGAAGCCTAGGGTGATGATGTTCCCGTGGAAGACCACAAAGGACTCTGGCAGAGCCTAATTTTATGCCCAAGCCCAGCTCAAGATTGTTTTTGCTCTATCTGTGTCATCTTATCTTTTATGCATGGGAACTGAATCCTGGAGAGGTTGCTTTATCAAGGAGGTTAAATGCCTTCTCCATGACTAATGAAGACCACCAAGGCTTTTGATGCTGTCTGCTGGGGATGCGAACTGATGGTAGGGATAGTCTGTTTAACAGCGGATATTGGTAGCCACCAGTAATAACTGGGATCTATAGATGGCTTCCTCTACAGCTTCCCATGTCTACTAGGTTTTACTTGTTTTTTTAAAAAATATTTGTTTATTTATTTTATTTATTATTTACTTTTTTTACATACCAATCCCAGTTCCCCCTCCCCAAATCTTTCCATCCCCTCCCCATCCGCTCCTCAGTGAGGTTAAGGCTGTGGGAAGTTAATGAAGTCTGTCCCATCACCTTTCATTCACAGTTAGACATTAGGCTAAAGAGAAAAAAATACTAGTAGAAAAAGTATTGGTTAAGATTTGTGCCAACATACTCTGGGTATCCACAGACCTCACCAGTCAGTGGGTACAGACGTGATCCTAGTAACATTTGAATCATGTCTTTCTGGCTCTGAACTGCCGCTGGCATAGAGGAGAGCAGAGGACTCCTAGCAGAGCGTCTTTGGGGGTTTCCTGCCTTCGCAGTGGGGGAACAGAAGTTCTAGAATCAGCTGGTGCTTGATAGTGATAGCTTCCTTTACATGGGCCTGCATATTCCCCCAAGGAATTTTGCAAACCCAGCAATTGATTTGCATAACCTTGCTGTTTATTATCTGCTACTCATTTGTCTTTATCAATCTTGTCATTTCTCTGCTTCGGTTCATTCATTCAGCAAAATTTGATAGTGCTCCCATCTAATTACAGTGCGGGAGCTGAGAATACCATAATGGATCGCTACATGTGGTTCGGGGACCACCAAAGCTTCTACTCGAGAGGGAGAAACGGATAGCACGTAAGTAAACAAGCAAAAAGGTTTACAGATGGTGGCGAGTGGTAGGTAGGGGATATAGAAAGTGTTACAGTGAGGAGGATGGCAGGAGTGAGAGTAAATCTGATGTATGTAGGGTAGTCATGAAAGGCCTTTCTGAGTCCTAACCAGTGAGTAGGAGCAAGACAGATGAAAACTCAGAAAGTAGGGTAGGGCTTCAGGTCAAGGCAGCAACAGTTGGGCTCTGAGAGCTGACACAAAGCCAGCACAGCGCAGGGGGTTTGAACAAAGTAGGCAGAGACTTGAGATCGCTTTGGAAAAAGCCATGACATTTTTGCTGCTATGGACTAAATGTGGTGTCTGTGTATAGAGGGTACTCACTGGTTAGCTAACAGTCTCCCCTCAGTGCTGGCGAGCCCACCAAGGCAATGGGTCTACTCAGGTGAACATATCACTGAAATTTCCACCCCACAGAATGGAACACCCTTAAGGTTTCTCTCCTTGCTCTTCTCATAAAGCAGGCTAGATCTGACTGATCTAGCCTAATAAAAAAATTAGATTCTTGATTCGGTTATGGACAATTAACTCTCAAAGACCTTTCTGGTTCCTTGAAGATTTTCTACATCTAATCCTAAATTGTTTGTTTGTTGGTTTCTTTGTTTTTGGGACAGAGTTTTGGTCTATAACCCAGACTGCTTGGAATTTGTTAAATGACCCAACCTAGCCTTGAACTGTCTCGCAAATGTTGAGATTAGATATGAGCCACTATACTTGACTGTTCTTTAAATTATTTAAGATTTTTTCTTATGATCACAGCCCCCAAAACCTTTCCACAAAATCCTCTTTTTAAAACTTAGGTGAGTCAGTCTAATCTAGCTGTACAGACATGGGCTCAGGAAGAAGAGTGGAAAGTGTAATACCAATCGCCACTTACTGATGGCTGGCTGTATCCATCACTAGTGGAGTAGTGGCTAGCAGACCGGCAGCACAACAGTCAAACCTTCAGGAGTTTATCCAGAATGAGAGGCAATGGCAAGGGACTATCATAGCACCTCTGTCTCAGTGTGGGGAACACAGTGAGGAGCTGTGGTGTGGAGGGTCACCAGTTCCTTGGAGAGGGAGAATTACCACCTCAGGGCTATGAAGCGCCATTTCAAGGCGAGAGATGAAAGCCAGAGGGGTCTCTAGCAGTATGTAAAGAAGTGTTGATTTTCTCTATTTGGCAAGCAGATGGAGTAGAGAACTTACTTGTTTAGGAAGTGGAGCCTCAGAGAAAAGACTGACTGCCTTCAAAGCCTGAAAGGGCTCTGCTGCCAAGATTAAGGACTTAACAGGCAAGAAAGTACCATACAGGATGAGTATATCTGGGGTTGATGCATTTGAGGTTTTGGATTCCAAATTCTTCCAGTCCTGTTGGGTGCATAAGAGAGATCTATCTCCTGGTTATGAATCAGTCGTCCTACGCCCCTCGCTTGACAGTCATGCCAAGAGCTGACAGAGGGCAAGCCAGTGCCCTCTTCCTTTTTCACCACTGAACCATAATTAGGGGTGAATTCTTTTGTTACCAGATTGGAAAGAACTATACATGTTAAAGGAGGAGAAAACTATAGGCCACAGGAGCCATAGGACCTAGTCAATGTATGTCAGTAGGAACTTAGAAAGAATACAAGTGATTGGACCTCAAGGAATAGGTGGAGCAGAGATTTGGATTGGGGAGTGTTTACCAATATGAACTTTAGTAATATGAAATTTTATGTACTATCTATGATTGTCAGAGATGGCAATGCATGACTCTCTGGAACTATGGAGAAAGTGAAGGTTTACGTACACGAACTGAAGGTGATACTCTGACAGATGGCAAAAGAAAGAAATACAAGACCCAGAAGGAAAGGGAGCATATCAGAGGGTGTGTAGTCTATGAGACTGGAGGTCTCCCATTTGACTGATTTCCATAGGAAAGTCAACAGGGATAAATGTGGAGAAAATTTATAATAGAGATTGGCCTCTAGAAGCCAAAAGGGCTGGGAGAGAGGGACTCTCGTAGAACAGGGTCCTGAAAGGACAGTGGCCTGATGGCTCAGTTAAGAAGACTGATGAGACCATAGTAAGAAGTTAAAGCCAGAACAACAACTATGGGGGCAGACCTAATGACCGCGAGAGAATCTTGAATAAATGTATTGAAAGAGGGGAACAATCACTTCCCCTTACAATCTTAAAATTAACTAAAGCAGTAAGATTTCTTTTTCTTTTTCTTTCTTTCTTCTTCTTTTCTTTTGTATACAAGTTCGTTTCTTAAGTTTGTTCTAGAAACACAGTCAACTACACTCCTGGAAAAGTCCTTTGAGGAGGGAATCTTCTTACTAAGCATATACATAAGAGGAGGCTTATAATGGATACTGGATTTTTTCTCCTGCCGGATTCCTGCTCACTAAAGCGGCATCACCCTCAGCTCCTGGAATAGTGGTGACTACTATTGAGTGGTAGCTCAGAAGGAATTGCTTCTAGCCCCGGAAAATGACTGTGCTCAGGTGTGCCCCTTATTCTAGGAGACAACCTATGGCCAGTAACTGACTGTTGAGGAAATCAAAAGGCTTGGCTTCTTATGTCAGTTTGGAATATCTCTTCTTATAGCCTCAGAGTCCATTGCAGTACTTTCTGAAGTCTCCACCAGAGCCACATCGTGGGGTAGATGCTCTCTTCATCCAATCCTGCCTCCCTCCCTCCCTTCCTGATACCCTGATACCCTCCAGCAAACCTTTCATGGACAGCTTCCCATCTCAGAATCTGTTTCCAAGGATCCCAATTTAAGACGTTGCAGAAGGGGAAGCATAAACTCAAACCAGTTCTCCAGTGCTTGTACGTGAAGCCAAGGCCTAGAACCTTGATTGGATGGAATGTCTCTGTCCTCCTGGGAAAAGGGTATAAAAAGGTTTTAACCACGTTGCTCTGAGCTATTTGCATCTGGAGCCCAGGCCTCGGTTGGGGGTTTAAATTTTTGAGCAATCATTATTACATGCCTAGGGGGAAACTCCTTGGTTTGGGAAAGAGGGGAGGTAAAGGTAGGGGGTGTGCTGTGAGAATTTAGGTTGTGCCTTGTCAGGGGAAGGAGTTTATAGCAAGAGTCAGTGGCATGAAATCAAACGATGGAGACCTAGGAAGAGAGAAAATTCTGTCAAAGACATCATAGGCCACCTCTAGATTTTTGTCTTTAGCAATAGCTTGACGGTATTACGTTCAGGTAGGTAAACAATTATTGGAAAAATACACCTGAAGGCAGGAGGCCCTTTCTGACACCAGAAGCTCCATGATCCTTTCCTGATGAGCTATAAATTGTGATTCGTCCATGTTCTTCCAATTCGAGTGGCTGGGGAATCCTGGCCATCTCATTCATCCGAATTTCCTGACTGCGGTCAGCTTGGATAAACAGAGGCTACTGGGCAGGGCGAATGTGGGATAGTTCAAAGCAAACTTATTAAGCTCGCCCATGAGCTCTTGGTAGGGAAAAGAAGCTCATATGTGCTGAAGGACCTTGGTGTGTTGACTCCACTTCTTGGTGGGCCGTGGCTGGCTAGGTGCCATAGCCAAGGGCTTGAGGTGCAGCTGGCTGGTTTCATACGCTTCGATCCTGCCCTCTTGGGTGGTACTTTGCCCCTGCGGCCATGAGGAGCAGTCCAGCTTGTGTAAAAATGGGTTCCCTGCTCAGGTCTCTAGATGGCTTGCCAGGCAGAGAAATGTGTTTCGCAGCAGGCTTTGCCAGCTGCAGTTTGTGGGTAAGGGGTGGGTGGAGGCAACCCTGCTCTATAGGCAGGGGGTTGTCATTTTTAGACCATGACTAATACGAAATCTGGATTTTCTCAGTTGTAAAAACTCTTCCCGGCCTTCCCTTTCCCTCTCCACAAGGTAATTGCAGAAGTCTAGAGCTCTGGGGTTGTTTTATGTTCCCTTTTGATGGCCTAAAGTGAATTAGAAGCTGGAAAACATTGTACATGGGAAACACTATATGTGTATTGTGTATTACATCTTAGGCTAAATGTTACATGAGAACAAATGGTTTAAGGGAGTTTGTGCTCACAAAAGAGGTTGGCAATCATCTTAAGCCCAACATTTGGCCCAAATTAGCAATTTTCAAATATTCATGTTTATATTTGAATACAAAGATTTCTTATTTCAAACCAATTGCTGCTGATCAGTAGCATAACTTCAAATTTGTTACAGCCTTCGGGGATGGAGAGGAGGGGAGGGCCAGAGTGAAGGGGAAACTTTGAACTGAGAGGCAGAAGGCCTTGGCTTCGATCCTTTTCGTTCGTTCGTTAGCACCATCTTGGTCAACGTATTTCTTTTTCTTCCAGTCCATTGATAAAGTGATAGCGGTGCCTTTTATCTTGTTAGAGATATGGGGAAAATCAAGAGAAGTAATAAGCGTGAAAGGGGTTTGAAAACCACAAATTCCACACAAATCTTAATGACTGTTGGTGGAAATGTATATGGAGCAATACTAGAGCTTAAGAAGGTTCAAGCAACATCCTAGTAAAATTCAGCTCCTGGTTCTGATTCTAAAATATCCTAATAAAGAAGGCTGTGAGATGTAATGGGTTGGAGTCATGAACAAGGAAGGTATACAACCCTAGACTGCCTGGCTGTACTGAAGCTTTCTCTTCCTTTCCCTTGACTCCTATATTCCAACAGAATAGCATGTCTTCTGCCAAAGAGTGCAGCTGCTATAGTGTCTATTTCTTTGGACCTCATTACTGTAACTTCTAGGCTTATCTCTTAGGAGTTTTCCAGTCATTGGGATTTCAGATCATGCCACCTTTGCTTTTTAAATACCCAACATTCTGCCGTAGACTATTTTCACAAAATACTCCCCTATCCAACATTTAGGAGAAGTGCGATGGTCCATGTCCATTACGAAGTATGGATGCTACCTGTACATAATCTAGTCAGAGTACAGGACCAGCAACTGTCCCTGAGGTAGGACAAGGGAAAGAGTCATGCAATCAAGTCAAGTCCATGTTCTCAAACCTTCACCAAACTTTCTCACTTGCTTTAGGGAGCTGGTATGGAGCAGAATGTGTGGGCTTCAAGTAGCAGCACAGACACTTTTCAATGAGGGGGAACCTCAAGGAAATGCATTATTTTGGTTAAGACCGTAATAGCAAGTCAGGCTCCGGAATGAGTTCATCACAGTCTAGACTTCAACCTCCCTCTGACCTCCTCTTCATGGTGATGCCACACCCCGACTCCTTGCTATTATTAAGGGGGTTGTTGCACTTCTAGATATCAAGACAGCACATAAAAACTCTCCCAAGGAAGAGATAGTCCCCTCCCTCCCAGTGCCTTCTTCATAGAATAGAGAAAAACCAACTTTTATTTGAAGCCTTAGGTAGATTTTATTCCGCATCTCATTGGCTAGAGTTAACCCACATGAGCATCCATAAACTTTCACTTGGCAAAAAATTACTTTGCCTGTAGTAGAGAGGGTGGATCTCCATGGGTATGGGCGAGCTGCCTTTCTCTACACCATTTAAACAATCCAAACAGTGGTGTAGGTGCCTGAGGACGCTTGAGTTCGAATAGCATGGAAAGAACAGTCAAGAAATGAGTTGAGTGAGCAGCCCAATGAATCCACCGTTGAACTTCTTCAGAACAGACTTCTACTGTGCAAGGAAAACATCGAAGATGGCCATCCATGACTGAGAGAAGCATTAATAGAATTCTTTAAATAAGAGCCAAGATTGAGAAGAAGTCAAATAATCAAGGACAAATGAGGCATAAAAGCAAGATGAGGGGGGAAGTGTCTTTCAATTTCTTTCCAAAGATGCTGGTGGCCTCCTTCGGAAGAAGGAAGGAGGAATCCCCAAGAAGGGGGGTAGAGGTTTCTGACCTATTTTTTTTCCTTTCTACTTATAGAAAGCAAAGGTGTACTCTGAAAGAATGTGGCAGAGAACTGTGAGAAGTTATTTCAGAATTAAGCTATAAAAAAAGGAAATCATGATTTCCGAGATGGAAACAATTCCAGCTGGCAGTTGGGAAGAGCAACATAGGATTTTGATTCTAAATTGGCTTAAAATCCAGAGTGATCCCTAGGAGGCTTTGGCTCTAAAGTAATTACGATGCTGAGTGATTTGGAAGGTATTCTGAGCAAATCTCAGGAATAACGCTAACTCGGGGAAAAAAAGGAAGTTGCAGTTGATAGATATTGTTTACTTTTATATGTGCTTAAATGTGCTTTGTTTAAAAGCTTGTTCTCTAAAAATCGACTTCGCTGGTTACTATTATTTGAGTGGAGCACTAATGTTGTGCTTCTCAACAGTTTGGTAGAAGAGTCTCAGTTGTACTGGCATCCAAGAAGGAAGCCACCCATCTGTCCGATGCTGTTATTGAAATTCTGCAGATAGGAAGAGAAGCAGGCTTCCCAGGATGGTGATGTTGCAGGCTTCGTGGTTGCTGTAGGCATTCCTAGCTCTGCTTCAGATGAGCAATGTCTGTAGGCAAGGTCTGTGCTGCCCACGTGGTATGTTTCTGTTTTGTAAAATTGCTTCTCTATGGACCTCTCCCACCCCCAGTGATGTCCGGTTATTGATAGACATACCTTCCTGAATGAAGACACAACATCTTTTCCCGCCAGCAGTCACTCCATAAGTTCTTGGAAGTCCCTAGGATACCCTAGTCTTGCATATGACTTTTTAGACAAGGTCATTTCTGTCTGTAAGGCAAACTTCACAAGAGCTGTTGCTGGTAAGCTGGTCTTTCTTACTGTCACCAGGTTCTTCAGATGTGACTTCTCAGGAGCACAGTGGGGACAGTCAGACCCAGCTATGGCTCACAGAGGAAGTGACTATTTTGATAGCAGAGTCTTCAGGTTCCTAAAGACTTTTGTGCCCCAATTGTTTCTAGTGATTTTTAGATTTTAAAAATTCTGATTGTTTTCTTATCTATCTGTATTTCTTCTTTGTAAAAAAATTATTTTTGGAGAATTTTATACATGAGTACTTGATTTAAATGACTCCTACTGCTTCCTTCCCAACTCTAATTCCTCCCAACTCCCCCGACTCCTCTCAGATTCATCACTAATTATTTTTGTTACACACACAACACGCACATACACATTTATAATTGTTGTTGCTGTTGTTATGTATATGCACATATACATGTGTATGTGTGTGGTGGGGCACGTGGGTGGGGGTGAGAGGACAACTTTGTGTAGCTGATTTTCTTCTTCCATGTTTATGCCTTATGGTTTCAAGGACAGAACTCAGATTGGTCGTCAGGCATGTGCACAGAGAGCCTTTACCCACCAAGTCACCTTGCTGGTCCGATTCTTAAGGTGGCATTCAGCAGGCAGGCCTGCAGACGAATTCCAGCAGGCTCTCAGCATGGTCCCAGTGTAGACTTCAGCTATGTGCACCTTCGTGCTAAGTCACCATACTGGCTAGGATAAGCTGAGATGGGATTTTGATGGAGAAAATGTTTCTATAAGCTGGCCTGTAGGCAAGTGTGTAGGATATTTTCTGGATTGATGATTGATGTGGGAGGGTCCAACGTCATTGTAGGCGGTGCCACCTCTGGGCGAGTGGTCTTGGGTGCTAAAAGAAAGCAGATTGAGCAAACGACGAGGAGTTAGCCAGTGAGCAGGGCTCCTCCACACCCTCTACATCATCAATTCCTGCCTCCAGATTCTTGCCTTGAGTTCCTGCCCCAACTTCTCTGGATTGATAAATTACAAGCTGTAAGATGAAATAGCCCCCCTTTTTTCTTGTTACTTTTGGTCACAGTATTTTATTAGAACAACTGAAACCCTCAGAGTCACTGAGTCGGTTTCTAACGAACTGTTGAGTGAAATAATGTCTGTGGCAGGGCGCAGACTGAAGCAGAGAGTACAGTGGAGAAGATCGGAGCGCAGGGTACCAGTTTGGGGTTCAGGGTTCAGCTTAGACTAGCCAGGTGATGGTCAGAAGGGAGCATAACCGACAGATCAATTTTAATAACATGCCGGAGAGAAGACGGGAAGAACGTAGGTCCTACTTCTTCTGATGCCGGCAGAGTCATGCCATGCGCAGAGGCAAAGGACCTCTGGAGCCATTTGTAGCGCCTTGAGAATGGAGGCTGCACATGTGTGTGTCCCTCCCCCCGTCTCCTCATGACAGTTAAGGAAAGGGACTTGTACACTGGTTTGGCTCCCCTTTTCTCAGTGAGCTATCTGTTGGGATGATCCCAGAGACAGATCTTGGCTCTAGAAAAGGGATCCAAAGGTTACTGTGAAATTCCTGAGGTACATCATTCATAGCACAACCCATCTTTTACGTGTGTTCCATCATTCCTCTCCTGGATATGAATGCTTTTGCCTTCATTTATTGTTATTTTTTTTGTCATTCACTACTAGCAGCATCACTCATAGATTTTTCTTTTATTTTGTGAGAAGTATGTTTTGTACATTTCCATTTTCATCTTTACTCTCCTTTGCAAAGCTCTACATTAACGTACGATTACTATAAAGAATTGAGCCTTGACACACTGACTAATGTGGGAGGAACTGATGAGGTGAGACCCGAGCCCCACCTTGTGACTCTCCAAAGGCCAGTCCACTCAGCTGAGAGTGTCGCCTTCTTTGAAGACGCCCTCTGTGGTGACTTTAAGGCAAGTGGGCGATGGCTATGCAAATTGGCCTCCCACAATTTAAGAATCCCAATGTCCCATGGATAGCTGACACTTTGCCTTCTGCTTTTGGAGATAATCCTGAGTCTACCAGTTAAAGAAATTCACATTCCTATATAAGAAACATTTCTCCCAGAGCTTGGTGGCTGAGATAAAGTCAAATCAACATATCTATATTTTGTTTTAAGTAGTGATTGGAGCGGACCCTGCACATAACAAAAGGAATTTAAATTCGAAGTTAAGATTGATGGTTACGGCTAGGCACTGGTGGCACATGCTTTTAACCTCAGCACTTCTGAGGCAGAGGGCCGCAGATCTCTGTGAGTTCAAGGCTAACCTGGTCTACAAGAGCGTGCTCCAGGACTGCTAGGGTTGTTACACAGAGAAACCCTGTCTCTTAAAAACAAAACAAAACCAAAAAGGATGATGGTTACCATATGACTGAGAAAGGAACCCAAAGGTAGCAACTAGTATCAGAAAAATTCTGGAGTGTTACCCAAGGTTGTACAAAGAAAATGTTAAGTCCTGTTCACTACTCTGATGTCTATTCCTCTCTTCCTCTTGTGCTGCGGTTAATTAGAGTCTGGGCTAAGAGAATTGGGGGGGGGGGACGACACTACCAACGGAGCAGAGCAGAAGAAAGTTGAGTGGAGTCATTGTTGAGCCTTAAGTGAAAATTTGGCTCACAGTTTTCCTCTGTATTTGTGTTTCATTTCAGACCCAGAATACTGGAGTTAAAAACTATGTGTGTGTGTGTGTGTGTGTGTGTGTGTGTGTGTGTGTGGTGTTAATGCATTTAACACGCGTGATTGATTTAGCAGATCCTCAGCGGAGCTGGCCAGAGATCTAGTCTTTCAATGACAGCACATCAAGCTCTGAGAACGTTTCCTTTCGAGTCGCCAGTGTGCAGGACGACAACTTCCGTGACCTGGCTCCTGCCCCTTCGGATTTGTTGATGAGCTGTGTGTGATGCCTGGCAGCGGTGCCATTACGGCAGAGGGTGTTTAGGGAGATGGCAGCACTCCTTCCCTGGGTCGTCCAACCTATCGCTGGAAATACAAGTGAAAGATTGTCATAGTTTTCTCGGCTTGGGAAGAAAGTTTTTCGGCAGCTGTGTTACTCTGTTCAGCTCCAGCTTTCTTTGCCAACAGCTCATCGGGGAGAATGGGGCTTGGGAGGGGGAAGGGTGCAAGCGGGTCGTTATTCAACAACTGGAATCATCTGGGGTCAATAATGGAGCGTCTACCCCGACATGTCTCCGTTGCAGCAGGGATCCTTGAGGCTTGCTCTGAATGTGTCCAGACTCACATGTATTCGAGGAATGACATGAAGAGCCAGTTCTGAGTTTATATCTCCCATGCAAACGGGTTCCTTTGACTCAGAAGAGCCACTGTAAAAGCTCCCTGCTAAGAAGTTAGACAGTTGGCCCCACTGAGTCAAATATCCTGAAATCCCAAATCTATTTTGCTAGGGAAACCTGCATTTTTAGCCATCCTCACTTGGCCACGGGGCTCTAAGCTGCTCTGAAATATCTTGGGTAGCCTGGCGGAAGCTGAGTTGGGACAGCATGCTTAGCATTAGATTGAATGTTGCTGAAGAGCTAGCCTGAGCTAGCCTGAGAGCTAGCCTGAGCTAGTCTCTGCTGGCAGGGTCCAGGACTCTTCATCCACGCTGCTGGCAGAGCTGTGCCCGCTAGTAAATCCTGGTGTATGAAACCGAGAGAGGGCGTCTGAGATTAGCAAGTCCTTAAAGAGCTCCTAGGAGAGACAGTGACTATTGGAAGCCCACGGGTCTCTTGGTTGAGTTCTCTGGTTTTCCTGGTCTCGGAGTCTTGGTAATGTATGTACACCACGCTGCCACCAACTCTGGGTCTCCCGTGAGGTTTCTCCTGGAACACTTTGTGAGGTGAGTTTGAAGAGTTTGATGAATCCTGGTCATGCTACAACAGAGGCTTGGTGGAACGGCCTCAGAGGGTCCCCAGGAAGCAGCTGCATCCAAAGGTCCCTGCTTGAGCAGCGGACAGGTTTGTTTAGCGCCTTCCAGGAGGTCAAAGCAAACGGAGCCAATTACATGGCCAGAATGCAGGAGCCTTCTTTTCCTCCCTTGATTCTCTGGTCTCCCATGGTGTATGAGTTCCTTGTTAAATTAATGTTTGCCTGTCTGGAGTGCCAGAGGGATAGACATTATAGGCCAATTAGAGATAAAAATCAAACCAACCAGAGCTGTCCTTTTAAAAATTAAAAGTGCTTTTTATGTGCTGTGGAGGTGTCGGCATTAACATAAAGACTAATTAGGACATTTTACAACATCCTGGTAACGGGGGAAAACGATATTGTTGGTAACTTTAAAGATTATTAAGCATCTTTGGCACTTCAGGTCAGATATTTAAGACGCATTCTGCTCTCACCTGCTGCTGCTACGCGGCGTATTTTATTGTCTCATAAGAAGAAATGAGCGTTTTGAAGGCCTAAGTGCCCCGCTGTAATGGACAGTACCTCACTCTGCAAAGCCCTAAAGCACGGTCTCCGGGAAGACTGGACTGTGACTCCACATGAGATTTGTAGCACGGCGTTTATCAGTCTGCGCGCAAGGCCATTTCCATCCGGGCCACCTGAAGAAATGCATCCCCCGTCAGGAAACTGGCCCTGGGAGGGTTCATGCAGCCTCAGCAAAGGAAGCTAGAAGCTAGGAAGTACAGAATGTTACCATAATACTGCCTTTGTGGGCAGGGGAGATGACATAAGGGCCTGAGTTTAAAGCCCTGACAGCCATGTAAAAAGCCAGATATGCACATCTGTAATCCAGTACCAGGGAGGGAGAGAGCGGAGAGTCACTCTCCTGACCAGTCTGGCATGTGCCCACACATGCACATGCATGCACGCACAGACTCACGGATGGACTCACACACAGAGTGGGGCATGCACATATACATAATCCCCATTATTTTTTTTTTTCTCTCTCTCTCCCTCCCTCCTTCTCTCTCTCTCACACACAATGTTGCCTTTCAAGTCTCCTGTCAAGCTATCCCAAAGCCAGGGAGAAAGCCCTGTGAACTGAAGCTCATCCTTAAGAACTTGGTAGAAGACAAAGGTCTGGTGACAGATTCGGGTTGGTTGCTCAAATTGCCCGCCAGTGTCCTTTAAAGAATTGCACATCGGCCGGGCAGTGGTGTCGGACACCTTTAATCCTAGCACTCAGGAGGCAGAGGCAGTCGGATCTCCTAGAGTTCGAGGCCAGCCTAGTCTACAAGAGCGAGTACAAGGACAAGCTACAGAGAAACACTGTCTTGAAAAACAAACAAAACAACGTCGCCTTTCCAAAAGAATTGCACATTATCTTAAAATTCAAATGTCCTTTAACAAACGAGGATTGCGTGGAGCTTTTACAAAGAAAGGTATGCTTAAGATCCATGTGCAGAGATTTCCAGAAAGCGAAGGCAATGCTAAACAGTTTCCAATGGAAGGCTGTGCATTTAGAGAGGTGTTTATCTGGGAGGCCGTTGGAAGGCTCACATTTCTCACTATTTTAATTGAGACTAAAGCCGCACAATTAGGCTTCACTTAGTTATCAGTGATAGCAGTAGCTATTTACTTTGAAGTCTCAGTAATAGATCGAGTGCGAAGAAAACCCAGGACAGGCAATCCTTAATTTTCAGCTTTTGTGCTCTGGGATTTTTGTCATGTGGCTTTCTTTAATCAGGATTTCCATCACTGATTTCTCAAAATATGGACTTTGAAATGTTACCATTTTTGTTCTGCTGGCTCGCCACACTCCAATTTTCTACATTGTTTTATTTATTTAACGTTCATGCGTGCATGTATGTTTGTGGGTGCAAGTTTGTCAGGGTGTGTGTATGGAGGTCCGAGGTCAACTTGTGGAAATTGGTTGGTTCTCTTTATGAGGTTCCGGGGATGGAACTCAGGCTGGCAGCAAACAGCCGTCTCGCCAGCCCCACATTCCCATCTCCAAAGGAGGATTTCTCCTTCTTAAAAGCTATCTTTAAGAAAAAGTGACTACAATGCAATCACATTTATTTAGAGAGTTTATATGTGTGTGTGTGTGTGTGTGTGTGTGTGTGCCTGTATATGTGTACGTGTGTGCGTACTTGTGGAAGAGGAGAGTCACACGAAGAATTGTGAGCTGCCCCGTGGGTGCTGAGAAACAGCCCTTACCACTGAGCCATCTCTCCAGCTCTGTATAATAAATCTTACTAAGCAAAATCTAAAGCAAAAGAGCCCATCTACATGTCGGCGCACATACTGCTAATGTTTTGTGTATTTCTTTTGCTCTTCCCCACTTGTGCGGAAGTTAATTGAAATTTCATGTAATTGAATTTCATTAATTGTGACTCATAATTTGTAAGACTTTACTTTCCACCTTTCCATTTAATGTAGTGTGTGTCTGTGTTCCTTGATGGTATTTGTGAGCATAATATGCGCAAGTCTCATGATCTTTGACACTGCTTCAGATCCGATCCCTTGGAAATGTCACACAGTCAGTCGGAGAGCACATTTTGAAACCTCCTCTCAATCTCTGTTACTTTTCTGCCCTCTCAGACTACAGATATCAACGTTTGGACGCATGCACTTTTGCTGCTCAGCGGGGGCCCTGTCAGACAGGGGACTCATTCCTGACCGGCCAGATGAGCTATGCTATTATGGATTAACTTGGATTTTTTTGATGACTACTTAGCGTCTCTGCTTCCTGTGTTTTGTCAGCCAGATCGACTTCCTGAGCTATGCAAATGTACTTCTCAGTTTACCTCTTTCCATCAGTCCCTTTATCTCATTATTTACAGGTTTACAGTGTTTTATGCCATTAAGTCTGCCAAGCTTTACTTTGCGGCTTTTTTTCTAAGCTTTTAAGCTCGGAAATTCCTTCTCACTCCAGAGATTTGACAAACATTTGCTTCAGTTGCCTTCTAGTTTCTTCCTCTGGCTTAATTCTTCCATGTTTTACCCTTTAGTGCATCTGGTATTTATTTCCGTGAGTGGTGTGAGATAGAGATGTACAATGTTTCTCTTTCCAAATTCCAAAACGATTTTTCTTCTGAATTTCTTCTCCTTTTTGGTTTGTGATGTCTTCTTCATCAAACACTAGTGTGTGTGTGTGTGTGTGTGTGTGTGTGTGTGTTTATGTGTATGTGTGTGTGTGTGTGTGTGTGTGTGTGTGTTTGCTGACCTGAAGCATCTTACGGTCCGATTTATTCATGGATTTAATTTGCACAGTGGGAAGTTTCTGATTAGGGAATTAGTGACTTTGGAGTCAGAGAAATGAGGTGACAACGAACTGTCTGGCTTGGCTGGAGAGTCCTCTGAAGACCAAGTAAAGATGAAATCTATAAAAATGAATTATGATATTCTAAATTGTGGTTTTTCTATCTGTTGCTTAATTGTGACCTCCAAAGATTCCTGTGTTGAGAGGTACTGCTCTTCCAGGATAGCAATGTTGAGAGGCGCTGGGGGCTTTTACTGGGTGGGGGCTAGTGGCAGATCATTAGGTCATGAAAGGGACTACTTTAGGAAGGGATTTAAGGTAAGTCTCATGGGATCCTGATTAGTTCCTCAAGAAACTTGCGTTTTTTGACTTCGTGTCTTACCCTGTGACCTCTCATGCTGTCTTTGCACCATGGTAGCGTCTACTGTGGTGTACTACAGTCACATACAGTCAGGGACGCTTGTAACAGAATTGGCACGGAGCTGTTTGGACTTTCCCCAGCCTCTGAGTTAAACTGCATATAAACTTTTTTTTTTTTTAAAGTACCTAACCTCTAGTATTTTGTTGTTGCCATGGAATGTGGACCAATAGGAGGAGGCTTCTCAGAATTATCTGTGGAATGTAAACTTACTTTTTATAAGACAATCTTGGGTTCCTTTCATAACACTTTTTAAATGGTAGGTCTAAAGTGGGGCAGAGCTCTTTTGTTTTAAAGATGTTTTATAGACAGACATCCCCTAACTGCTAATGGTTTTAGACAGAGTCCACTAAGGAACATGCCAAGTCCCAGCCTGCTGCCTGGTTTTGTATAGTTCATGGGACAAGAATGAGTTTTACATTTATTTTCACTTTGAGTGTATATGTTTTATGTGTGTGTGTGTGTGAGTGTGTATCTCTATGTGTGTCTCTCTCTGTGTGCTTGTATTTCTTTCTCTGTATGTATCTCTCTCTGTAAGTCTGTGTGTGTACCTGCACACATAATATATGCATGAGAGGTAGGCAGAGATCAACACTGGCTACATTCAAAAGCTCGCCACTCTGTTTTTTAAGTGGGGATTCCTCCTCATTGAACTTGGACTTCACCAACTTGAAACGACAAGCTGGTAGGTGAGCTCCAGTCATCTTTCTGTCTGTCCTCCCAGCACTAGGACTGTAGGGATGCTCCACCATACCCCTCTTTCCACACCCATGCAGAGGATCCAAACTCCACTTACGTGGCGGGTCCTTTAGCCACTGAACCTTCTCCACAGCCCCTAACTTTTCTATTTTTAAGTGGCTGAAAAAAAATTAAGGAGAATATTTCAGGAGTGGAGAGAGGGTTTGCAGTTTGGAACAGTGGCTGCTCTTGCAGAGGACTCTGGTTTGATTCTTAATACCCACAAGGTGGCTCACAATTGTCTGTACCTCCAGTTCCAAGGGGACCTGGTATTCTTTTCTGGCCTCTGCTGGCACTGCACATTCAAGGTGTACATGCGCAGACATACATGTAGGCAAAACACCCCCACACATGAAAATAAATCTCAAAAACATAGAGAAGAATAACATTTCATGATGTGAAAATTGTGTAAAATTCAAATTCCAGTATATAAGAGCAAAATCTTAGTGGTGCTTAGTGGTGGTGCATGCTTGTAATCCCAGCACTTGGGAGTAGAGGCAGGAGGATCTCTGTGAGTTCGAGGCCAGCCTGGTCTACAGAGTGAGTTTCAGGACAAAGTTACACAGGGAAGCCCTGTCTCAAAAGAAAACAAACAAACAAACAAAAAACCCCAACCAACCAAACAAAAAAAACAAATTTACTGGTCCTTACTTGTATTCGTATGTTTATGTAAGCTAGATGACTGCTTTGTGTATTGCGTATGTTGGAGTAGTTATGATGAAGACTGATGACCTAAGGAGACCCCAGATGAAAGCCCAGATGTTTGCTCTTCGGCATTTTAGGTTTGTGTGTGTGTGTGTGTGTGTGTGTGTGTGTGTGTGTGTTTGTGTTTATCACAGGTGGATACACGTGATCCTCCTGCTCTGGAGCACTGTAGAGAGAAGCTGAGTCCTTGAGCCAAGGGTGCACAAAACTATAGTCCCCAAATGCTTTACTGTTAACCTCTGTAGAAAAATGACTGTAGTCATAGCAAGGCTTTCAGAGTAAGAGGCACTGGTGAGAGACACTGTCCATCACAGGTCTTTTGTTTTATGCACTATTGAGAATTTGACATCTTGAAATTCTATGCCAAAGCAGCCAGAACTATTGCATAAAATAGAAACAAAATCTCTTCCATGTATGGCTAGACAAGAGAGAAAGGAAAGGTACTTGTCAGGGGCATCAAGCACAGTAAAAACAAAATAAAACAAAAGACCCAACAACCCAGAGGACCGGGACAATAGCAAAGGAGCTGAGGGTAGTAGCTGGCCAGATCTTCAGATCTCAATGACCACTGTGGGCCGCAGGGGACAGTGGGGGAAGATGCGATACTCAGGAGTGAAAAGGAGTTGGGTTGTGATGCCTTCCCTAAACCTCAGGTGGCCTAGAGGACACCATGCACAAAGAAAGTATGACCAAGAAATGAAACTTTTCAGACGGAGCAAAGGAATTGCTAGTACAGCTTTGGCTTGGACAAGGGAAACGTTCTGTCTTTAGAATTGAAAGGGAAAACCAGGCTTTTGCAGACCTGGGACCTAGATCCTCATACTGTGGAAGGGCTGATGATCACAAGAAGGAGGTTTAAAGTCCTTCCAAGTTAGCAGTGTCCCTGATGTCTGTTTTCCTTCCGGGAGGAACAAACCACCTGATACGTGTGTTCATGTGTCACATACCCCCGCCCCTGGGTTCTAGTGCAGTTGAACCCACACATAGACAGCAAGGTCTCCGAGGAGGAAGTCGCCACCAATGAGAGCTGGAGCAACAATACATGCAGAAGCAGAACTAGAAGACCTGCAGATAGAGGAGTGATCGAGTAGCGCGTCTAGTTCACAGTGACAGAGGAATAAATCCAAAGCATGAGGAAGAAAGAAGAATCCATTCAAAAACAATCCGCTGACTTGGAAAAGAATGAGAAAGAAGTTCTAGAAGTAAGATCCTCAAATATTGAAATGTCAACTCAGCCCACGATGAGGGGGGTATAAGTGGTCATAAAATAGTTTGAGGCTGGACCGCAGAGAGCTCTAAAAGGCAGACCAACGAGCGTGGGACTTACTCCAGACACCTTGGAAACACTAAACTCTTTTGATAATAGTGAAGGAGGTCGGAGAAGTGTTCACGGACCTGTCATGTTTGACTCTAAGCCTGTCAACCTTTAAGGAACACAGTGGGTGCCTCCTTCAGAGGCCCGGTAATGTTAAAGATTGAACCCAAATATCAAGGTGGAAATAAGAGGCAGGGTGGCCAATCTAGTTCTATCCTCAGGGTAGAGGGAGAAAACAACTAAATAAAATATGTGCCAAGTAATGTGGCTACTGAGATACAAGAGAATGAAATCAGAAGCCCAAGGAAAAGATAGGACAGACACACATACACTCACGCACGCACGTACAAATGGTATGTGGGAAAACAACGAAGAGAAAATATACAAAAGATAAACAGCCGTGATTTGGCTTCAGAATATTTAGTATCAGTATGTTAAGACTGAAGTATCCCACAGATTCTTATGTTGATATTTAATACTTGGTGAAACAATATTCATGGGTTAGGTCTTAGGGAACTCACTTGCCCCCCGTGAATATGATTAGAGCCCTAACAAAGGAGTCTGCTTACTACTTCTACCACATGAAGACACGCTTGGAAGTGGAATGCAAGTCTTCACTAGATATCAAATTTTTTAATACCTTAATTTTGGACTTTCCAACCTCCAGAACTATAAGTAATCACATTCTATTGTTTAAGCTTTTCATGATTATAGGGACTGAAGTCAGGAGCCTTGTAAGTGCTCTACAATTGAGCTAGACTCTCAGTTCTTAAAATTCTATTGCTTTTGAACTATCAATCCCGAAGCATTTTTCTATAGCAACTGAATGAACTAAGATACAATACCCAGAAGTTATCGGCAAACCAATATTACATATGGATCCCAGGACCTCTGTGACTGGAAGTGAATCTTTGTCACACTGAAGATTAAAGTTTTGTCTTTATGATCATTTCTAAAATCTTTAGCTAATAATATTTTCCTAACATCTTAGTTGATTTCTGTTGCTGTGACTATACCAAGGCAACTTAAACAAGAAAGGATTTAATTGGTGCTCACTATTTCAAAGGGTGAATCCATGACCAGCATCATGCCAGGGATCATGGCAGCAGGCAAACTGGTATGGTGATGGAGCAGTAATCAAGAGCTTGCGTCTGATCCACAAACACGAGACAGAGAAAGATCTAACTGGGAATTGCATGGACTTTTGAAGCTTTAAAGTCTGTCCCCAGTGACATACCTCCTTCCACAAGGTCACACCTCATAATCCTTCCCAAATAACTCCTTAAACTGGGGGCCAGACATTCAAATAGATGAGCCTATGGGGTCATTCTTACTCAAACCATCATACCTAACATTCTATTTTTAAAAGCAACACCGGTACTTTTTGTGCACTTCTTGCTTTAATTGATGTTGTTACACTGTGGTTTGACACCTTGTCGCCTTCACTTCCTCAAGTCTTACCCTTACCTTATGAAGCCTAACTTCTTGACAATTTGCCCAGCCAGTTCCAAAGCTATTCTCTGATCCTGCTTCAACCTATACTTTCTGTCTGATCACAGGTTCATCTCATTGCGAGACAGCATGCAATTAATGAGACTTATTATGTTAATGAGCACACATCATTATTTAATAATTGTTAGTGATAAAAACACTTATGGGTTAATTGTTATGATTATTATTAAAATAACAAGCTGAAGGTTGAATTTATGTCTACAGCTTAATTAAAAAGAAATTTAAACAGAATTGTGAGCAAATGGCTGGTACACAGGAGTTATGAAATGTGGCTCATGAATGTGAAATTTAACATTTATCTAATTCAGGCAACAAGTATGGTATCAGACATATTCTTTTTGGAGGCAGGATCTTTCTCGACAGCCCAGTCTGGCCTTAAACTTGTGATCTCCATGCTTTTGTCTTAGTACTGACGTACACCATGACAGAGGGCTATAAGAAAGGTTTAAATGCAAAGGGACTATGCCGAGGTCTTACGCAGCCTCTAAGCAAAGCACAACTGCCAGTCAAATATTCCATTTTGAAATAACACCAATGGGTGGCATATTGCACCGTATGATCAGTTTGGGTGTCAGGGTCTAGCAGTCATTGTCACAGAGCATGAGCTATCATCAGGACAGGTGACCTGCCTTCCTGTTCGCTGAAGAGTCCTTGTTATTAAGCAATTAATTTCCCCCTCCAAATGTTTCATTTTCTCATTTGTCGAAAGAGGCTTTAAATAAAATGGAAATGAATATTTGTGGGGGCGTTGTTTTATATACATCCAAGCACCGTCATCTGTTTACCTTCCCGTCTTGAGCATTAGTATCTGTGAGGATCAATGAGGAGTGTGTGTATGTTTGTCCATGCATGTCTGCAAACAGATACATGTATGTATGCAGCTGTGAGACTGTAGGCAGTCCTTAATCTTTAGTCTACTTATGGCTAAGACACTGTCTGTGAATGATTTGGATAAAATTTTGTTCTAAAAACAATGCATTGAAACTTATTTGTTGATGGCAAAGCAAGTTATGAGGGCATGTCTGACTTTGAGGAATGAGTATCATGAAAAATCAATCGTGTCTTTTTTTGCATTCTCTTTATTATTTTAGACTGCTGTCTTTTAGAAAAACATACACACTTTGCTTTGGTTGACTTCCATTTCTTTGTGTGTCTCAGAGTCGGGTCGTTGATGTGAGTGGTGACCATGAGCTGATTTGCTTTAACTCTTTCCTTTCGTAGATGATGAAACAGGACCAGGAAGGAGAAACTATTTGACAAAACTGCAGAGAAAACCTATAGTTAATATGGAATAAGAAACTCAACCTGGTACTTCATTTCCTGTTAAACTCTTGCTCTGTTCTTCACTGTCTAAGAGTCGTCATATGGTGAGGTCATTCGTTTTCATTGCCAACTTGACACAATCACTTGGGAATAAAAAAAAATCTCAATGAAGGATTTCCTGTATCAGTTTGGCTTGTGAGTGTATCGGTGGGGGATTGTCTTGGTTACATTAATCGATGTGGGAAGCACCAGTCCACTGTGGGAGGCACCATTCCCTGGGTGTGGGTCCTGGACTGTGTACGAGGGAAGAAAGTAAGCTCGGCGCTAATAAGCATGGATGTGCTCATTTCTCTCTGCCTTTGGTGGTAGCTATGTTGTGTATAGCTGTTTAAATCCCTGCTGCCTGACTTCCCTGCTGTGATAGGCTCTAAACTGGAATTAGGAGCCAAAGTAAAGTCTCCTCCCCACAAGTTGTTTTTGTTAGGATGTTTTATTACAACAACAAAAATGATTCTAGACTAAAAATTGTCAAACATGATATTGCTTCATATTTGTAATAATTTTACAACTATTTCCAGCACACACACATACATATGAGTCTTAAAACTAGAAGAAAGGAAAAGCAGTTTCCACATCATATTGCAATCAGTGGCAGAATACTTGGGATTCATCACCTTGCTGTGTAGGCAAATGCTGAATAAATATTGAAAGGGGCCAGCTAGGATTAGTTCCTTGGTCCCTCAAATGCTTAGCACTTCTAGGCCTACTAATGTGTTCCCTGCTCATGAAGAATCTTCTAGACCACTGAGGAGGTGTGGCTACCTATTAGACGATGGAAACCATGTAGCAAAGACCAGAAAGGTGTTTTTCACCTGAGCTAAAAATTGTCAGTCTCACGGACATGTGTGCTCAGGAGTGTGGGTGTGACCTTTGCAAGCCCTAAGATCTGGGGATAAAGTGGAAAATGCCTTTTCAAAGTCAGAGGGAGGTTCTAGAAACCAGGCTAGCTCAATGTGACAGGAAGGTGGGTTTAGGATCAGGACCAAGAGTAATTTTGTCTTCATTATCTTCACTTTCTGGAATGTTCTAAGTGTTCCCACAAGGCTTCTCCTTTGGAGCAGACTCTTTAATGGTAGAGGGAAGAGATTTGTTCAGTGGAGGCTCCAAGTGAGTCCTGCAGAGCTGCAAGTGGCTGTGACTAAGGAACGGAGCAGGAGCTTTGGGCCGAGGCAGTTTATCCTCATCCGTTCACTGGTCATGCAGGAAGGAGGGCCGCCTTCAGGACCATGCAAGTTTAGGTGAAGAAAAAACATGAGCCCTGAAATCTGATCAAACGAGTGTGTATATGTGTGTGTGTGTGTTTCTGTGAGTCTGAGTGTGTGTCTCTGTGTTTCTCTGTGTGTGTGTGTTTCTGTGTCTGAGTGTGTGTCTCTGTGTTTCTGTGTGTGTGTGTGTGTGTGTGTGTGTGTCTGCGTGTGTTCAATTGAGGCCGTTGCTTCCAAATGGCTGTTACAAGGCGGTGCAGGACTCTGGAATCCAATCAGGCTAGAACAATAGGTTTGAAAACTGAAAGTCAGATCCGTCTTCAGGGTTGGGACAAAGAAAAGAAGCATTTCCTTTGTTCTTTCGGGCTGGTGTGGCATCTTCTACATTATTGTCTGTGATCCTGTGAGTTCTCTTTCAATGCACCGAGCTGCTCGTCAGTCTTAGGAGACAGCTGAGGGGGACATGATCTCACTTTCCAATGAAGCGTTTCTCCACGAGAGGCAACCAAGCAGGCAGACAACTCAATAAGCCAACATTTCAGGGATCCGAACATCTCTATCAGTGGTTTTAAAAAAATCAATTTGTGGGAGTATGTGTTTGGAAATACATGTTTTTCAAATTCAAAGGCAGCATGTGTATTTATCTGGCAGTTTAGGGAATTATTGTTAGCTGGATGTATTCAATGCATTAAAAAAAACCACAGCTAAACACAGCTATGCATAATGGGGGAATGGCCCACCTCTGCCTTGCCAGGAGGCCACTCTCTAAGGTTCTGTCTATGAGTGACAATAGAGTGGTCTAGCTCCTTGACAAGTTTAGTGGGTCACCGGGAGATGATTTGCTCCTTACTTTAAGGTCAGCAGATCCGATAATTGGATGGTAGCTCCCCACTCACACATAGCTGCTGTCCCTGGCCTTAAGTGCTCCCCTAGGGAAGTTCTAGATCAGTGGTCCTCAACCTTCCTAATGCTGTGGTCCTTCAATACAGTTCCTCGTGTCGTAGTGACCCACAACCATATAATTATTTTTATCCCTACTTCATAACTCTAATTTTGCAACTGTTAATAAATTGCAATATAAATATCTATGCTTTCTGATGGTCTGTCTACCTGTGAAGTGACTCCGAAGGGCGTTCAACCCACAAGTTGAAAACCACTGTTCTTGATGGGAGTGTGGGAGGGGATGTGGCAATGTATACATTTAAATGACAATTATGTGCTTAAAGTCAATGGGCTTATACATGACTCTGGATAGTTGGTGCTGACTGCATAGGTACCAATACTCGATGAGTGTGTCTGTTGTGATGAAGTTGCTCACCCCGGGGCTAAAGGTAAATGTCACCATTAGGGACAGAGAAGGGTCTTCAGGCAGGTCTGCTTGTGACAGTTGTAAGATCCCGGGCAGAGACATGGTGGTCTAGAATGCGGCCGTGTTCTTCCTCTTCAGAGAGCATTTGTACAGAAAGATAGATGCTCCATGATGCTGGATGCTCGCTCTGGCAAGAATGAAGCTGTTCCTGAGGCTTAATTTGCTTTAAGAACTGAGAGGACCTGAGAGTCTCAGGAAGGAAACTCATAGAACGTTAGTGTCATGGGTTTGTTAAGCCTGAGCAAACCGGAGCAAGAATGCGAGGGTCTCAGGGCGGGTGGAGAAGTTGGGCAGTCTGCATGTGGTCCTGGAATTCTTGCAGCACCTCTGAGGGTGGTGTGCTTAATTAACTATGCATACATGTGGCCCTGTCTTGTTTTAGTGAAGCAGGGTTTCATTATGTAGCCCAGGCTGCTCTTCCACTGCGAATCTTTCTGCCTCTGCTTCCTAAATGCTCCTCGTCATACCCAGTGTTGCAAATACTATCCCTATTTACCTTCGGTCACTGCCATACATGGGGTAAAGGAGAAAAGGACTTAAATTAAACCAAATATAGAAGCCAGAGGACCACTCGGTGGTACAATATTTGCTGGGCAGGCTGGAAGCCTTGGGTCCAATCCCCAGGTCTCAAACTCAGTAAGGAAACAAAGGGCTACTGAATTGTCTGCACTTTGAGTTCAACTAAGGCGTTATATAATGAAATAAACCTGCAAATGAACCTCATAAAAAGTCTAATAAGCTAATTCCAGTCAGAGCTGAGATAGCACTGTTTTTAACTTTTTATTTTGACAGAATTTCAGAGTTATAGCTAAGTTGCAAGAAGTGCACAGCCTTTCCCCATCTCTTTCACCTAGAGGCTCCAAACGTTAACACTTTGCCATTTTGTTCTCTCTCTTTGTTTGACTGCTGGAGGAAGCTCTGCAGACACAATGGCTCTGTCCCTGTCAATCCTTCAGGGTGTGTTTCTTAAAGTCAAGGACACCCCATGGCACTAGTGCGGTTTGATCCCCAATCTCAGGAAGGCAGTGTTAACACAGCGTAATTATTTGACCCACAGACCCAAGTCCTGTTTCGCCAATTGTCCTAACCTCAGCCTTTAGAAGAAAATGAAATCCCAGCGCTCACACTGTGTTTCTTGCAGCCTCTCTGTGCCCCTTTACCCTGCAGGGTTTCCCAGTCTGATTTAAAAGCAGTGCCTGCTTGCAAAACACAAGAACAGAGTAAAGGAGAGAATCAAAATATCGGGGAGGTTTCTAGTTTTTCTCTCATCTCCGTGATTAGAATTTCATACAAATAGAATTCTTAGTTGGAGCCCTGGCTATCTGTTCAAAGACTACATTTCCCAGACTATCTTTAGATGTTGCCATGTGGCTTAAGTCTTGGGCAATGGGAAGGAAGTAGTAGAGGAAGACATCAGGGGCTTCTAGATCAAGGCCTTAAAGGAGAAAGAATGGGCTTTTCTTTTATTCTATCCCTTTATATACATATTTGCATATGTATGTGTGCATGCTAAGTATGTGTGTGCATGTATGCATGTTTGCATGTGTGTGCGCGCTTGTGCACATGTGTGTGCAGGTACATGTGTGTGTGTGTGTGTGTGTGTGTGTGTATGTGTGTGTATGTGTATGCCCAAGGATGACATCAGTGTCTTCCTCCATTGCTCTCTACCTTATGTACCGAGGCAGGATTGCTCCCCTAACTGGTAGCTTGCAGTTCCCACCAGTCTGACTAACTGGATAGCTTTAGTAATTCTCTTCTTTGTCTCCTGTGTGCTGGATTACACGTGGGTCACAATGTCATTGCAAGGCAAGTGCTTGACTCCCTGAGCCACACCTCCCATCCTTCTGTTCCGTCATGGCAGCATAGGGTAAGGACTCGAAGGGTGGCAGAGGCAGGCATGCAACTGGACCAAGGAACTGATCAAGGTCACGTGTAATTGTTAAGTGGCCACAGTGACCCTGAGTTTCCTCATTCAGTCACCTCTTTCTCCCAGCCCAAAAAAGGATCATTAGTTAAGTAATTTTAAAGAAATATTTACAGTTTTTTTTTTTTTTAACATGAGGGGAAGCAATTGTATCTGCTTGAGACACTGTGGTTTGGTGTCTCTCTGTTACAGCAACTCCACAGTAGTAACCTGACCCGTGCGCTTGTCTAAGTCATTGTTTAGGATAGGCTCACAGCCCTGGAAAAATGGCTGCCAAAGCAGAACAAGAGCCTGGCTCCTCAGAGTGTCACACCGTGGCTTCCGTGTGGATTTCATACTGGTGATTTCTGAGACCAGAAGATTCTCCCTTTCTGTGCCCTCATTTGTTTTTTTGTTTTTTTGTTTTTTGCTGTTGTTTTTTTTTTTCTTTTTCGTTTTTAAAAAATTCTTGCATTTTCTCATTTACATTGGTGTCATTCAAAATTTATTTTTTTGTGTGAAGTTACAGAGCTGTCTTTGTTATGCAAATGTAGTCCTAGAGGGGAGATTTTTGGCTTGAAGATCTGTTCCTACAATTTTAGCATGTCGGCATGCGGTGGCAGTACAGGTATGGCCTGATAGGCTTCTCTGGCTGCCTCCTTGATGACCTTAACACGGAACCCTAAGCTAAACGCTGACCCAGAAGATTATCTGTTCGCTTGAAAAGACTGCAAGACAAACTGAAGAAAATACACAGAAAACAGAAATAGAAATCTTACAAACGTTCTTTAGCGTAATGAAGCTGCAAGGTGAGCTTCACATTAAAGATAAATAGGACTTCCTTCCCTTTGTCCCTCCCCACTCCTCCCGCCCTTCAGTGCTTAATGAGGCTCAAACTCATGGCCTAGTAAGCTCTCTACCACTGAGTCATACCTCCAGCCATGTTTCCTTATTTTCTATTTCGTTTATCTTGCTCTCGTTCGTTCATTTTTGTTTTTATTTTCCGAGACAGGGTTTTCCTGTGTAGCCCGACCTATCCTAAAACTCGCTTTGAACACCAGGATGGTCTTGAACTCACAGAGATCTGCCTGTCTCTGCCTCCCAAGTGCTGGGATTAAAGGCATACATTCATTACAAACAGGATGGGTCTCCTTATCCAGAGATCTCAAGAAGTCTTTCTGGTTAACTGAAAGAGCCTGACTTTAACTGCTTGTTAAATTTCTTTTTATTCTTAAAGACTTTACATGGGAGAAGAAATGATAAATTGTAGCTCCTTAAGCCTACCAACATCTCTACTTTTCTTTGGTGAAAGTGCATTTGATATTTTGTCACATACAGTTCTTGCCCAAATTTTCCTTCCTGTAAACTAACACACCATGAAAGATGGCTGGTCCTAACCTGCGCACTCTAGCGTTCCACTGAGTCCTCATAGCCGAACAATGGAGCTACCTGAGGTAATGTTCAAAAATGCCAATGGGCAGAAATCAAGGGTAGAGCTCTGAGGAATGTGGACTGTGAATGTGAAGACAGTCATCTTCCGCGAGAAGGAACTTTACAATTTGCCAGGGACAATGTGCAGCAGCAGAGATGGTCTTGTCTGTAAATTGGAGGAGAAATCGGGTGGGATTATGTTATTTGACCTCTTTTCTGTTTACATACACCTATGTCAGTGTAAATGGGATTTCAGGTCATTAGCTCCATGATGAATTTTGCTTAAACTTACCAGTGCCCTTTGGACTAGAAACAGCCATACATACTTATGTGAGAAGCACAGAATTTAGAATTTAGAATTCCGGTAGCGTGGCTGGAATTAGAATATAAAAGAGCAGCTTCTTGTCCTGCCCGGAAGCATCTGTATCCCTGGAAAGTTGCTTCCCAGTACAGGCGGAACAGGACCCAGAGTCCTAGGCAGCTTTGTTCACAGCCGCCATTGTGGTCTTTTGTTCTCTCTATGGAGGTGTTTATAAAATGATATCCATATTTATACACATAGCAATGTTATCCATAGCTTCCTTCGTCGTTTTGTGAAAGGATGGGCTGTAGCTCAGTGTTAGAGCTCTTGCCCAGCATGTGTGGGCCTTGGGGTTGATCTCCAGAATCAGAAACAAAAGGTAGAGTGGGAGCCTCCAAACAGAGCGAGCTATTTATTAATAAAATATTTATTGGGTGCTCACTCTCAGTGTGATATTATTCCAGGTGCACGGCACTACAGATATTAGAAAAAGTGGGATTTCCCACCTCCATGGGGTTCACAGCCTTATCCATAAGCACACATTTAAAGCTATGAAAAGCAGATTAATAAGTGGAAGATATTGAGGGCTGGTAAGACGGCTCAGTGGGTAAAGGTGCCCGACGCCAAACTTGGCAACCTGAGTTCAATCCTCTGACCGACGCGGTCCTCTGAACTCCACACATACGTGGTGACCTTCAAGTGTCCATGCCAACTCCACTACACACTCATAAATAAAAGAAGTTTTAAAAAATAAAGTATTGATATTGGCATTTTTCTTTTATTTTAAGGATATGGCTCACTGAACTTTGTAAAACACCCTTGGTCCTCATTAGAATTTCTCTAATAAAAAAAGAAAAGAAAGGAAGAGAAAAAAAAAACATTTAAAGCACAAGGCTGAGATTCAGCTCCATTGTGGCTCTGATACCAAAATGGGAAACTTTCTGGAAACAGAGAACCTACTTACAGCAGGGAACTCTTTCAGTGACATTGTAGCCTCGGGTAGGACAAATCTCCCTACATCCTCTTACTGAGTAGGTTTGTTTAGACCTCACAGCAATGCTGGGAAATACTGTTTCCATCTTCATTCTGCAAACGAGAAAACTGATGCACAGGAAAGATTGACAGCTGGTCCCCAGGTCACACTAATAAGCGACGGCCAGGATTCACACCCAATGGCTGGACTCCAGGTTCTGTGCTTTTAGCTATTTCTCTATCCACTAGCGATCTTATTGTGGGGTGGAGTGCCTATGACAGGAAACACACCAGCCGTTCTGGAATTCCACCTCAATTCAACTTAAATTTTCTTCCATTGTTGGCAAAGGATGCCTATAAATAGCCAGGAAATTCACAAATTGATGCTTACTTTCTTTTTTAACTCAACTCAGGGAGCTCTAGGAACCACCAGAATGTGAGCTACTACACTTATTTAGGGCGTTTGTTTGTTGGACTGGTATGGTGTGAGGTTGGGGGTGGTTAGGTTATGCCTTTCAGTTGTTCACCCTTGCCCTACTCCGGGACCAGGCATGCGTATAACAGGAAACGTGCCGTTCCACTTCTGCTGTTGCTTGCTATAACCCAATACTCAATAAGACAATGACTGAAGAAAAGAGGTTTAGTTATCTCATAGGTCTGGAGGCCCAAGAATGTGGTGCTAACATTTACTTGGTTCTGGTGGGTGCTGTTTAGTTAATTCACAGCATAGCCAATGACATTGTGGTGGGAGGCTGAGCAAGAGAAGTGGACCACACGGGAAACCAGGGAAAATCAGATGCCGGTGTCTTAGTTAGGGTTTCTATTGCTGTGGAGAGACACCATGACTCTTAGAAATGAAACATTCAATAGGAGGGGCTTGCTTACAGTTCAGAAGTCAGTCCATTATCATCATGATGGGGAACATGGCAGCATGCAGGCAGATATTGTGCTGGAATAGTAGCCAAAAGTCCTATATATTATAGGCAACAGGAAGTCAGCTGGCACACTGGATAGTATCCTGAGCATAGCAGATCTCAAAGCCCACCCCCTCAGTAATACACTTCCTCTAACAAGGCCATACCCATTCCAACAAAGCTAGACCTGATAGTGACGCTCCCTGTGAGATTATGGGGGCCAATTACATTCAAACTATCATAACAGGATACTTACTTATTTTTTTTTAAATAAAGTGGCCTTATTCGTCACTCTCACAGGCCCCAGCGAGACTCTTGAAGGAACATTAATCCTGTTTGAGGGTGGGGCCCACAATCACATTACTTCCAGCCATATCCTACTCTTAAAGGTTCCACTACCTCTTTGCATCACCACACTGAAGATTAAGTTTCCAGTTTGTGGCTCTTTGAGAGTTGTAGGATATTTGTAGACCGCATGAAGGTGCACTGTCGTGACTGATGTAATAAAAAATAAACATCCAATAGCTAGAAAGAGGTTAGGTGGGACTTCCAGGGACAGAGAGGACTCTGGGAAGAAGAAGGGCAGAGTTGCTAGCTGGATGGAGAGGAAACAGGAGGTACAAGATGGAAGAGCAGTAACACCACGTGATAGCATGCCATTGAATATAAATGGACTAATTTAAGTTATAAAGGCTAATTAGGAACAAGTCTAAGCTATAGGTTGACCTTTCATAATTATTAAAATGTCTCTGTGTCATTATTTAGGAGCTGGCTGGCGGGACAGAAAAAGAGGGAGCACACCTAATCTATATCCAAACCACAAGAGGAACTAAAAATCCAACACTTAAGAAATGAATGAAATGCACACAAATGGGTCTGGGAATGTGAAGTCCCTCCCCATCCTCCTTCCATCATAGCGTCCAGTCCAGTCCATTTTGGCATCCCATTCTGTTAAGGAGGGCAGAGGTTTCTCATTAAGTAAATTAACCATTAAGTCAAGAACACGACTGTCAATATAGATACAGGCTGGTAATTTGCCAGCCACTGAAGCAGCCAGTGCTTCAAGGACCCAAGGCCATTGTGTGTCATTTACACAGCAGGGAACTGAGACGTGACTGGGAGGGTCCGGGCCAACTCCCAGGTCACAGGATCCCATACAATAGTCCTAAATGAGATTTCTCTTCCACCTTGAGAAAGGGGTGCTCTTTGGCTTCAAACTCTGAGCATATCTAAGAGATTAGGTCCCTTTTGACTGTTTTATTTCCATTATAAAATATATCATACATTTTTTTTTAACTTGTACCTTAGCCCACTGTTGCCTTGAAATCAAGGGAGTGGTAAAGAAAGAGAGAGAGAAATCTTTGATCATTTGTCATAGTGTGGAAAATCTGACAGGGCCTTCAATTAACAGATGAGAGCCCTGAGGATTTCTCAGCCTGATCTTCCCCCAGTGCTCTCCCTAATTGAGTCAAGGAAAACAGCCTTAGCAGGGTCCTTGGACGGCTGCCGAATGAAGCCATCGCTGTGTGAGCGAAGCTAAAATCTCTGCAGCGTTCTGAGATTTTTTTCCCCACGCTGTTCTCACAGGCTGCTGAAGCATAGCCCTGTAAGGCTGATGGCATTAGTGAGACATGGTAGGGAAAGCACTGGGCTGGAACCCGGGAGGCATAGACTTCAGCTGGCACTTGCTGTAGCCAGCTCTGAGGGTTTGGACCAGCTCCTTCCCTCCTCTGGACCTCACTTGCTGTATCTGTGCATGTGTAGGCCAGTCTCTTCAGTTTATGGCAATTCTGCCAGAGAGAGAGAGAGAGAGAGAGAGAGAGAGAGAGAGAGAGAGAGGCCTAAAGGATCCTTATTTAAGGTATACAAAGATACATAGGATACATAGTTGATATCTTAGGGCTAGAATTTTTTTTAAGCATCTTTGCCACATAAGGAGGTCAGTGAGGATTATGCAGAACAAGATGGCTTTGGAAACATTTCTTCATCACTCCCTTTCCCTGCTTCTTCTGTATCTCAGCTAAAGACACCCACGCAAAAGATGAAATCAAGAGTGTATTTTTGGTTCTGGATAGAGAGCATTGAGGGCAAGGATTTTATCTATCTTGTGTGTTTCCATGGGACTGAACAAGCTATTACCTTGTAAGATGGGCACTCCATTAATATCTGTTGAACAAATGACATTGTGCATGCTTAAAATGCTTAGCAATGGGCTTCTTTTTAAACGTGTGCAATTATTAGTTGTATGGATGTTTTGTCTCCATGTATGTGTATCACTTTCATGGCTGGTGAAACAGGAGTTCCAGATTGTTCTGAGCTGCCATGTAAGTTCCAGGAATTGAACTCAGGTTGTCTGTTAGAATGAACACACACACACACAGACACAGACATAGACACAGACACAGACACACACACAGACACAGACACACACACACACACACACACACACACACTGGTGGTTTTGTTTCTAAATGATTTTTTGGTTTTGTCTCAGCGCCATCTTCATCCACATCTCCTGGTCTGTCATAATGTTTTTACACTTTGTGCCATTGAGCAGGTTACTTTTGCCAGGAATATTTTTCTTCTCCTTTTCTTTTTGGCTAAGCAGTTTCAACGTTTGATTGGGAGGTTGGCACAAGCATTCACATATAGTTGTCCAAGGTCATGGCAGAAATTGACAAGTTACTCAGAAACCGGGATAGGTCTAAACATTTAGCCATGGTGATTTGGCCTTCAGGTTTTGGTTGAGGGTGTCTCATGAACAAGACTTGGTCAACGGATGGTTCTCTGTGAGTTCATCACATGGTTGGTGGAAGCCTGGGTTCTTCTGAGCTTCCTGGCTTGTTGACTGCAGATATCCCTTGGTTCCTTGTTGCCATGAGGGCCTCCTCATGGGAAAAGATGTCACTTGTTAGTCCTTGTATTGACCACACAGTTAAAGGCCTGGCACACTATGGTGGGGGGAGCTAAAAGGGTGTGAACACCAGAGGATGGATCTCTATGAGCCTTCTCAGAGATGGGTACACCAGGCAGGATACACCCTCTTGTCTCAAAAGGAAAGTGGCTTTGAAAAGAACTTTCCAAGATAGTGGTGCCCAGCTTAGGTGATCTCTTCGCTATTAGGGGATGTTTTCCTTCATGTACATTTTTTCCTATGGCTTGGATATTTATGCCCCTCTCCAGATTCATATGTTGAAATCTAATCCCCAATGTAGTAGTGTATCCAGGAAGTACCTCTAGGAAGTGATTGGGTCATGAGGGCAAAGCCCTCCTCAGCAGAATTAATGCCCTTATAGAAGAGCCTGGGGGAGATTATTTATCCCCTTGGCTAAGTGAAGTCCCAGCAAGGAAATGCCAAAGTGTGGGGCTAATAATTCAGTTAGTAAATTGCTTTGCAAGTGCAAGGACCTGAGTTGGGTCCCCAGAACCCATGTTAGAAGGAAAAAAAGAAAGAAAAAAGTAAAGAAGGAAAAATACAAGCAAGCAAGCAAGCAAGAAAGAAAGAAAGAAAGGAAAAGGAATAAAGAAAAGCCAAACATTGATGGCATGCACTTGTAATTCCAGTGCTGGGTAGGCCAAGACAGGAAAATACATAGAGCTTGCAGACCTGCTACTCTAGCCTGCATAATGAGTATCAGGCCAAGGAGTCTGTCTCAAGTAAAAGGTGGATGGTACCTAAGGATGATACCCCAGGGTTATCTTCTGGTTTCTACATGCATGCATACACATGTGCACTACCACACACACAAACACACACACACACACACACACACACCACACATACAAACATATACCACACACACAGACATACCACATACATACAAATACACACACATCACATATATAACACCACACATACACATACCACACACACAAACACACACACACACAGAACACATATACATCATACACACCAAACATGAGGAACAGATTCTTGTCAGGCACCACATCTGTCACTGCCTTAATCTTGAACTTCCCATCTGCTGGGACCTTCAGCAACACATTCCAGTTGTTTAGCAGTGTGAAGCATTTGGTAAGAGCAGCCCTAATGCAGCAAGACACAAATTCCATTATTGATGATTTGGAATTTTAATCCAAAAGCTTTTTGCAATTTTAGGTACATGGTTTTCACTAGCGTAACTTCTATTTGCAAGAAAGATGCGCATCGTGTACAATTAGGAGTGTGGAAGACAAGCCTGGCCTTAAGCCATCGAATTTTCTAGGCTCAAAGTAGCAAATTAGAATCAAAGTTTCTAATTTTTGCTTTATAAGCACGCATTATTTTCAGCACACTGAAGGTGGGTGTCGGGGGGGGGGCAGAGGAATGCCCAAGGCACGCT